>NC_052051.1:91428497-92028497 GCF_903992535.2 Arvicola amphibius
AAGGACAACGGCGATGAGCATGAACTCTACAGCATGGATGGGCTCACTGTGAGCCTTGTAAGTTTGGTTGCTCACCTTCCTGGACTTAGGGGGAGCTGGGAGGACCTTGGACTTAACATAGTGAAGGGAACCCTGATGGCTCTTTGGCTTGGAGAGGGGCGGAGTGGGGGTATGGGTGGAAGGGAGGGGAGGGAAGGGGGAGGAGGAGGGGAGGAGATGGAAATTTTTAATAAAAAAATGAGAAAAGAAAAGAAAAATAAATAAAACTATTAACACCGGAAAAGAAAGAAAAAAGAAAAAAAGAAAAATGAAATAAATATTTCCAAAAATTAAAAAAAAATTGAGTTTTAGTATTTGAATTTTGTGTGTGATAGGGTGGGGTACATGGGTACCACGACAAACATACGGACGTCTGAGGACCCATGTAGGGATCAGTAATCTCCTTCAACCATGATGGTGGAGTTAATACATGTCCTGGGGATTAAAATCAACTCTCAGGCTTGGAGGCAGGAACCTTCACATGCTGAGCCATCTTAGTGACTCTATGTTCACCCATTAACCAATGTCGTCAGGGATAATGCAACTTAATCTCCATATTTTATCTTTGAAAATATATTAAATATTCATAGACGGTTTATAACAAGAAATGAATAAATAGAGAACATGAAGCTGGCAAGCAGATGACATTTGAGCATGGGGGTACAAGGAAGCAGTGGGGGATGGATGTGAACACTATACATTATATAAATGTTTGAAACTTTCAAATAATAAAAAAAGAAATTTAAGGAAATAACATCACATGGGTGATGTTGACTTGAGTAGCCTAAGAAATTCCTTTAAGTCTTAGGAACCTCAACTCAGAGCAAGCTAAGATTTGTAAAATTCAGGACTAGCCAATATGGCAATATGGCAAAGCAGAGTTAGAGGGTTTATTTCCGTAACTTTGTAACCCTCCCTCCTTCCCTCTCTCCCCCCTCCTCCCCTCCCTCCCTCCCTCCCCCTCCCTCTCCCCCTCCCTCTCCCTCCCCCCCTCGTGTTTGTGTGTGTTATTAGACAATTCAGGGTTTGGAACTCATTGGAACTCAGCAGGCCTTGACATCTATTTGTGTGTGTGTGTGTGTGTGTGTGTGTGTGTGTGTGTGTGTGTATTGTGTGTTGTCTATCTGTGTGTCTATGTGTTTTCATGGGTTTTGGTTAACAGACTGTGGGCACCTAACATTACTTAACAACATCCCTGGGTGTAAGTGTGGCATTTGCTGTAGCACATGGGCTACCTACTATAATATAACACCTAGTCATGCATTTGTATAGACCTCTGCATTTGTGAATATCTTACCAAGGATGAATTGAGACAGAGCCATGCATGGGCCCTATTACAATAGGGGTTAATTTTTGCTTTCCTGACAGTTGGTGTAGGGTTGGTCTTTGGATATATTGCCTAGTCATGTGTGTATCTGTGAGTGTGTGTGTGTGTACCTGTTGCAATAGAAAATTAAGTACCTAGCAGGACATGAGTCCTAGTCATGTGTGAGGAGCTTTTGATGTAAAGAAAGGGCTACCAAGCAATACCTGGCACCTACTCTGGTATGCACAATATTGCATGTGTTTCTGTGTCTGTGTGAGCCTGTGTACTTGTCTGTGAATGTGAATGTGTGTTTGTGTGTGTATAGTATGATCTTTTACCTAGCACTGAATGTTGGGTACATGAGAGTTTAATACATTCTATTTGAGGTGTAGCTGCAGAGATGTGTGGGGGCATACTGTCAGTTCCTGACTTTTTCTCCTCCATAGGAAAAGTCACACACACACATATATGGATGAGGATTAGATTCAACTAGTTATATATTACTGTATAGACAAATAAACAGACACACTGACACTCAGACACACACACACAAACACACACAGACACACAGCCACACAGACACACACACACACACACACACACGGCCTGCTGAGTTCCCAAATCTGAATACTCAAATTATGGACACAAGCACACACATAAGACAAACACAGAGAGGGGAGGGAGGGGAGAGAGAGAGAGAGAGAGAGAGAGAGAGAGAGAGAGAGAGAGAGAGAGAGAGAGAGAGATTGAATGCATATATATGGGCTTTGACTGTAGGACAGGGAGAATAAAAGACACCCTAACACATAGTCCTGAGTATATATTCAGGGCGATATACCATGACTTTGATTGTGTATTCAAATGTAGTCACTGGGAACTGATACTTAAATTGACTTTCAGTGTAGGAGAGGAGATCCATAGAAGAAACTGAATATTACCAATTGTGTGTGTGTAAGCTTTGTCTACAAGGTGATAACTTACTGAACATGATACATACTAGTAACTTCATGTATGCTAGTGTGTGTGTATCTGTGTGTGTGTGTGTGTGTGTGCATGTGTGTGTGTTTATGGGTGCTTTAAATGTTAGGGAGGGGGCATCTGACATGAACTACGAGTGTTTTTGTGTCAGTGGTTATGGAAGAGGGCATTCTGAGAAGTAATTTACATCAAACCATTCATTGGTTGTTTCTATAAGGGTGGGCAGACTTTCACAGGTAAGACACCTAGTCCTGTCTGTAAAATTTGGTTATAAGTAAATGGGAAATGTAGCAGAATGGTCTGGGATGAGTTTGTGAGGGGCTATATAAGAAAGAGTGTATTCCAGATACAGTAGGACTGATGAGCATGTGAGCTCACAGAGGCTGTAGCTGTACAGAGAAGCACACAAGAGGTCAATTTAGGTGGTGGTTCTGTCATTGAAAAGCAGAGGAAATGGAGTTCTATTCCTAACCAAGGACACATCTAAAACTTTCCTGGAAACAAAGAAATAAGCAGTTTCCTTTAATGGTTACACACTGAGATCTTGATGACTCTTTTTTCTAGAAACCTTGACCTGAAATTATTGGCACTCAGAAAATTAACCCACTAAGAAATGGGGTAGACTTTTGAGTATGTTTTCAATTATTTTTGGGCATATTATATGTATGTATTACAAATGTTGACTTTTCCTTTGACTTGTTTCCTTGCAGAGAGAAAACCATAATACTATAAGGGAAGGCAGGTTAAAGGCTCTGCGAGGAGTTCAATAAAGGTGAAAATGATCAAAAATATACTATTTAAAAGACATTCAATGATGAAATGTCAAAAAATAAAAAAAAAACTGGTATGAATGCACTCATGGGTGGATTCTACCTGATTTTAAATAGAGGCTGCACTGATATTTGTCAACCTACTCCATAAGGGGAAAGGGAAGAGAGAGTTCCCAACATGTTCTACAAAGCCTCAAGGAGCCGACCACCCGACATGATGACTTGAGCTTCTCCCTTCATCCCAATTCGATGAAAAAAAGCACTGACTTCTAACCATAAGTTTCTTCTGACTTTCATATGTGTGTTTGTGACACAAAAAAATACACACACAGCAAAATAAATGAATAGAACAAAACAACCCTCAATGTAAAATAAACAGAAATTATAAGCCAACTATTTTAGACATAGATGACCATCCTTATTGAAAATACTTGAAATTGTCCAGCAGGTTCAACAACACATAAAGAAGGCAATATTCGTGCAAAATCTCAGTTCTTTACTGAAGAGAAGACCAATTCTAACACGAAAGTTGACAAATAAACCGTTTGAAAAAAATACCAGATTATGAAAAAAAACCATTAGGTCCAATAATGAAATTTAATCATTTTTCCAGAAAACAGCTACAAATTAAGATGACTTTATTATGTGTGATATGCTGGACTCAAAATATAAATTAAGACAGACCACTGAGGATGAGGATATTGCTATACATCTTGTATTTTCTCTGTCACACTTCATTAATAACAATTATGTCCCAGTGAGGAAGTCTTTAATGAATTTTAACTTAATTTACTAAGTAAATATTTATTTACATTACTTGTGATAAAGACATTACAGTTCACACCAAAGAAACTTGAATTCTTATGTCCTACCTGTATTCTCTGAAGCCTTTTTATTACAAATTTAAAATATTCATAATCTATTTAACTGGTAGCTTATTCAAATATCAAGCTTAATTTAGAGAAAACTGAGAAATGAATGTTTGCCTTCACACATTTTGTCTTATATTACTTTAATATTGTGTGAGTCAGTAGAGCACCATAACACTAATGACTTGGCTATTGTCAGATTCTTAAACCATTAAAATTTTTTCTTAAAAATATTTTATATATATAAATATTTTAAATATGTATGTATATATAATGTATACATGTGTATCTGTGTATGTGTGCATGTGTTTATGTGCTCACAGATGCCAGAAGACAGTGTGAGTTCTCCTGGACCTGGAATCACGGGAGGTGGTATGTTGCCTGGCCTGGGTGGTGATAACTGAACTATAGTTCTATAGAAAAACAAAAAGCCCTCTTAGTTACTTACCCATCTCTCCATTCACAATGTTTCTGTATTTTTTTCAATTAAAGCATTTATACATGGACGTTTTTAGCCATAAATTCAACAGTTGTATGCAATAATAGAAAAGTATGGTTTCAAGAAAATGAGGAATTCTTATTTCATATGAAGGTGCTGTCATGGTTTATCAAAGAGGACATAGGAATATAGATTTTCTTTAAGAATACTTTATCAAAAGCTCCCCAAAATATTAGAAAATATAGGGTGTCATATTATGCTTGGAATTGCTTAGGTGACAGTATCCAGATTTCTCAAATTCATCTGCTTAATCTACTTTCTATGATTAACTTCTTTAAAATTAACATCACATTATGGAACTGCATTGTTCTGGGCTTTGATTTGTTTTCCCTATGACATCTATCCAATCTTCAAAGTTCTGTTCATTCACGTATGTATATATTTCATACTTACAGCTGTCTTTCTCTCTCTCATGTGTGTGTGTGTGTGTGTGTGTGTGTGTGTGAGAGAGAGAGAGAGAGAGAGAGAGAGAGAGAGAGAGAGAGAGAGAGAGAGAGAGAGAGAGTTCTGAGAGTAAGTCAGGGTGCTGTCAACATGGAGCAACACCATCCCTGTGTGAATGTGTGGTATTGGCTGTAGGGGAAGAGGTACCTAGCATGATGTGACACCTAGCCATGAATGTGTATTTGAAACTTTTCTTTAGCAGAGATGTTACCGAGGATGATATAATATTCTAGTCATTTATGGTACCTTTGACTATAAGGGGAAACCTAGAAGGTTCTGAGAAATGTGTAGAAATGGCTTTGGCTTTAAGGGAGGGTTTATCCAGCAAAACCTCATAGTGAGACATATAAGTGAATGAAAGTCATTGACTAGAGGGTGGCTGTCAAGACCTGGTAGGTTTTACCTCACCATAGGTAAAACACCCCTTCCACACACACAGTTAGGTGTCATGCCCTGATAGACTACTTACTCTGTATAACCCAAGCTGTCCACACAGGGCTAGGCATTAGAGGTAGCTATGCTAGTGCTGTCAGTACAGCCAAAGTTATATACACTTGCACGGCTACTTGTCAGTTCCTAATATAAGTCCTCTCTCCTGAAGTAATGCCACACACAGAGAGATAGGTACCATCTCCAACTAGGTACCCCTCCCCTAAATCAAAAGCTTCATCCACAGGGCTAGGATAAAGCTAGTGGGACCTTACAGCCTGGTGAGCGTTCTGACAGACCTGGATGCATGATTGTTTGCCTATGTGTATGTGTGCATGTATGTATTTGTGTGTTTGTATTTTTGTGTTTTTGAACCTTGTGTTTTGCTGTGGGGGAGGGAGTACCTGGTAGATTCTAAACATGTTTGTATATATGGAACTTCAGTTGTAAGGGTAGAGATAAATGCCAGAAATGGACACTTGACTTATATGAATATGGGGAGCTGTGTTGGGGTGTTTGCCTGTAGGTAAGGTGGTTTCTAGCAGGATATGACATCTAATCCTGTGCATAGGATTTAGATGTATGGCAAGGGATCCTTATGAGGACATACTACTTACCTAACTGTGTAGGGTAAGTATTGGTTGTAGGGAAGAGTGGACCAACAGAAACTGACACCTAGCCCTGTTGGAAGGCTTTGGCTGACTCTAAGGCAGTTGGAAATCTAACAGTACCTTCCACCTTGCTGCACTAGTGTGTGTGTGTGTGTGTGTGTGTGTGTGTGTGTGTGTGCATGTGTCTGTCTGTCTGTCTGTATTTGTGGATGAGGAGTTATGTAAGAGTACCAGACATCTAGCTACACGAAGGGAGAAGTTTTGCCTATAGTAGAGGCAACACCTTGAAGGACCAGTCAAATACCAAGTATTTGGGAGCCTTTGCTTCTAGATGAGTGTATACCTAGCAAAACATGACCTTAGATGTACATATGTACATAGATATGTGTGTGTTTGTGTGTGTATATATGTATGTATTTGTGTGTGCATCTGTACAAGTGGATGAGTATAGTCAGACAAGATTAACAGTTGTGTATTGGGGGAGCTTTGCCTGTGGTGGAATAAATGCCTTGAGAAACAGTTGGTCACATAATTGTATATGGAAGACGTTCTCTCTGTATCTGTGTCTCTACCATTCTCTCTCTCTCTCTCTCTTTCTCTCACCCCCCCTCTCTCTCTCCCACGCACGTGTGTGTGTGTGTGTGTGTGTGTGTGTGTTTTGCTGTAGCAGATAGATAACAAACAGCAGAGGCACCTCGCTCGTGGAAGGAGAAGATCGAGAAGGAGAAGGAGAAGAGGAGATTCTCCCGCCGGCTCCGCCAGCGGCACCGCCAACTCTAACCGACTAACTAACAAACGTGCCCCCCACAAGCACCGAACCCCCCCACACACACACCCCCAATAAAAAATTTTAAAATTGTAGGGGATGCGGCGTGGACGAGACGCCAAGCGCGTAACGGGTCGGGACAAGCAGCACACACGACACAGGATTCGGGGGAACTCGCGGACACGTGGACACACGCACGCACAAGCGCGTGCCCTACACACTGAGCCACAGCGCGGCTCACTGTCTTTCCCTCTCCCGGTCGGGCCTTTGACTCGCGGATCGCGGATCCCAGGGAGGGAGGGAGGGAGGGAGCAGCCCGAGTCCGGGGACGGAGCTCGCTCGCCTCCCGCCCGCCTGACAGCCAGCTGTCTCCTCTCACGCGCGGTCGGATGGAGCGAGCGAGGGAGGAAGGGAGGGAACCGGGCTCCCCCGACCGCACTCGCACACGCACACACGCACGCGCACACACGGACACGGGCGACACGCGAGAGAGAGCCAGAGAGAGAGGCTTCTCCATCACCGCCGCCGCCTCGCGTCTTCCCCAGCATCCATCCGCCGATGGCATCCGTAGGGCTTCTTCCCCTCGCGCGCGCGCGGGCGGGTCCCTCCGTCCGGAGATCACGGGGACGCACACACGGACGCTCTCCCTCCCGCTCCTCTCCCTCCGGGGCGCGTGTTTCCCCATACGCGTGACCGACGTGAAGAGGAGAGAGAGGCGGCTTCCCCGCGCTCGCTCGCTTGCTTGCTCGCTCACAGTCTCCCTCACAGACTCTCCATCCATCCATCCATCCATCCATCCATCCATCCATCCATCCATCCATCCATCCATCCATCCAGCGCGAGTCTCCTCCCTCCCCGCGCCCGGCCGCCCGCCCGCCCGCGAGGAGGACGGTCCCACGCGCGCGCGAGGAGGAAGGAAGGGAGGCTTTCGCGCGCGGAGCCCAGGCGGGGAAGAAGCCCGACTCTCTCCACGCCCGCCGCGATCGACCGCGGTGGCGGCGCGTCTGAGGACGTGACCGCGTCGGATACGCGGTGGTGGCGGCGGAGGAGGAGGACTTTTCCTCGGTCTGCATCCGTGGGACCGACCGACCGACCGCTTGGTCCCGGTTGAGAGAGGAGCGACGGGCGGAGGGAGGGAGGGAGGTCCCGGCTGTCCGTCTCTGGAGACCGCTGACAGACAGACAGACAGACAGACCGCGGCCCCGCGTGACGCGGTCTGTTCCCGCGGATGGACGGGATCCTGAGGACGTCCGCCTCTCTGAAGGGGACCGGAGGAAGAGGAGGAGAGAGCTCAGAGCTCACTCGCTCGCTCACTCGCGGCCACGTCTCCTCCTCCTCCTCCTCCCCCCGCTCCGCGACGTGGGCCGAGGGTACCCGGAGGACACGCGGGAGTCTCGACGCGGGCGGTGTCCCGGGGACACGCGCGGCAGCGCTCTCTCTTCCAAGACGCGAGCCCGCTGAGACATCGACCGCGGGACCGGGGAACCCGACTGCTCGCTTGCTCGCACACGTCCGCGCCACCTCCCGCGGGGAGGACACGCGCGCCACACACGCACGCGGGGACCGCTCCCCAGACCCACCCCGCGCGCACACACACGCACGGGCACGGACGCACGCGTGCGTTCACGGACACACGGACGACACGCGCGGGGTTTCCGTCGACAGTCGGTGTCTATGGATGGATGGATGGATGGATGGTTTGGGTTTCCCCGAGGCCTCTCTGTCTCTCTGTCTCTCTCTGTCTCTCTCTCTCTGTCTCTCTCTCTCTCTCTCTCTGTCTCTCTCTCTCTCTCTCTCTCTCTCTCTCTCTCTCTCTCTCTCTCTCTCTCTCTCTCTCTCTCTCTCTCTCTCTCTCTCTCTCTCTCGCTCGCTCCCGGAGAGGGACGGACCTTGAGAGACACGCGGAGGGGGGCTCCACCGACCGCGCACGCGGGGACGACACGCACACACGCACGCAGGGTGGTTCATCTCCAGTCCGCCTTTATTGATTCTGTCTTCTCCTCTCGCACACGGAGCCCAGGCGGGCGGGCTGGAGGGAAGGAGTCTGCTCTCCGGTCTGCCAACTGACTCCTGTCACTGGCTTGCTGGCTTCTCTACAGGGACCCCATATGCGAGCGCACACGCCCCACAGTGCATACGCCCCACAGACACGCACACAGACACGGGGACCGGGTCGGGCCGGGGTCTGGGGGTCCCGGGGGGGTTCTGGGGGGGTCTGGGGCGTGAACATTCACGAGGACGTCAGAGGGGAAGGGGGCAGAGGTCACGCGCAGTCCCGGGCCAGCATCCCTGTCCATGGTCAGGCTCCATAGGTCAGGGTACATAGCCTTGTATGGGGGCCTGGGGGGGGGGCTCCGGGGGCGGGTCTGGGACGTGAATATTCATGAGGACATCAAAGGGGACGGGGGGGGACACTCATGCATAGTCATGGGGCCCCCGGGGCCCCCGGGACCCCCGGAAGGGGCCACGGGCCAGCATCCAGGAACCTGGTCAGGCTCCTGCCTAGCTGGTCAGGGAGGCCTGGGGGGGCCCTGGGGGCTGGTCTGGGGCGTGAATATTCATGAGGACATCAGAGGGGACGGGGGGGGGGGACACTCATGCATATTCATGGGGTCCAGAGAGGGGCCGGGAGGGGTCCAGGGCAGGCATCCAGGTACAGGGTCAGGCTCCAGCCTAGCTGGTCAGGGAGGCCTGGGGGGCTCTGGGGGCGGGTCTGGGGCGTGAATATTCATGAGGACATCAGAGGGGACGGGGGGGGGCACTCATGCATATTCATGGGGTCCGGGGAGGGGCCTGGAGGGGTCCAGGGCCTGCATCCAGGTACAGGGTCAGGCTCAGGCCTAGCTGGTCAGGGAGGCCTGGGGGGCCCTGGGGGCGGGTCTGGGGCGTGAATATTCATGAGGACATCAGAGGGGACTGGGGGGGACACTCATGCATAGTCACGGGACCCCCGGGAGGGGCCACCGGCCGGCCTCCAGGTACATGGTCAGGCTCCGGCCAAGCCCCGTCCAGGGCCCTGGGGGGCTCCGAGGGCGGCCCCGGGGCGTGAAAATTCACGAGGACCTCCGTGGGGTGGGGGCCAGAGGTCAGGCGGTGGATCGGCCCCCTGGAGGGGCAGGGAGCCGGCCCCCAGGCCCGAGTCTGTCCTGACAGGGGCCTGATGGAGGGCCCGGGTTGCGGCCCCCGTGGCTCCAGGGTGGCTCTACAAGAGCTAATTAGAAACCTGAGCTAATGGGCCAATCAGTTTTATAACTTATGGAGTTCTCTGTGTGATTTTCTTTGGGGCTTGTCAGCTGTGGGGAACTGGGCAGGACAAAAACCCCAACAAGCATGGCCCCTCATGTTACAGACATCATAGAAACTCCACATAAACTTTACTTTCTTAATGACAAAGGTTAATCACTGGGTAAGAAAGTGTACTTGATTCAACTGCTGAATTATGCTCTACAAATTGGACAAGAAGGACACAAAAACGGACTGCCAAACTTTGTCAAGACAAGGTAGGAGAGCCTTTCAGAATTTCCTGCCTCAAAGAAAAGTCTGTCAAATGTTCTAGGCCTATAGCCAGATGATGGATGCCTCAACATTGCAGAGGAAACTGCAATTTTAAATGATTGTCCAGGCAACCAGTTCTGCCTGTCATTTCTCACATTTTTGGAAGTTTCTTGCTTTTACATCCTGCTTACTCAGGCAATATTATCTCCTTCTCAGGTCTCTGATGGAGTTAAGGACTTTAGAGTTATAGTTATATATTTATTACAAGATTTGGAAAAGGACTCACTAAAGAAATGTAAAGTGTATAAGGATGAGAGACATAAAAATAGTTTTAGGAGATGGAAATTTTTAATTAACAAAAAGAAAAATACATACCATACTAGCATATTACTTTGAATCATCAATATTATGCCATGTGCAAAGTTGACAGGAAAAAAATAACTGCCTATTTTGAGTAGCTATTACTGTATTAGTGGTGTATTCTATAGCCAACATCTATGTAAATCTGTATTAATGTTACATACTAACATTTACTTTTATTAATGTCTGTTAAAAATCAACTTTTGATTTTCTCTTGTATTCTGCATTATTTAATTCCTCAATATAGTTAATATCTGCTTTTACATCTATTTTGTTGAATTTACTTTGCTGCTATTTTTATAACTTTTGGAAATAGATGCTAAGATATCAATACTTTAACTTCTCTTATGTGTAAATACTATTTCTGTAACTCTGTATAGCTACACAAACATCTATATAGCTAAGATGGCTTTACTTATAGCATGTAAGTTTTGCTATATAAACATTACCAATTTAAACTTAATTACATTATGATCAAATGATATACTTTAACAACTTAATCTTCCAAAGATATTAAAATTTATTATTATTTAATTTTTTTAAAAAATAGTTTTGACAGTGCAAGTTAGAATAGAAAGTGAATTAGAAACAAATTTGCACTCACCAAGTGAGAAAAAATATGGAGAATTTTCCTGAATTTCTCAGACTAGACATTGTTGATATATTTATTACCTATATAAATTAAATATAGTTATTGTAAATATTGTATATCGTTTTTCTTGTATTAGTTACAATCTTTTTAATTTTTAGAACAATAGGGGAATTGTGGTGATACATTGTTTGTACAAATAAAGCTTTCCTGAAGTTCAGTGGGTGGGGATAGCCACTAGTTAACCACAGAAGTTTGGAGGTCTATCCAGACAGACAAGAAGTGATAGGCCTGAGTAGAGAGAGTAGGTGATAAAGTTGGAGGAAATAGGAATTCAGTTTCTTTTCGGCTGGAAAGTTGAGTAGGTTGGGGTTTTAATTGCTTGTCTGTCTGATCTCTCAGCATTTTTCCAAATCTGATTTCCCACATATAATCTATGAGTCGGGTCCTACTTGATCTAGAAAGCTCACAACAGCTGCCATGCAACATACAGTGTTGTGTTCACAAGACACTGCAGAGCATTTTTCTGCTGCTCCCACATGCAATATACAGGAAGGTTCAAGTCATATGGGTGTTTATTCATTAAAAATCAGAAGTGGACACAGGGTTCCATCCCTAACCAGGAAATCATCAGCATTAGTTTCCTGATGGCAAAGAAGAACCAGTTTCCTCCAATGGATTCTCACTGGGTAACTTAACCAATCCTCTGAATCATTGGCAAACACAAAATCAACTCAATAGAAACGTGATAGACGTGGACTCGTTGTCCTATTGTGAGGACATTTTATAGGTCTTGATTACTTATTTTAATTTTTTAATAGAAAGAATATAACACTAGATGATATAGAAAGATAGGAGAGGGTCTTTGAGGAAATAGCTAAGGGGGAAAATGATCAAAATACATTGTAGAGTAGAATACAATGATGAAATATAAAAACATAAAAGACTAGTATGAATGTATTCATGTATGGATTCTGCCTGACTTTCAAAAACAATTATCGCTAACATTTGTTCAACTACTTAATAAGGAAGAAGGAAAGAGACACTTTCCAACATGTTCTACATAGCCTACCAGAACCTACTACAAACTACAAAACCTGGTGATTTGAGTGATTTGAGCTTTCCTCCCTTTATCCCTCATGTTGGAAAAAATACACTTATTTCCATGCACAAGTTTTCCTTGGACTTTTATGAGTGTATGTTGTGGCACAGACAGATAAATACACATGTAGGTAAATAAATAAATAAATAAATAAATAAATAGAACAAAATAATGATAAATATAAAATAGAAATTATAAACCAAAAGTTATGTACTTAGATAGGAAAATCCTTATTAAAAGTACTTGCATTTTCTAGCAAGTTCAACAGCACATAATAGAGGTCATGGTCATGCTCAAGCTCAGTTCAATACTGAAGAACAAAAGAACAACTTCAATATAAAATTTGAAACATAGAATATATGAAAAAGATGTAGTTTAAAATGCACATAGTTGTCTAGGTTCTCTGGGACTGCTATTTGTAGACTGGTTTCCTTTGCTTAATGATTAAAAACCACTTATGAGTGAGTACATATGATAATTGTCTTTCTGGGTCTGGGTTACATCACTCAATATGATGTTTTGAAGCTCCATCCACTTCCCTGCAAATTTCAAGATGTCATTTTTTTCTCTGCTATTTAGTACTCCATTGTGTAAATGTACCATATTTTCCTCATCCATTCATCAGTGCATGGGCACTTAGGTTGTTTCCAGGTTCTGGCTATGACAAACAATGCTGCTATGAACATAGCTGAGCACATGTGATTGTGGCACGGTTGAGCATTTTTTGGGTATATACCCAAAAGTGGTATTGCAGTATTGTAGGGTCTTGAGGAAGGTTGTTTCATAATTTTCTGAGAAATTGCTATACCGATATCCAAAGAGGCTGTACCAGCTTGCAATCTCACGAGCAATGCAGGAGTGTTCTCTTTACCCCATAATCTTGCCAGCATAAGTTGTCATCAGTGTTTTTGATCTTGGCCATTCTTACAGGTGTAAGATGATTTGCATTTCTCTGATGATCTCAGAGAACTTGGACAAGAATGAGGGCCCTAAGAGAGACATACATGGATCTAATAATCAATACAAGTGTCTGTGTGTGGGTGGGTGTATGTGTGTGCCTGTGTGTCTGTGGTGCATGCATTGTGTTGATAGTTGCTTTAGTTGTCAAGTATGGAGTAGCTCACATTACTTACCACCATCAGTGTGTCTATGTGTGTCAGTGGCTATAGAAATGGGAATTCTGAGCAGTACCTTCTACCAAATCATGCATTGGGTACTGTGGCCATAACAGTGGGCAGATCTTGCACAGGAAGACACTTAGCCCTGGTAGGAAGACTTTGGTTGTAAGAAAATGGGAAATATAGCAGAACCTTTCATCTGGATCTGGCGTGTGTCTTGGGGACTTTGACTATGGGTGAGGGTATACCTACTGGACATGACACCAAGCTCTCTTTCTCTTGCTTTTAGGGACATTTGCTTCTCTCCTCCCTCCTCCCAACACTCTTCTCTCTCCTCTCCCCCTCCTCTCTCTCATACATGTTTTTATGTTTGTGATGGGTATTCAGAATTGGGAACATATCAAGTCCTAACATCTGTCGTGTGTGTGTGTTGTGTGTGTGTGTGTGTGTGTGTGTGTGTGTGTGTGTGTGTATTTAGATGTAGGGGAGGATATAACTAGCTTAATATGATTTGTGTTCATGTATGTATGTGTGAGGATTTTCCTGTGGAGGTGAAAATGTTAAGAATATAGCATATTGTCTTGTGCATGTTTGTCTGTTTTGTGTGTAATATGTTCTTTTACCTAACACAGGAGAATCTTAGTACATGAAATTGTATGTGAAAATTCAGTGAGATGGAGGGGCATGCTGTCAGCTCCTGACATTTTCACCTCCATAGACAAAGGTTCATGCACATGGATAGATACCCGATTCAGTTAGCTATAGCCTAGCCTATAGAAAAATTCACACAAACACAAATAGATGTAAGGGCCTGCTGTGTCTACAATCGTGAATATCCAAACTGAAACACATGCAAAGAGAGAGACAGAGACAGAGAGAGAAAGAAGGAGAAGAGGAGGTAGGAACAAAAGAGCCTAAGTACAATAGAGTCAGAGCTCCAGCTGATTTCTAGTGCTATGTGCAGACTGGTGTCAGGTGTGGGAAACGATCCCCTGGGGCTCACGCTAAGCAGTGCCTGTTGGGAAGCATGGTGGTGTGGAGCAAGGATTTATAACTTAGTACATGTGGTATTGCAGTTAACAGATGCATCCAGCTGAGACAAAGATACAATTGTATGTGAGTTTTGCTAGGAAGAATGGAATACACGTGAAATTTTAAGTATCCGGCCCTGTTGGTTCAGATCTCACGCGAACACTGCTATAGCTATATATCAAGCCTGTCTACATTTCCTTTCCCTGTATCCCGAGTCCTAGATGTGCCACTTTATGTCAGTCCATGAAGAACTCCAGACCATTCACCCCGCATTCATTGCTGCAAATTAAACTACCCTGTAATCCATAATGCTTTGGAAGTTATCATGACATGTATGCTATGTGAAAACTATGCAGCCCACCCTCTGATCAATCACCACAAGAACACACACACAGTTGCTTAGAGCATCACCTCCACCTCTGCTCCACATACACTGTTCTTGATTGCCCCTCCTGGACAACTGCAGGTGTCCTACATGTAAGCTACGAGTCGGGTCCTACTTGATCTAGACAGCTCACAACAGCTGCCACCCAACATACAGTGTTGTGTTCACATGACACTGCAGAGCATCTCCCTGCTGCTCCCACAGAGAATCACCTCAGTCACAGGACCACCCCCACTACAGGCCATCTAGATGCCACCCCTCACAATCCAGATGTCAACCCCTCCCATGAACCTTTAGTTGTCATGCTCCGCTGAACACTCCTTCCCCTGCCACTGTAACCTGAAACACGCTGCTGTCTTCACACTTTGTGGACACTGGCCCGGGTCCTACATGGACTTCTCTGTATCACATCCTCAGAACTCTACAGTCCTAACCTGCATATTATGCACCAAAACAGGCTGTGTATAATAAATTTGTCTTCCTACAGCAGTACTGCTGCCTCAAAACATTGCTCATTCTCAGTCATGCAAACACCCCTGTCTCCGTATAGTAGTGTATGTTGTCAGCAGAATGGTGGTATTTTGTGTAAGGCTTAGTGCCTATTGTTGTCTATATATGCAATATGCATGGCTGAAATCATCACAAAGAGGTAAATTTTGCCTTATATAAAGAAACATGATGATGTCTGTGACAGCTGTATCTAGTGGAGTCTTAACAACAGCAATGCTTCTTTGTCCAGTAGTGTATATTGGGGGTAAAGTGTGTGCCAAGCTTGGTCTCCTACGTAGAATGCCAGTGGGATGGAGGCTGGTGCTCAAGTGAATCTGATGCACTGCACTGTATACGTCACTCTGGTTTAGGAAGTGGTTAACGTACAGTCTGGCTCAGTTGCTAGAAGTAGATAGTGAGACCCTGAACATGCTGTAGCATAAGAAGGAGTCCAGCAGAAACTGATGCCTAGCAGTGTAGGTGTGTCTTCTGCAGAGGAACGGGGTATAGCGCCCTTAATTCTAGACACTACACAAGGTCTAAGTGGGAATGATTTTCCCATCATGGTCTGGCAGCTGTCAATGTAGTGGAGGAGTTCAATCAGAACTAGTAGTGCATGTATGGCCACAGGGGTGGTGGTATGTCCGATGTGTTTGATGAATTTCACTGTATGTCAGAGGGAAGAGTGGAGGAATAGAGAGTCAGGCCAAGCACAATAATCATAAGTATGTATTAGTTTATGTGTGACCTGGTATCAATCAAGGTGTGATAAGGCATGTTGCAATAGGTTGGCAGTGCATGGTGTGATGTCCAAAGTGCATCCACATTAGTGTGTATATGAGGTATTTGGGGGGAGGGGTCAATGGAGCCTGACACCTAGCAGTGCATGGGGGTAGCTGTAGGGCAATGTCTGCATTTCAGAGCCTTCAAGAGCCTTGGAGGGCCTGTCATGGAATGTTGATATACCCAGCAGGTCTGATAACTGATAGAGTTTCTAGTGGTGCGGTGTGATATTCAAGAGGTCTTGAAAAATAACGTTGTACATGGAACTTCAGGTTTGTGAGGGTATCATATGGGGTGAAATAATTTCTGGTGTATTTGGTACAGTTGCAAGAGTGTGTCCTGTATGCCCTGATAAGCGCTCTCTCTCTCTCTCTCTCTCTCTCTCTCTCTCGTGTGCGTGCGCATTTTGTATGTGTTATTAGATGACTCAGGGTTGGGAACTCAGCAGTCCCTAACATCTACTTCTGTCTGTTTTTTTTTTTTTGTGAATTTGTCTGAAGATGAGGCTATAACTAGCTGAATGTGATCTCTTTCCATGTGTATCCGTGTGAGGCTTTGTCTCTGGATGGGAAGAAGTCAGGAAACGATATAGCAAATATAGCAAATATTAATACGTGTGTGTGTGTGTGTGTGTGTGTGTGTGTGTGTTTCATGGATTTTGCTTGACAGCCTATGGACACCTAACATGACCTAACAAAATTCCTGGGTGTAAAGTGTGGCATTTGTTGGAGCAGTGACTCTACCTAGTATAATGTAATACCTAGTATAATGTAATACCTAGTCATGCATTTGTATGTGGACCTTTGCTTTGTGTAACTATCAAAACCACTATTTTCCATACTGACATTCCTCATTCCTTACATTGCTTTTGTGATGGGTCATTTTAATCCAAAAATCTCCGTATCTCAGTTGTAGCATGTGCTAAAATATATTCCATTTGTGTATTTCCTCATAATTTGGGAAAACACAGTCAATCACTTGGAGAAGAGCGCTCAAATTTCTGGATCTAGTTTTTCTTTTTCCTCAGTATTTCTGCCCTACCTTCAACCAATTCCTTGAAGATATTAGACTTCATGTGTTTTTGAGAAGGACACACATAGAGACTACATCTAAATCTCTCCTGACACTTCCTTTACTCCTGGGCCTCAGTATACTCCATGTATCCCTGCTCAAAATATGAATTCTTACATAAGTTGCATGCAGGTATATGTATGGTTTTGCAACACACACACACACACACACACACACATATATATATATATATTTTTATTTTTCTAAGCTACCAAGTCCATTTAGCTTTGTTCTTTCAGCCATGTGTCCAGCACAGACCAAGTGGGACTGAATGACTTACATGTGAGCTTATTCCAGGAGGAGACTGGTTTTCTCAGTAGGGATTGACACCTATCCTTGTGGCATAGAGAAAACCTGACTTCTTGAATATGAAAAATAGTCAAATTCCTCCCCCAGGCCTATATTCATCAAGTGCCATATTTCTGGTTTTCTACACTCCTCCAAAATCTCTCACATCCATCTTCTTGAAGATCCTTTCTCTGATCAGCTTCCTTAATATCCTGATTCTTGAATCTTATTTTTCTAGACAAGGATTTACTTTCTCCAAGGTATCTATCTCATCTTCAAAGTTCTATTCATCTAGTTAGTGTTATTCTGGCATTCACGAGGTGGAGGCAGCAGTAAAAGCCAAAGATTGAGGACACTTTTAAAATACTGACCTACTATGTTTTCTGTTGGTGATAGACATCATGACAAAATAAAACAATGTGGGGAAAAAAGAATTTATTTGGCTTACATGTTCTGATCAAAGACTGTCACTTGGGGAAGTTTGGGCAGAAACTGAGGCAGAAAACATACAAGAATCTGACGACTGCCTTTCACTTTACGACTTGCTTAGTTTGCTTATAGAACTTCAGACAAATTTGAATGGATGAAGTCACCCACAGTTGGCTTGGGTTTCACACAGGATTAAACAAAAAAAAAAAAATGAGTCCTGCAACTGGTCACCAATTGCAAAGTCAGCATATTAATCCTCATTGTGAGAAAGCCTAGGAAAATTCATAGATTAGGAATAGATTATATTGGGTGAGTGAGTCCACATCCAGAAAGACAAATGCTGAAAGTTCTATTTTTCCATTCAAAACTTTACACTTCCTCCCCTCCTCCCATTCCCCTCCTGCTCCCCCACTCACCCTCCTCTCTCCCCCTCCCTGAAGGAAGTCCCAGGCCCTCCCCCCTACATCCAGGACTAGGAAGCTTTGCATCCAAATAGACTAGGGTCCCAAAAAGCCAGTACATGTGGTAGAAACAAGTCCCAGTGCCTTTATCAATGGCTTTTCAGTCAGCCTCCATTGTCAGCCACATTAAGAGAGTCCGGTTTGATCTGAAAGTTCTTTACATAGACTGTTTTTAGCTTCCGTTCTTCAGATGTGAGTATAAACCATGGCAGAGGAGATAGGGGAGAAGCTACCTGGGATGGCTGGATAATTTGATCTGTATGTGTAAGTGGGATTTTAGTAGGAGCTGAAACTGAACTGGGTATGTACTTGTGGGGCTTTGGTGTGGGAGCAAATACATGGTAGATTTTAACACAGCCATTTTGTGTACGAGGCTTTGGCTACAGGAGATGGAAAACAAAGGAGGACCAGCACCCAGATTCCTGTGTGGGATTTTGGTTAGAGTCCAAGATACCTATGGAAATTAACATCTAGCTTTGGGGTGAGGTAGGAGTTGTTGGTTAGTACCTAGTAGAACACACAACTAGCCACATTTTATGCAGTTTTCCCTGCAGGGAGGAATTGACATGAAGAACCAGAAACATGGGCGTGAAGATATTTGTGATTCTTTGCTTGTAAGGCTTAGACATGTGTGTGTGTGTGTGTGTGTGTGTGTGTAGTAAGCAACACATATAGGTTTCAGGTACCTAGCTGTACTGATCAAGTACCCATGTTTGTACATTGAGCCCTAGATAATCGGAGGAGATACCTATGATGACCTGAGACCTCATCCAGTGTGTCTGGTTTGTATGATGGAAGGGATGACAGTAGGACCTGAAACGTGGGCCTGAGTATGGGACTTCATCTGTAAGAGAAGGGATACCTATTATATCCTGACACATATCCATCTGTGTGGGTGCTATGTGTGCTTGTGTCTGATGTGTGAGTGTCTGTACCTGGATATAAGAGAGAGTGTACCATGTGGGATATTATACTTAACATGTATATGCAGATGGAAATGTGGTAATAAGACAGGAGATAAGCAGAACCTGACACATGCCTTGCATGAATATGGGGTTATGGTTGTAGGGTAGTGGGTACAGAGCAGGATATAACACCTAATTGTGATAATGTGGGATTTTAGTTGTAGGGAAGAGGTATGTCCTAGGACCAGATGAGTAGTAGACTTGTATGTATCTGTTGGGATTTCACTATAGGAATAGGTAACCTAGCAGTATCAGGGAAATAAATGTGTAAGATAATTCCATACAAGAAGGTTGGGAATACCTAGCTGATCCTGACACCATGTTATGTGTGTGACTTTTATGTAATAGAAATGGGTGCCTAAGAGGAGATTAAACTAAGATCTGGATATATGTATGCATGTATATGTGTATGCATGTGTGTATCATTGTCTGTGTGTAAGTATACATGTGTGTTTGCGTGTATGCACATGTATGTGTGTCAATATTTGTGTGCATTTATGGATGTATATGTGTGTATAAGTATGTGTGCATGAGAGAGAGAGTGGGAGAGAGAGATGAGCTTACCAATTTATGTAAGATTCATGTGTATGTAGAAATTTCTTTGAGGGGAAAACATGTAGACCTTGATATGTACAGGTGTATTCATGTATTGGTATGTGCAGAATTACATGCAAGTGTTTGCGTGCGTGTGTGTGTGTGTGTGTGTAGTAAGCAACATAACTAGATTTGGAGTACCTAGATGTACTGATGAAGTACCCATGTTTATATATTGAGCCCTTGATAATGGAAGGAGGTATCTATGATGACCTGAGACTAAATCCAGTGATTGTGGTTTGTATAATGGAAGGGATGACAGTAGGACCTGAAACGTGGGCCTGAGTATGGGACTTCACCTGTAATATACCCTGACACATATCCATCTGTGTGAGTGTTTATGTGTTTGTGTCTGATATGTGTGTGTCTGTACCTGGATATAAGGGAGAGTGTTCCATGTGTGATATCAAATCTAACAATGCACATGCAGATGAGGATGTGGTGATAAGACAGGAGATAACAAGCTGAAACTGACACATGCCTTGTATGAATATGGGGTTATGGTTGTAGGGTAATGTGTACAGAGCAAGATACAACACCTAACTGTGATAATGTGTGATTTTGATTGTAGGTAAGAGTTGTCATAGGACCAGGTGAGTAGACTAGTATGTATCTGTTGGAATTTCACTATAGGAATAGGGAATCTAGCAGTATTAGGGGAAAAAAGTGTGTAAGATAATTCCATATAAGAAGGTTGGGAATACCTAGCTGATCTTGACACCATGTTATGTGTGTGATTTTTTTTTTTTTTTTTGGTTTTTCGAGACAGGGTTTCTCTGTGGCTTTGGAGCCTGTCCTGGAACCAGGCTGGTCTTGAACTCACAGAGATCCGCCTGCCTCTGCCTCCCGAGTGCTGGGATTAAAGGCGTGCGCCACCACCGCCCGGCTTATGTGTGTGATTTTTATGTAGGAGAAACAGCAGGTGCATAAGTAGAGATGAAACTAAGATTTGCATGTATGTATGCATGTGTATGTGTGTGTATCAATGTGTCAAGATCTGTGTGTAACTACACATGTGTATTTGTGTGCATGCACATGTGTGTTTGTCAATATCTGTGTGTATGTATGGGGTGTGTGTGTGAGAGAGAGAGAGAGAGAGAGAGAGAGAGAGAGAGAGAGAATTACCAATTTATGTAAGATTCATATGTACGTAAAATTTTCTGTGAGAGGAAAGCATGTAGACCCTGATATGTACTGGTGTATTTGTGTATTGGTATGTGCGTGAAAGTGTGTGTGTGTGTGTGTGTGTGTGTGTGTGTGTGTGTGTGTGCCTGTGTGTCTGTGTGTGTATCTGCGGTGCATGTACTGTGCTGATTTTTGCCTTAGTTGTTAGGTCGGGAATACCTTACATTATATATCACCTCCCATGTATGTAAGTGTGTGTGTCAGTGGCTATAAAAAAGGAGATTCTGAGCAGTACCTTGTACTTAATCATGCATTGGATGTTTGTGGCCATAACAGTGGGGAGATCATACACAGCTTGACGCTTAGCCCTGGTAAGAAGACTTTGGTTGTAATGAAATGGGAAATGTAGCATTAAGATCTGGCATGTGTGTTTGGGGGCTTTCACTATGGGTGAGGGTGAACCTACAAGACCTGACACAGAATTCTCTTACTCTTGCTCTCAGGTACTTTTGCTTTTCTCCACTCTTTTCTGTTCTCTCTCTCTCTCTCTCTCTCTCTCTCTCTCTCTCTCTCTCTCTCTCTCTCATACATGCATTTGTGTGTATAAATAGTTATTCAGAATTGGGATCACATCAGGTCCTATCATCTATTTGTTGTGTGTGGATTTGGATGTAGGAGAGGATATAAGTAGCTTAATCTGATCTGTGTCCATGTATGTGTATGTGAGGCTTTGCCTGTAAAGTTGAAAATGCCATGAACAGACATAGCATGTTGTCCTGTGCATGTTTGTCTCTGCGTTTGTGTGTGCAGTATGTTCCTTTACCTAACAACGAATGTTGGACACAGGAGAATCTTAATACACGAAATTGTACATGTAACTGCAGTGATGTAGACAGACATGCTGTCAGTTCCTGATATTTTCCCCTCCATAGGCAATGCTTCATGTACATGGATAGATACCAGATTCAGTTAGATATAGCCTACCCTATAGCCAAATCCAAACACAGACAAGCAAATGTAAGGACCTGCTGTGTCTGCAATCCTGAATATCCAAATTCTACACAAAACACACGCATGAGAGAGAGGCAGAGACAGAGAGAAAAAGACAGAGAAGAGGAGAGAGGAACAAAAGAGCCTGAGAACAAGAGAGAAAGGGTTCGATCTGATTTCTTGCTGTATGTGCAGACTGGTGTCAGGTGTGGGGAATGATCCCCTGGGGCTCATACTGAGCAGTGCGTGTTGGGAAGCATGGTGGTGTGGAGCATGTTTTTACAACTTAGTTCATGTGGTATTGCAGTTAGCAGATGCATATAGCTGAGACAAGCAAAGAATTGCATGTTGGTTTTTGCAACGAAGAATGGAATATACATGAACTTCTAAGTCTCAGCACTGTTGGTCTATATCTCCTACACACACTGCTATATATCAAGCCTGTCTACACTTCCTTTCGCTGTATCCCGAGTCCTAGATGTACTACTTGATGTCAGTCCATGAAGAACTATTCACCCCACATTCACTGCTGCAAACTAATCTAACCTGCAATGCATAATGCATTGCAAGTTTTCATCACCTGCATGGTCGGTGAAGACTATGCAGCACACTCCCTGACCAATCACCACAAGAACACACACACACCATTCCTCGGAGCGTCAAAAGCACCACCACTGGTCCACATATACTGCTCTTGATTTTGCACTGCTGCCCACCAGCAGGAGCCCTAGAGATGCTGGGAGTCGGGTCCTACTTGATCTAGATAGACAAGGTTTGGCAGCTGTCAATATGGTGTAAGGGGTAAACAGGACCCAATATCTAGTAGTGGATGTATGGTCACAGGGATGGTGGTATGTCCAATGTGTCTGATGTAGTACACTGTACGTCAGAGAGAAGAGGGAAAGAATATGGAGTAAGGTTGAGCACAATACCTACTAAGTGTATATTAGTTTATGTGTGAACTGGTGTCAATCGACATGTGACAAAGCATATTGTAATAGTTGGCAATGCGAGGTGTTCTGTCCAAAGTACATCCATGTTGTTGTTGTTGTTGTTGTTGTTGTGTGTGTGTGTGAGAGGCATTGAGGGTGTCAGTGGAATCTGATACCTTTCAGTGCATGTGTGACAACTGCGGGTGATGTGTGCATTTCAGTGCCTTCAATGAGTCTTGTAGGAGCTGAGGGGTGTTGGAATACCCAGCAGGTTTGATATCCAAAAGGTGTGTTTGGGTAGATGTGATGTGTTATCCAGTGTGCCCTACACTAACATTGTAATTTGTGGTGCTGTTGTGATATTTAAGAGGGCCTGACACCTAGCTGTGTATGTGTATGTGGAACTTCGGGAATCTGAGGGTGTCATGTGAGGCAAAATACCTACCAGTGTATTTGGGTACAGTGGCAGGAGAGGTATGTGCTCTATGCTATGCTATGCTATGATAAGTAGCTGTTAAAGTGGAAAGATTAACTAATTAATGTGGGTGACATTCAGGATCCAGGCCTAGGAAGACATGTGAGGTATTTGGGGGTCTGTTCAGCAAGGCTTGATACTTAGCAGTTGGTGTTAGGTTTGGGGAGAAGCCAGGAATGGCCCAATAATTAAGTGTATTTGAGGCTGTGTGTGTGTGCTCTCTGGGTTGCCCATCAAAGTGTGACAGCTGGTAGTACAAGTAAGGTGACATGGCTGTAGTGTCCCACGCTGCATTATACCTAGTGTTGGATGTCATTGCAGGAAGATTTGAATCAAGCGCACATGTGTGTCGTCGATAGAAAGTAGGATGTTAAACAGGGCCTGATACCCTACACTGTATCTCAGTTGATATTCTCATTATAACAGTGTGAAGAAGAGCCTGGAACCTCTCACTGTTTGTGGGACAGCAGAAAGGGAGTGGACTAGAGAGGCCGAATAGTGATTGTGGGTGAGGGGTGTCCTTTGTTTTGTTAAACTGGCAGTGTATGTTAGGTCAATACCTCCACCCCATTCCACATCAAATGCTATGTATCAGGACATGCTAGACGCTCCTGACACTCAACGTACACCACCAGTTTATCAATCCTTATGAGGACCCCAATATCTACCACATATAAACAACTAGGTTTCACCCTTGGATGGACAGCCAGCTGTGGAATACTACCATGTGTACAAGAAAGGTTTCAGGTTCTACTTGTCACCTCCTACCCCTAATTCACTTCATCCACACAAGAAGCAACAGACTCTTCAGAATATTTCATCCGTCTTCCATTGCACATGGACTGCCAGCTGTAGCAGGTCTAATATGACCAAGGAAATAGCAGTGGGCAGTCAGTGACAATGGGGTGGAATTTCTGGTTAGTATACTCTCAGAAGTGGCTCTGTAGGTGGGGTGGGGGAGGGCATTCTACTAGGATTTCGTATACATTATATGTAGGGCTTCATTCATAGTTGGGGCCAGAAAGGCCTGATAAGGAGGAAATTATGTCGGGTTCTTTGGGAGCTTGAATTCAGCTGCTTCTAATACCACCCAATGCGTTTGAGATGGTGTCAGGCAGGCAATGTAAAGCAGTGCCAATTACTACCAAGGATGGTCAGCACTGCAGCTGGGAAGGGACATTTTGTGTAGGATCTTTACCCCTAACAGTATGTGAGTAGGGGAAGGAATGTCCTGAACTCATACCTAGTAATGTACATGGAAAACAATATATGAGTGTGGGGGTAGAGAAAATAGACAGGAAATGGCTGATATCTAAAAGGATATGTGGATTGTGGGCGGCGGATGTCCATCAGGGTTTGACACCTAACAGTTTTGGGATGAGTGGTGTGTCCAGCACAGCCTGGCTCCAAGTATTTGCTGTGCGGCAGCAAGAGGGTGTGGTCTGCATGGGTTGACATCTAGCATTGAAAGTGGAGCAGTGCTGGGGAGTGTGCAGCGCTAGGCTCTCTGGGCTACAGCAGCAGCAGGAAGGAGGCTCATCAGCTCAAGCAAGTCCTATAGCTTTTCTATCCTCAGAATCCCTCTTCTCCTGGGCTGAGATATTTGAAAGTTAATTGCAAAGTTTTCTGTCAGAGCTCTAAGTGAGCCTCCAGCTTTGGATAGTGTTCTTTCTGCTTCTTTATCCTATCTTCGTACAGCAATCTTGAGGATCACACAGGTTTAAGAGTGGTGAGGAGAACACATTTGCTTGACAGCTGGACACTCCTTCCTGCTGCTTAGCACAGAAACGTCATCTTGTCTTAGAACAGGTATTTGTTGTCTGCTGGGCTGTGACAGGGTTCAGGTTTCTTCAAGAAGTCCTAGTCTAGAAGTTCCCTACAGCAACTCTTCAGCTTTTGTATTTTCTTGGCTAATGGCATTAAAGTTTATGTGGCCGCACATTAAGTTCTTTGAGCTGGCTCTATCTTCTTTGTTAAGAGACTGAAAACTTATGTAGGGATCTTCTGTATCTCATACATGAATTCTGTAGTGTTTGTATTAAGGGTCATTTGTAGTATTTGAGATTGTGTTCAGTTTTCTGATGGGTTCTCTATTGCTTGCTTTTGCATCTTTGTCCTACAGATCACTGTGGACAGATCATTTTCTCTGCCTTGCTATACAAGGGTGCCACAGACAAAAATCAGCTGATATGATGTAGGTGAGTCTGTTGCTGGGATTTGTGTTTGAATCCAATGGTTTGTTCTCTATTTCTTCCATATCCAACATTGGGGATCTGTTAGACTTTCTGTGAAGGACTGGAACCAGAAGTGCAGGGTCTGGACGAATCGCTCCTGCCCTCTGCTATCACTTTAAGTATTAGTCCCAGTTGGATGTTACCTTTGGTGTTTGCATAACGGATAGGCATTTTTCTGAGTCTATCCGAGAAGAAATCTGTCAGCTTAACAACAGTGATGACAGTGGAGAAACAGGGATGTCTCAGATTTTATATTCCTTTGGATTCCTCTCAAAAAATGCTCTATTGGCCAATCAGTGTAAATCTAGCTGGAAATCTGCTTGGGTACTTCAGTATTTGTTTGGGTGTACATTGTTTCTCTCCAACACCAGTGAGAAACAGGACAAGTGGATGCATCAAGTGCACCATGTTCATGTGATTGGTGGCAGGGGTGATGGGCCATGGACACTGCCCTTTTCAAGAAATCCAGTCTAGAGGCAATGCGGAGATGCACATTCGCTTCCCAAGGCTCTACAGAAGCACATTCTTTATCGGTTTCCAGGATCATCTATGAAGGAAGCAAGCAGAGGTGACATTTTCACTGTCAAAATACACACAGCAACAAAGTGCGGTGGAGATTCAAAAGTAACACATACTTTGGGAGGCTTTCAAATGGGGATCCTTCTGTTATCCTCAGATCTTGATGAGAACTGGAGCAGGTTCTGAAGCTGGATGCTGGAACATGAGCCATCTCATTGAATTGCAGAGAATGTCCTCCTCAAGCTGTGTAGAACTTCTGAGCTTTCCCGAACTCGGAGATGACCTTTTCCATCACTGACACCAGTGTTGAGTGTGCAAGTCCTCGGGTTAGGAATCTTCTGGGGACACGAGTCAGGATGTGGCCAGGCAGCTACAAGAGAAGGAATATTGTAGATCAATGAGGAAACTATCTGAGAGTTCCATGTCCACAAGCCCAAGACCTGTGGTTTTGGTAGATAATGGCAGGTTTCCTTTATTGGAATTCAGGGACTAAAGAGACAGGTATAACGCTTATTGCCTTCCAATATGACCTTCCCTAAGCCAACTTTACTAGGATCTCTTCAGGGATGTCAGAAGGTAGGGAATGATTTCTCATGGCAGCCCTGCTACTGTTCAGGCATCAGGCTCTGGAAACAAAGGAGGAAAATAATTTTCCCACCAACATGTCTAAACATAGGCACTCTGCTTCCTGCACCTCATCTCACTTCCTCTTGTCTACATTAGACAGGATACATACTTGGTGAAAATGAGCTTCCACAAAAGATGATGTCTCAAAGAACCTGCAGATAATAGGAGAGAAAGGGTGACTGATAAGACATCTGGAGTTGACTTGGGGAACTCCATGGGACCCACCAGTAACAAACTGCTCATTGTGGCTGTGTCAAGTGGCCAGTGGCTGTACTTTAAGCATTGTCCTAACCAAACATTTTAGTCCAAAAGAGCATCTAAGGACTCGGCTTCATGCTCCATGAGGAGGATGCCTGTGGGCAATTTGGTAATGATGTGTGTGGAGTTCCTCCTACGAGTAGCTGGGTAGCTGGTAGTGACTGCCCCTGCTTCTCATCCCCCCACCGACAGGCAGTAAAGGAGGGAAGTAATTGATGTGGTGGTCTGAAGCTTAGCTGACATCTGTTCTCTCAGGTCAAAGTCTAATGGCAGCAAATTACTTTTAGTATCAGGGACAATCAAAGTCCCCCAATCAGTCCCAAGTCAAAAGTCAAAAAGAAATAAACATCAACTTATCATACTGAGATTTGCCTTTGTAGATAACTTCATCTGAGTCTTCAGCCAATGATTCTAATGGGCTTTCTGCCCTGGGTTTCACTGCCCTGGCCACAGCACCCAAGTCTCCCTTTCCCAGGCACTGCATTTAGTAACGTACGTCACAAATGTTACTTGCCTTAGTAAACACCCACTGATGTAGAACAAGTATGGTGACAAAAGCAAGGAAGTCTGTGACTCTCAGCTGGTTTTCCTGGCAAGGTTGTGTGCACCCTCGTTCTCATTGTTCTTCAGCCTATTACAGAAGAAGTATCTTGCCTCTGCACAGTGACTTCCTTCCATAGAGGTGCAAGAAGATGTTCACCCTTTGTTCATACACTCTTCCTCCATAACAGCTAGGGGACAGAGAGAAAGAGAGGGAGAGAGATGCTATTTGCTGTACTTTTTCTAAAGATCAATCTGAATCCATGTCTCTGTTGTCTCTCCCTTCACCTTTCTCCCTCTGCATTATGAGCTCAATGACCATGTTCCCTGGAGTTGGAAAACGCTGGCTTTTGCAGTCTTGAGCTTATTTTTCTGTTGACCACTGTCAGTATAAACAAGATCACAGAAACATCCCTCATACAATGATACAAAAGTTAGTGGTCTCAGCATTGCCTTCAGCCATGACACCGACAGATGAGCCCTGGCATTTAGTCCCTGCTGAGTGACTACTCTTCATTGCAGAGAGCAGTGATCTGCATGGAGGGTGTCCATGAAAATATCAATGCAACTTTCGCAGGATGATCTTGGCTGAATGTTTCAAATCGACAGTCACAAGGTTCTTTCCAGGTTGACCCCTGATGAAAGATCAAAACAAAAATATAGTTCCGAGACTGTGGCCTAGTCATGTGTCTGTTGTATACCAGGAAAATACCCACAATACAAACAATACCCACCTTGTAAACTGGAGCAACATCCCAGTAGTTCCTCCACAGTGATACCCATTTTCTTCCTATTTGCTGTCACTTTCCTGTTAGGAGAGAAATATGGTTCTGACAAGCACTCCCATAGTAAGGTCCCTTTCACCAGGAGCAAGACTGAGCCAGCGTTTAGTTGGAGTGTCTCCCATCGAAGAGGAAAATGGATACAGGCAGTCTACAAACATATCAGCAGGGAGGGGGGGCTAGGGAGGAGGAGATTCACCTCTGTCCAATGTGAGAAAACATCTCCATTGAACCCGACCTTGAAGGAAAAGACATATGAAGGAAGACTGTTCCATTGGGGATTTGGATTCATGGGCAGATTTGGGGTAAATTTTGTCAAAAGGCTCTAGTCTGAGAAGGATGCTATGGAAGGCCAGCCATTGGACATACCTCCTGTTAACCATGGTTTTCTGTGAAGAAGCCTGTGTATACAATGGCTTACCATGTCCTGTGCTGGACTTCACCGCTGGGTTACTGGACACTGTGCCATCTGGACTTCATGCTTGGCTCCCAATTTGGCTATCTCATTCTCAGACAGAATATTCTCACTACAGGTCTCAACCTCTACACAGCCTCATCATGTAAAACAAGAGTGACATATGGAAGGCACAGTCTCTTTTTTGGACTTGGACTTTTTTTTGAGACAAGGGTTCTTTGTAGCCTTGGAGCCTGTCCTGGAACTTGTTCTTGTAGACCAGGCTTGCCTGAAACTCACAGAGATCTGCCTGCCTCTGCCTCCTGAGGGCTAGAATTAAAGGCATGTGCTGCTACCGCCCGGCTTGGAAGGCACAGTCTTAAGAACTTTGAAATATATACTTCAAAGTCTTGACTCTTATATCTTCTGGACCACCCATTTTCAAGTGGCTCCTCTTCTCCCAATCATTCCCTGGACTTTATACTTTTCTTCACTCAAAGCCATTGATTCTCTATCATTCTTTCTTCCTTTAGTCAAAGCAAATTCTGGCTGCCTCTACAGCCTCTACTTCTCATCTACTACTGTCTACTTTAGCTTAAACAATTTGGGTTAAAGGTGGTGGTGGTGCTTTGAAGAGTTGATTTTGAAATAAGATTTCCTAATTTACCTACCCTAACTATCATGTAATGGTCACAAAGGACATTAGAAAACATATAGATTAATAAACAATGACATGCATCTTGGGCACCCCATTTAACTGTGTGTGTGCATCTGCAATGTTCTCTCCTTCCAGTGGTGCCTCTTTCTTCTGAGAAACATGGCTTTTTTGTGAGAGTGGCAGACAGCAGCACAGAAATCTCACACAATTTCGAATTCTCTTCTTAACTCTCTTCCAGCCTTTGGACAGACTGCTAGCAGAGGCTGCACTTACATCTTTGGGAAGGACACCTTTTAAGTTGTTATTGGATGTTGTCTCAAGAGAAGATCTCTGAGTTCCATGGGTTTCAATGGTGCTCATACCCTCAGGTGTCTCCCTTTCCTTCCTTACAGAGGGTGTACTCTGAGCCCCTGAGCTATTCTTGGGGGTGCTCACTTCCTGGGGCTTCTCGCGGGACAAATACTGTGCAGAAGAAATACATTCAGAGAATGGGCATCTTGAGGACAACTTATTGCAAACCATGCTACCTACTTCCAAACTTCTGCTCAGGAGAGGAGTAACCTCAGGAGCACAGGTGGATACTTGGTGGGGAGGGTAGCACAAGGTGGCAGGCATGCTCAGGCTTCTGCTCCCTTGCTTGCTTGAACACTTCTCATCCTGCCCCTGATGTTCAACCAGCAGGGCGAAGGTGGGAATGGCAGGCTCACTCACTCTCCTCTTAGGAGGAAGGGACTTGAGAGCATCTGTTGATGACACAGCGAAACAGGCCTGCAAAGACTTACTGGCAGATTTAATGTGGTCCTGGGGTGACTTGTGGCTTAAAATTAGGTATGTGGCCATGATGTTATTGAATTTTTTCTCACGTAGAGAGTCACTAATAGCCTTGGGATGGTAGCCCATATCCCACATAGCCAGCAAAATGCTGGGATTTGGTTTGTTACAGAATGACTCTGAGGATGATGGGAGTTTCCAAAATTCTTTCCTGTCTCTGATCCACTGGTGCTGCCTAATGTCACATATTGTGGGCCTCTGCTCAGGGTTCACAGTGAACAAGTGCACAATGAGGTGCACAAGCAAAAGGTTTTGAGAAAGTGTGTAAGGAATGTAATATGTGGGATTCAGCATCTTCTCCTTCATGTCTGGATAGGTCCTTGCTTTGAATGGGAACTTCGCTGTCAACATTGCATATAAAACCACTGCCATGCTCCAGATGTCAAGTGCCCTTGCATCATACTCTGTATCATCGAATAGCTCTGGAGCACAATACTCAACTGTGCCACAGAATCCCTTACACCTCTGCCCAGAGCTGACTCTGATGGCCAGGCCAAAGTCACACAGTTTGATGTTTCCTTTGCCATCAAGCAGGATGTTATCTAGCTTGATGTCCCTGTGTGCGATGTCATTATCGTGGCAGTAGTGCACTGCACACACAATCTGACAGAAGATGTGTTGGGCCTCTTTCTGCTGAAGAGGGCCACCCTCCTCAATGAGCGTGACAAGATCGCCCTGAGCAGCAAACTCCAACACCATATAGGTGTGGTCTTTGCTGTGGATGACGTGGAAGAGCTTTATTATATACGGGTGGTCTAGTTCTTTCATGATGTTGAGCTCTTTCCTATTGTTACCTTCACTGTCCTCACCATTCGCAAGGATTTTAACTGCGACTTTCATATTTGTGAGGAGATGGCAAGCTAACTTCACCTCAGCAAAGCCCCCTTTGCCGAGGTTATTTAGTATGATGTAGTGATCTGTAATGGTCTCCTCTTCATAGGTGCTGGCATTCAGGGCCAGCTGCATGGTCTCCTCCTCTCTGGTCTTGCTAGGAAGGTTCTTGATTATTTCCATGCCAGCACCAACTGAGAAAATCAGATTAAAAACAATGAGAAATAAGTCAAAGGGGAAAGTATTTAGCTTTCTGTCTCTACGTGGACAAGTGTAACATATGCTAAGAAACTTACAATGAACTCCCCAGTCACAGAAAACAAGAATAAACTAAACTCCAAAGAAATTCTGGGAAACATACTCAAGATGAGAGCTAAATCTAATTAAATAGACAGTAATGAATATTGCAATGGCATAGCTGCTTGATTAGTGAAAAGATCAAGCAAAAGAGATGCAACCTTACCAAAAGTGATCAAATTGGAGAAACTCTACTTTAAATCTTTATCCAAGCTATGGTGCTGTTACAGCATATATGACTATTTCTAAAGAATCATTTGGAAGGCATTTTCTGGCAGCTAACTTGGGTTTTATTTTGGCAGGGAGATGATATCCTGAAGACAGTGTGCCTGAGCTAATGGGAGCTCACCAAATCCAGCTGGACTTGGACTGAATGAACATGGGATCAAACTGGGTATCTCTGAATGTGACTGATAATTGAGGCAGACTGAGAAGCCAATGATAATGGCACTGGGATTTGTCTCTACTGCATATACTGGCTTTTTGGGATCCTATTCTATTTGGATGCATACCTTCTTAAGCCTGGTGGGGGAGGGCCTTGGACTTCCCACAGTGTAGGGTACATTGCCCTCTCTCAGGACTGGAAGGGGGAGGCAGTGGGGGAGAGTGGGAGGGAAGTGGGGGGAGGGGAGGAAGCAGAAATTTTGAACGGTGTTAATTATAAAGTAATAAAAAATTAGTAAAAATAATTCTATGCAAACCAAACCATTTCTTATCACTTTTGCAGGAAAATTTTGCTTCTTTATCCAATGTTAAGTTCTCAACAACCTAAACAATGGAATTCATCGAATCATCATCACTTGGGAAACATGCTTAGTGAAATTATAGAGTACAAATCATAAGGGAGAATCAACATGCCTGAAGAAATAACGAAATCAAAGGAATAAAAAGAATGATGCACAATTTGTAGATGCTGTCCTAGGCTGAGAGAAAGGAATGCCATTTCTAAGAAAAATTTTTACATTACCAGATTCTAAACTAATACTTTAGCAGTCTAGGCCATCAAATTTACCTATTTTTCCTGTTCCCAAATATATTTTACTTTGAGATAGTTTGGTGAATACAATGATATCATGCTTATCAATACTTTAATGAACATTGGTCACTTGCTTTCATAAAAGGTCACTTGCTTAAACATTTTTCACAAATCGATGGTTTCATTAATATAATTTAAATTATGTGTACACTTACAACTGGTTTTGAATTTTGAATTTTTACACTTTCCATAATTTTGATAAATTCATACATGATTATTCAAGTTACATTATTTTATAATTCTCTTAAGATTTGACAATGTTACTTTGAGGGCAGGTGTCACAAACATAATGTTTCCTGATCACATAAAAATGAAGCACCTGTCCCAAGGTTTCTCTGTTCTCTACGTGCAGGTATAACAAAAAGTCTATTTAGGAGTCAATAATGTCAACACAATTCTTAATAAAATTCCTCAGGTGTCCTAGTACTTTTATCTTTCTAGTATTTCATAGTCAAGTAAACTTTTCATTCTTCTCTCATATATTATACCGTAACTAGAGTTTTCTCTCTCTTCCCCGGTCCGGCCTCTCCTGCCTCTTCCACACATTTACCCTCCCTGGATCTTACCCAGAAAAGGACAGACTTCCCAGGGACATGAACCAAACAGAGTATAATATACTTCTATAAATCTGTGTACAAGCCATCATATCAAGGCTGAACACGGAAACCAAAAAGGAGGAAATAGTAGCATAAGTAGGCAAAAGTATCAGCAACCAATTCCCCTGCTCCCCATACACCCTTCGTAATTCCACAGTAACATCAAGCTGCTCAGAAACAACATATATGCACAGGACCTAGGTAAGACCTCCCCCGAGAGGCTCCATAATCTCGGAGTCCCTATGAGTATCAGTCAATTTATTTTGAGGCCCTCATGTCCAATGTGTCCCTGACTACCCTGATGATCTGATCCTTCATTTGTAAGTGTTTTGAAAACCTATGCTCACATAAATTGTGAAATTGGAGCAAATGGTACACTTATAAATACCTGTAACCTCTCAGAACTCAAAAGATAGCATATATAAACCTATGCAAATTAATAATAAACATAGTTCAATATTCTTTGAAAAGAATTGCAAGAAAAGAGTTTGCTTCCAGTGACATGATTGGGTTCTATTGTTTTCATGCTCACATCTGCTGCCAAGACTATTCCTATCATCCCACGTTATTGTTATTGTCATGTATCTCAGGTATCACTGAGCAGTTGAGCTGGTGCTTCAACTGCTAGAAGTCTCTCCCCTCCCCACTGACTAACACATACGATACAGAAATATACTCTGCATTCTACTAAGGAGGAAGATAATGATCAACATGCCCTAGCTGCAAACCTGAGGACTACAGTGACCAACTTGCACAATGAACTGTTGCAATACTGGCATAAGTGCAATGGCAGTAGCTACATCAGTAACCATCCACTTTCTGATTGGATTTAAGGCCCCTCCAGGAGATGGACATCATTACTGACACTGTTCACATGGACAAGACACTGAGTGGCTAGGTCATGTGCTATGGGAAAACCTGCTATTATGATTATGCAGCAAGAACACAGTGAACAGAATGACTTTTCACGACGGACTGCTACACAAAGAGATCAATGTCTCAAACAGCCCACAGCAGTGAACTGCATTCTTGCCTAAGCAGTGTCTAACCCTGAGACTCACAGCAATGTAAGGGAGTATGCGGTTTTGTAATACTCAGACCCATTTTGAAGGCTTTATGAAAACCTTCCCTCAAGTTTCAGGGAGATAGGCAGAAGAGAGTGCAGAAAGATACTAAGGGCTAGAGGTAATAGGAGATTCCCAGAAAACAAGGAAATTGATGAACACATGAACTGACAGATACTGCAGCAATACACACAAGCACACAAAGGTTCAAGTCAGATGGGGGCGCTGTCATTGAAAATGGGAAGTAGAAACAGAGTTCCATCCCCAACGAGAAAAACATCAGCATTTGTTTCCAGATGGCAAAGAAGAATCAGTTTCCTCCAATGGATTCTCACTGGATAACTTAACCACTCCTCCTGGTAGGAACTATCATTGACAAACACAAAATCAAGTCAATAGAAACATGGTAGTCTTTTGAACTCATTGTTCTATTGTGAGGATATTTTATAGGTCTGTATTACTTATTTTAATTATTCTTTTTTAATAAAAGTATAACACCGTAATAATAGATGATATCACAAGACAGGAGAGGATCTTGGAGGAAATGGGCAAGAGGGAAAATGATCAAAATATATTGTATATGATGAAATATCAAGAAAATAAAGGCCTGGTATAAGAGCATTTACGTATGGATTCTACCTGACTTTCAAAAAGAATTAACACTAATATTTATTCAACTATTCAATATAGGGGAAGAAAAGAGATACTTTCCTACATGTTCTACATAGCCTACAGGAGCCTGCTAAAAGACCAGGTGATTTGAGCTTTCTTCCCTTGATCTCACATGATGGAAACGATACACCGACTTCTATCCACAAGTATTCCTTGGACATTTATGAGTGTGTATGTGTGGCACAGACAGATAAATACACATGTAGCTAACTAATTAGTAGTATAAAATAACACTAAATGTAAAATAAACAGAAAATATAAACCAACAGTCTATGTACTTAGATATGAGACTCCTTATTAAAAGTTCTTGAAATTTTCCAGCAAGTTCAACATCACATCAAAAAGGCCATGTTCATGCTCAAGTTCAGCTCATTATTGAAGAACAGAGCAATTGTAACATAAAAGGTGACAAATAAAACATATGACGAGGATAGTATAAAATGCCAATAGCTCCAACAATCAAATTTAATCATTTTTAGCAAACAACTGTAAATGGAGATGACTTTGCTATTTTTGACATGACAGACACAAAATGTAAATTTTGAGGGAACCTAAAACAAGCCACTGAGGACACAGAAGAGAACTGTAGTCAACCTGGGGCAGTCCACACTCTTGGGACCTAGGTGTCTCAGCTGGCACAGACTCTTTAGACAAAAGAGTAATGAACAGAGTCCTAGGTAGATCAGAATCCAGGCTTAGGATCCTCATGAGTCAACCAATATGAAAAAAGGACCAGTGGCAAATCCCCACTCCAAAGTTGTTTCGACAAACAGAACAGTGTGGGTCCCATGAAAGCAAAATAGGCTTGGAGACAGCAATCAATCAGCCTGTACCGGGTGTTGTTTGAGTAGATCAGAAACGCTTGCCTCCTCCAAATTCGCTGCTTCATTCACTATCTGTGTGCACTGCCTCTGCCACTGGTGTCCTTGAAGTGAAAGCTCTGCCTTCAACTTCACAAGACTGACACCAACTGTCTTTTACTACCCAACGCGCGCTGTGCTGTGCATCCTAGTCTAAGACCTGATTGGTGACATGTACAGAATTAAGCCAATCAGAGTGAATGGACAATCTGGACTCTCTGATTGGTCAGGTTGAAATCAAGTGACTCGTGTCTGCACGAGAATGCTTGGTAACATACTTTGACTGCACATGAGGTGCTGTGAGAACAGGATTCGAGCAGAAGGCTTTGTTTCTTTGTGTCTTTTGTGTAGGGACATCCCAGCTAGTCAGCATCACCCGCACACTTCTTCCTTTTCAGGATTGCCTTTCAGTTATGAAAATGGACTTGGTTTCTGAAGGTGGGATTATGTTTCGTTTTTTTTTTTTTTTGTTTTTTTGTATTTTTTTGGGGGGGGGGCCTGTCTTTAGTGAAAGGGTTATCAGGCTATATTTGTGCACTGTTTTATTGTGATCACCCAAAAATGCAGCATCAACAGGACCCCAGGAAATCCTGTCTTCAAAGAAATAATAATCTGAAATAAAATGCCAGGCTCTCTTAAAATTCTGCATGCATGTAGGGGTGTATGTGTGTTTATTGGTGCTTCAGCAGTTAGGGAGGGAGTACCTCACATGACCTATCACCACGCATGCATGTGTGTCAGTGGCTATAGAAGAGGGGATTCTTAACGGTACCTGGAACCAAACTGTGGATGTGGTGTTTGTTGCTGTAAGGCTGGGAAAACCTTGTATAATATAAAATATTTGTAAGGCTTTGTTTGTAAGGAATAAGAAATGTAGCAGTACCTGGCACCATGATCTGGTGTGTGTCTAGTGGATTTTGTTATAATAAAATCAGAATCCACTAATGTTGCATAAAGTTTAATACATGTCCTTTCCTTGTCAATTGCATGAAATTCCTAAAAAACTAATAAAGACCCTAGGCAATTTTAATTTTGCTTAAGTTCTTACTTCTCTTCTGTTAGATTCATCTAGATTCTGTCATGAGGGGGCTCCTCTCTTTATTCATATCCTCACAATTTCCTGTTCTTCTATCATCTTCTGGGATGAGAATTTAGATTTCTGACATCCTATTGTAATTCTCATTCTGCTGCAATGTGTTTCTAGTGTTGGTTTGTCAATACTGTCTTAATATTTTCCCCAGAATATACAAGGCACCTTTTGCAAGTTCTTAGTCTTATAGATAAAATAATATAAAAATGAACTCTTAAGGAAATTAAAGGACAATCTTATTTGAATTTGAACAAAATAGAGCTGGAGAGAAGCAATGTAGGCAAGTCAAGCTCTTAGAAACTGCCCAGAGGAAATGCAAGCCAAAAAAATGGAAATTATGTTTTTGTGTCAAATGCCAAGAAAGCCTATAAGTAGCTTCACCAGGCAGAGCAAAAACAACAGTGGGCAAGAAGCATGAGGAGACGCGGGACTAAAGTTTCAGTTCATGCCTGAAAAGAGAAATAATAATAAGAAAGAGGATACCCTCATCTCATCCTTACTAAGTAATAATGATCATGATATAATTGTACCTAGAAATATACAGTGAAAAAATAAAAATTCATTTCATTATGGATATATCAAACCTTTGCATATAGCTCCGAGACATCTTTGCACTAGTGACAGGATATCACAGACAACTGCCAGCCGTGTAGAAGCTTCGTTCACACTGCAGTTGGTAATGGTTTCAACTTCATTACTGGGAAACTACTGGTATATTTATTAAAGTGTTTTGAGCAATACATCTTCATCAACTTCGTAAGCTTGTTCTGTCTCTGTGCTCTTTGCTTGCTGGTAGCACCTGGGTTTCTCTTTAGTTTGCAAATTCTCAGAAAGCCTTCTTCAGCTCCCTTGATTTCAAATCTTCCTCTGTTCACACCCATCATCCGCAAGCCTTTAACTTCTTACTCTAGTTTCTTATAGCACTTACTACCTTCGAAAACTAGTTTTTTCATTGTCTTGCTCTCCAAGTTAGAACAAAACTCCAGAAAGTATCTGCTTTCTGCATTTATTTCTCAAAATTACCAAACGTTATGTTATGTATGTAGGAGGCAATAAACAAATGCAAACAACTGACTATTATTTCTGTTATATAGTCACTAATTTGGAAGTTTCTTAGCTAAAAATGGCATTGTGCTTAACATCATAATCGCATCTTTTATTCTAAAAGTCAGTAGTAGTCTTAGTATGCAATACAAATTACTGTTGATTATATCTAAAATATTTCTCTGAAAAAGCTGTTAAAACAAGGGCCTTATATAAGCACATATTCCTAAAGCTATCAGGCAAAATGCTATAAATTCAGTATCTAGGTTTCAGTTAAACTGGCCTTATTTGTATCCATGCAAAGTTATATAAAATATTGATATATAAAATTGTTTCTATGTTTTAATAGGGAACGTTTGATTGCAGGTAACCAAAGCACACAAAAACAAAAAATTCATTAGTTCATATTCCTTAATTCAAAATATTAAAAATAGAGCATAGCATTTGGAAACAACAAATGAAGTAACTACGCATAGATAATTTGGTGGAACTGTTGTGACCGGGAGAGGCCCTCCTGACTAAAGTCTTACAGCTTTGTTCATGGTGGCAGATAACAAACAAGATATCTTGTATCCATATAATTGTTCTCAGCCAAATAGAATGTCAAAGAATATTATCCTACACCTCAAGTTTGATAATGATTAACTAAGATTCTGAAATGCAATCTGCTTCTTCTCAAGGTATAACTATTTTGCTTCATAACTTGAACTTAAAAGACCTTCTTATAGGAGTCTAAGTTAGTTTTCTGTTGGACCATATCCTTGCTACTTTTTATCATTCTACCGTATACTATTTTCCATACTTCCTGTCCCTAACAAAAGCCATCAACAAATAAATCACCAGACCAGGAACTATTCAGAAGACTTTGACCAGAATACCCAGTCTCAATATATATATATATATATTTGGTAAAGTTTCCTATGATAAGTATTTTCCAAATATATAGTGGATTGAGTTATATAGGCTAAAAGCAGACAGAATCAATCATGTATCATTAAATCAAGAACTATTCATGTAACCTAGATGTTCACATTTTTCCTATGTAGTGCTGGGATACAATGTCTGGTTTTAGAGTAAATTTGTGCAATGCTTGGGATGATGCAAAAATATACTGTTGTTGATAAATAAGGATACAGTAATATTTAATGACAAGATCTTCCAAGAATACTTCAATCTGTAAATGGCCCTTATGAGTTTAACAATTGTTTACATCTTAGAATTTGTATGTTTGGTGTTACAGACCTTGAACAATGCCATGTGGTACTCTGTAATGTCACTTTCTGTCTGTGATTTAAGTCTTGCAGTCAAGTAGATAATCAAGCAATAATCTAGCTGTGATGTCCTTGAAAATGTGGAACATTTACACAATGGAGTACTACTCAGTGCCCCCCAAAAATGACATCTTGAAATTTGCTTGCAAATGGATAAAACTAGAAAAAACCATCCTGCGTGAGGTAACCCAGATCCAGAAAGATGAACATGGTATGTACTCACTCATAAATGGATATTAACAGTAAAGCAAAGGATAACAATCCTATAGTCCATGACCCTAGGGAAGCTCAGTATCAATGTGAACCTTAAGAGAAACATATATAGATGCCTTTGTGAATGGAAAATAGACAAGATCTCCCACGGAATTTTCTAATTGTATATTCACAGCTAACAATCACTTTCTAGTAAATTTTTCTCATTTTTTAGTACAATTGTTAATTTTAATTGAATACTGAAGTTAACATTTATTAGAAACATAGAATATTGCCTTCTTAGCACACAATCTAGTAGTGGATAATTGATTCCATTGTCAAGAAGTTCTTAGATTTGGGATGTAGTTCAGTGGGAACGTGCCTCAGTGCCACGCAAAATGCCCTAGATTCAATCCCCATCATTACATAAACTGGATATAGTGCTGCATGGTGTAGTGTCAGCAGTTGGGAGTTGGAGACAATTTAATCTGGAGTTCAGGATTATTCTCTGTCTCATAGAAAGTTCAAAGGCACCCTGTGCTGCATGATATCTTGTCTTAAAAATAAATATATCTACAATAGTGGTTTCACTGAGTATTTTAAATTGCAGCCATTTGACACTTAAAAAATTGAATATATTTTAAACCTATTGTTAGGTGATTTTGTTATCATGTAAACATTGAAGATTATACTATGATGAATGTAGAAGTATAGCTGACAACATATCTAAGCAATAAAGTATTATTGTTTATTGCCCTAGGCTATAATATGTTATAGCTTGTACTTTAGTGAAGATTGAAGGCAACTAGAGCACAAAGTATCCATATGTCAAAATACGACTAAATAGAAATGTTTCAATAAAGGCTAGAGAATAGCCTGTGTTCACTGTAACTTTCTATATTTAAAAAATGTAGCAATATTACTAGCCCAAAAGAAGTTTTTAAATCTGTAATAATATAATGGGATCAACATATCTGAGTGATTGAAGATATTTTTGATTGTCATAGCTCTAAGATTGCAAGTGAGTAGCAGATTGAAATAATTATACTGTAGTAAACATGATAGTTCTCATGCCAAAGGCAAATTTTATCTTTCCCAAAACATGCATAGTGTTGTTGAGAAATTCTAGTTTACAGAAATTATTTATTTCAGAGGTTTATCTATAAGTTTCTATAAAAATCTGTAGCCATAAGACTAATCAATATCTAACTGTTATGAACTAAAATTCATCCAAATATTGATAAAGTAATAGACACCAATCTAGAAAGTGTTTACTTATGAATTCAATTCAGTTCATAAAATTTCAGCTTATCTGCCATGAGTGATATACCGAGGAGGTATATTTTTGAGTTCCTAGCTTGGCCATTGAGAAAAACAATATTTGGGATCCTTGAGGCCTGTGGAGTATACTTCTATTTAGGGTTATCTTTCTGATTTGATTCAAGATGGAAAAAGTAAAAGCCACTTAAAATGAGTCCAAGGTGGAAAGTTACCAACATAAGACTCTTCAGTGTGCCCTTAAGTAATCTTGAGAGTGTAGAAGGCATTCAGGTCTCTGCAGCAAATCAACCCGTTCACCGCTATAGTAGTGACTTTAGCCTCCTCTGCAGCCTGTTTCCTCTTGCTCTCTAAACTGTCCAAGTGTGAAATACACACATAATCTATTCCTCCTTAACCCTTCCCTGACCTGTCTCCTCACCAATGTGGGAGGAATGCATCGTTGATCTTTTTGTTCTTGCCCATTCAAATCTCCAACAGAGGAGCATCTCTGTTCAAACCTGAACCAGTGTCTCCCGAACACATCTCCTAGGTGATAGTAGTGAGAAAGGAGAATGAACCACTGCAAGATACTTGAGGAATTACTCATCCTTGTCTCTGCTCACCTTCTTTATTTTTTATTTATCATTTGTGTGTGTGTGTGTGTGTATGTGTGTGTGTGTGTGTGTGTGTGTCTGTGTGTGTGTTTACAGATGATATTTGGTATTGGAGATCAGAGAACACAAACAAACACATACACACTATAAAAGCTTTCCATTCTAAGTTTATTAGTTGAGGTTTTACGAAAATATGATTGCAGGCATAGTTTGAAATATTTCCATCATCCCAAATACATTCCTTCTGTCTCCTTGCACTTAGTCGTTCTTGCTTGCCATGATGGGAGCCAATGGGATCACCTCAAAGCTTCTGAGCAGGTATTATTCCACTGTGGACTGAAATTGATTGGAAGGTGCTGGGATCTGTTATTCAGACAACAATAGTAGTCACTTCCTGGACAGGGATGCCCACACTAACTGCTGCAGTTGATCTTAACCTATCCTAACCCTAACCCCTAAAACCTAATCCTAACCCTAAAAATGTATGCATATGTATGTATATGTGTATATTGTGAATGGATAACTAGATAGGTAGGTAGATAGGTAGGTAGGTAGAGAGAGAGAGAGAGAGAGAGAGAGAGAGAGAGAGAGAGAGAGAGAGAGATATGACAGATCAGTTCTCTCCTTTTGACTTTACATGGGTTCAAAGAATCAAACTTCTGTCATCAGGCTTATTTAGCAAGTCCAATATCTGCCATGTCATCTTGCCTTAACCCCCCAAATTGTGATTCATGCTATATTTCAAATAAAAAAGCCTAATTATGTGTTTATACAAGTCAGACTCTTTGTGTATTTTAATCATGTTGCTGCTGCCTTGGTTATTTTTATCTCATCAATTTAAGGCAACTACAAAGAATTTCATTGTAATGTTCACACATTCACATGCCATTACACATTGTTCTAATTAACCCTTTAGACTTTTTTCTTTCCTCTCCAGTCAGCCCTGATATGGCTCTGGTCAGTTCTTTATCTCACTTTCTGCCTCACGTCACAAGTATTCCATTACCATCTTCTGCCTACCCCAGAGAGATCTTCCATTCCTCAGATGATCTCTTAGCTAGTTTTTCTGAACTACTCAACCTTGCTTTTAGAAGAAATGGGATGCTAATATAGTTTTGCTTCACTTACTTTTGTAAATCTTACCAGCATTATGACATTGGATAAGGTGCATATTCTCTGCATTCTTCAATTTTCTCATCTCTAAAGTGAAAATGACAAAAGTTTTATCTCATAGTACTTCTATGACACAAAACACAAAAAGTGCTTCACAAAATCCTGCACACAATTAATTATATTGTTAATCAGCATGAATGATGAATTCCCTGCACAGTTTAAAACTGTTCTTTTAGCTAAATTACTAGATGATTTTTATTTAAATCTCTCAGAGTTCTTAAGGAGAAATCATATTGTCTATAATGAAAAATAGTTTAGTCTCACTTTTTTCTATGGCTATCCCTTATATTTTGTTGTTGCAACTTATTTTTAAGAATATGTTTTACTGAAATATCTTGATATTCTACTTCATTTTGAAATTCTTGTTTTCTTTAAACTTTAATTTTTAAATTGTGTTTACTATTTATCATTAATTGCTGCTGCTTTTCCAAATTTCTTATTTTTGATTTTATGGGGGTGAATAAGTGCATTTGAGTGCCCCTTAAGGCCAAACGAAGGACTCTTTCTCAGGTCCTCTGAAAGAACTTTAACTACTTTTACCCCCTGAACTATCTTCCAAGCACCACCCCCTTTTATTGATTTTTAAAATTTATTTATTTATTCGTTTGGTTTTTTTATATTCCACCTACAATTTCCCCTTCTGCCTCTCCTTATAGCCCTTTCACTCCTCCTCTCTGCCCCCACTCCGATCTATTCAGGAAAGGGCAAACATCCCATAGATATCAACAAAATAAGGCACATCAAGTTGCAGTAAGACTGCACACGTCCACTTCTATTAAGGCTGGGCAAGACAACCCAATAATAGGAATTGGGTCCCAAAATTCAGCAAGAGTCAAAGACAGTCTGTGCTCCCACTGTTAAAAGTCCCACAATGAGACCAAGCTACACAACTGTCATATATATGCAGAGGGAGTAAATCGACCCCATGCAACTCCGTTGCTGTCAGTCCAGTTTCTCTGTGTCACTATAAGCCCAGGTTAGTTGGTTCTGTGGCTTTTCTTATGATGATCCCAACACATCCAGCTTAGACAATCCTTCCTCCTTCCTTTCAGAAGGATTCCCTGAGCTAAGCATACTATTTGGCTGAGGATTTCTGCATTTGTTTCCATCAGTTACTGTATGAAGCTTCTCTGATGACAATTGGGCTAGCAACCAATTTTTTTGGGGGGGTCTGATTTACCTTTCCCATGATAATTTTTTTCTAGTTCCATTCTTTTACCTTCAGATTTCCTCATGGCATTGTTTTTAACAGCTAAATAATACACCATTGTCATATTTTCTTTATCCATTCTTCAGCAAAGGGACATCTAGGTTGTTTCTAGATTATGGCTATCAGAAATAAAGCTACTATGAACATAATTGAGCAAGTGTCCCTGTGGTATGATTGAGCATCCTTGGGGTATATTTCCAAGAGTTGTATAGCTGGACCTTGAGACAATCAATTTCCAGTGTTCTGAGAAACCACCATATTGATTTCCACTGTAACTGTACAAGTTTGTACTCTCACCAGCAACGAAGGAGTATTACCCTTGCTCCACATCCTCTACAGCATGAGCTATACCTTATTTCTTTTTAAAAAATCTTAGCCATTTTGACAAGTTTAAGATAGAATCTCATAGTCAAACTGGGTCAAGTCCAAGTGGATCAAAGACCTCAATATATCCAGATACACTGAACTGGAGAGAAGAGAAAATGGGAAATAGCCTCAAACTTATTGGCACTGAAGACAGCTTCCTGAATAGAATACCAACAGCAAAGACACTAAAAGAGACAATTAATAAACTGGACTTCATTAAACTGAAAAGCTCTACAGCAAACGACACTGTCAATAGGACAAAATGGTATCCTGCAGGATGGGAAAAGATCTTCACTAACCCTGAATCTGACGGAGGACTGATTTTCAATATTTATAAATATCTCAAGACAGTAGACATCAGCCTAAACATGATCTGAACAAGGATGACAACACTGAATACACCAAACCGAGTATTCTAAGACTTCAGCCCTGCCCAAAAAGTACAAGAAACTGAGGAAAGCTTGGAACAGGAAAGATGGTTGTCCCCTAGAAAGAGCAAAATTATCATCCTTGAAAGCATAAACACAAGTAACTTTATAGAGCAAAATGATTAGTCTAGAGAACATCCACACAAATAACATTATTCAGACTGGATTAGTTATATTTAGGAATACATATTAGCATACAAATACACATGTGTGTATAATAACAATTTGTGAAAAAGGAGGCCATGAATTTGAAAAAAAAAGTAGTAGGGGTACTTCAAGGGAAGAAAGGGAATGGAGAAATGTAGTAATTATATCTTAACCACATTTTTTAAAAAAATGATTAAAATGATGTAAACCAAAGCAGCACCATATTTGTGGAGGAAGCTGAGGCTGCAACTATGATGACAAATGTCCTTCTTTCTCCTCTAGAGGATTAAAGCAAGGTTTAGGTATTTTGTTTGGTTATTTGGGGTTTCTTTGTATCTTGTGTATATTTGTAATTCTTAGCTTATTATAGTGGATTTAAATATCAACCATTTTATGTATTAATATTATGATTGGAAAACATATTCAAACCAGGCACATATGGCTGATCACACCTGTGTTCTCAGCACTAGGGAATGTGGAGTAGGGAAATGAAGAGTTGCAACCAGTCATGGTTATATACTTTTGTCACGGTCAAGGTCTTTGTAACTAAAGAGTTGCAAGTAGCTGCCTATAAATAGAAATTGCCCCCGAAATAGAAAGAAAAGACAGAAAGAATGAGAGGAAAGTGAATCTGAGTATTGTGTTAGAAAGAATATTTTTGTTTCACACGGTTTCTTATGAGTTAGCTATCAATAAGTATTTAATTATAGATCATAAAACACATAAATTAATCCCATACATAATCCACAGTAATCTTATAGTTTACAAATCAGTACCATCAGCTTGTCTAATGCAAAGAAATGACTGTTACTCCATGAATGAACTATTATATAATATATAAATGTATATTTCATGTATAATTATATGTGACATATAATTTTATGCATATTTGAAAGAATATATACAAAAGACAGTGGCACAGAAAATGGATTTATAAGGAACTATATTATGCCAAAACTTCAACTCAAAACATTTAAAGCATGAAAAAGAACTTCTGAGAAATTCCTAGAGAAAGCTATGAAGGCCTCTATTTCTTATGTACTCTCGAAAAACAAGGTCTAATTTATTTTTATTTCAAAGCGATTTTCACAAAGGGGAAACAAAATTGCAATTTTGACAGAAATCATTTATCTAAAAGAATATTATAGACCTCAGCACAAGGCAAAACAAATGGAAATAGTTTTGCAACAACCAGAATTTATGCTGTAAATATAGAAAATTTTCTTCTGCAAAAAACAAAACAAAATAGTTTGGGAGGAGCAAGCCTGAGACAGCAACATCTGCCAGAGCAGGCCCAAGACAGCAACCGCCATAGGAGCAGGCCTGAGCCAGTGTCCTTCACCTGAGCAGGCCTGAGGCAACAAGTTCCACAGGAGCAGGAAAAGGGAGCAACTGCCAAGGGAGTAGGCCTAATCCAGAGATTTCTGTAGGACTGGGAACAGGCCTGAGCAGCAACCTCTGTCAGAGCAGGCCCAAGGCAGTGACCTCAACAGGAGCAGGCCTGAGCTAGTGACCGTCACTGATGTTTTCATGAGCCAGCACCTTCCACTGATGCAGGCCTGAAAAAGTGACCTTCACGGAAGCAGGTACAAGGAAACCACCGCTGAGGAAGCAGGCCCAAACCAGAGACCTCTGTGGACCAGACGTGAATCAGCAACCTCCAAAGGAGTAGGCCCAAGCAAGCAACTTCCCCCAGAGCAGGCCTGACCCAGAAACCTCTGCCAGAGAAGACCCAAAGCAATGAGTGATCTCAGCAGGAGAAGCCCCAAGCGAGCACCTCTGTGGACGAAGGACCCCTCTAAACGCAGAGAGACCCATGGGAGCACTGGGCTTCCTCCAGGAACACTGACTTACTTCTGGGTGATTGGAACTATTGTTCCAACTGTACCACTTGTAGCAACCTTCTAATACTTGCATCCACTGGCACCTGGAAGATTGATCACCAGAGAAACAGCCCCAACTACACTAATCCAAGGAAAAGATGGGTAGACAAGGTAAGAAGACACTCAACACCACAAAGAGTAACATGACACCAACAAAAGCAAGTGGCCTTACAACAGCAAGACATGAACAACCAAATATAGATGAAGCAGAAGACAATGAAAAATAACATTAGAAGAATGTTTTAGGCCCTTAAAGAAAAACTAAGAAATTCCCTCAAAGAAATGGAGAAAAAGACAAATAAAAAAATGGAAAGAAATCAACAAATCCCTTAAATAAAACCAAGAAAAAACAATCAAACATATGAAAGAAACTATTTAAACCTTAAATGAAATTAAGAAAATAAAGAAAACACAAATCGAGGGACTTATAGAAATGGAAACTATGAGAAAACTACCAGGAACCAAAAATGCTAACATAAACAGCAGAATACAAGTGCTGGAAGAAAGAATCTTAAGCACTGAGGATATAACAGAGGAACTAGACTCACCAGCCAAAGAAAACATTAAATCTAACAAAAGAATAATATAAATATTCCAGAAAATATGGTACACCATGAAAACACCAAACCAAAGAATAATAGGGCTAGAAGGAGAAGTTATCCATTTTAAAAGTACAGAAAATATATTCAAAAAATCATATAAGAAAACTCTTAACACTGCTTTCATTACAGTCCATAAATTTGTGTATGTTATGTGGTCATTTTCATTGAATTTTAGGAATACTTTTATTTGTTCCTTGACCAATTGGTAATTCAGGTGTGCATTGCTTAATTTCCATTTATTTGTGGACTTTCTGAAATTAGTGTTTTCATTGAAATTTAATTTTAAGCAATGGTTTAATAAGATACATGGAGTTATTCCATTTTTTGTATTTGTTCAATGTTGCTTTGTTATATAGTATGTGATCAATTTTTGAGAAGGTTCCATGAGGTGCTGAGAAGAAGGTATATTCTTTTATATTTGGATGGAATGTTCTACAGATGCCTGGTAAAGTACATTTTATTCATAACCTATGTTAGTTCCCTTATTCATCTGTTAAGTTTCTGTCTGGCATACCTGTCCAATGCTGGCAGTCAGGTGTTGAAGTCTCCCACTATTAATGTGTGATTTACATTTTAGTAGTGTTTTTTGTTTGTTTGTTTTGTTTTTTTACATATATAAGTGACCTTGTATTTGGGGCATAGACATTCAGTATTGAGATTTCCTCTTGATGGAATTTCCCTGTGACAAACATGAAATATCTTTGTCTTATTTTATTAATTTAGTTTGAAGTCCAATTTGTTAGATATTAGGATAACTACTCCCAACTTGTTTCTTACATCTATTTGATGGGAAAATTCTTTCCCCAACTCTTTACTCTGAAGTGATGTCCCCCTTTGGGGGGGATTTACTGCTATTAAATCTTCTATAGTATGTGTTTTTGTGGATGTAACTAACTTTCTAGGATACTTTGTGTAGGTCTGGGGTTTTGGCTATATATTGATTAAATTTGGTTCTGTCATGAAATATCTTGTTTTGTCCATCTATGGTGATTGAAAGTTTTGCTGAGTATAGTAGTCTGGGCTGGCATCCATGGTCTCTTAGTGTCCACATAGTGCTTGACCAGGACCTTCTGGGTTTTATTTTTTACATTGAGAAGTCAGGTGTAATTCTGATAGGTCTGACTTTATATGTTGCTTGACCTTTTTCCTTTGCAGCTCTTAATAGTCTTACTTTATTCTGTATGTTTAGTGCTTTGATTATTATGTTGCAAAGGGACTTTTTTTTTGGTTCAGTCTATTTGGTGTTCTGTTATCATCTTGTATCATCATATGTATGTCTTTCTTTAGCTTGGGAATGTTTTCTCCTATGATTTTGCTGTTCTTTGAAGTTGGACTTCTCCTTCTATCCCTATTATTCTTAGGTTTAGTCTTTTCATGGTGGCCCATATTTTATGTTTAGCTTTTGTTAGATTTAACGTTTTCTTTGACTGATGAGTCTATTTTCTTTATTGTATCTTCAACACTTGAGATTCTCTCTTCTGTCTCTTGTATTCTATTGTTTTTGCTTACATTTGTGGTTCCCGATCATTTTCACATATTTTCCATTTACGGAATTCCCTTGGTTTGTGTTTTCATTATTGTCTCTATTTCGGTTTTTAAGTCTTGAATTGTTTCTTTCACCTTTTTGACTACTGTTTCTTGGTTTTCTAATTTCCTAAATTTCTGAGAAATAATGATACTGATATTCAATAGGGCTGTGCCAGTTTGCAATCCCACCATATATGACAAAATACCCAAACATTCAAACAGAGGATTTGTGAGAGAGCAATTAGTAACTGATTATACCTGAAAGGCATGAAATAGATAAGACACATGTCTTAATGAACATTAGGAAACCTTTGAGTGTCATGAATTTTCTTATTATCTTGATAGTAGTGATGGATTCATGGATATCATATCCCCAAAGACCAACAAATAACACACTCTAAACAGAGCTGAATTGAATTCAGATACATCTAGACTGATAGAACTTATCCACATTGAGAGACTAAGAACAAATTACTTCACTAAGAATGTTAAAGTTTCTAATGCAGGCAACATATGTTAATATTTGCAATTATCTCCTTGTATCTCTGTTTCTCCCAATACATGGTTTCAGGTGTACATACATGCATTAAAAGTCTTTATGTTTATGTACTATAAACCCCTACAGAGTGAGTTCAGAGGAACTTTTTGACTTGATAAAGAGTGATGTAACATCTAATTTTAATTTTATACATAAAGCATTTAGCAAATATTTATAGAACATATATAAATATTATTTATTTATATGTTCACTCAAATAAAATTCACCTGATGAAGGTAAACATGTTTTGAAACACACAAATACAAATGTCCATGTGTAGTGGTTTTAATAAACATGGCCTTCTAGGCTCATATATTTGAATGCTTATCAAAATCATCTTGCAGCAGCACTGCTGGAGAAGAATTAGGAGGTGTGACACTTTTTGGAGGAAGTTTGTCACATGGTAGGGATAGGAAGGTAGGTGACTTTGAGGTTTCAAAATCCCAAGCCAGGTCCAGTGTCTTTCTCTTTCTATTACCTGAAGAACTAGATATAGAAATCTTAGCTACTGGTGAAGAGTTGCTAGACGTCAATCTCCTTAGTGATCAGGGAAATGCAAATCAAAACAACTTTGAGATACCATCTTACACCTGTCAGGTTGGCTAAAATCAAAAACACCAAGGATAGCCTTTGCTAGAGAGGTTGTGGAGTAAGGGGTACACTCACCCATTGCAGGGGGGAAATGCAAACTTGTGCAACCACTTTGGAAAGCAGTGTGGTGGTTTCTCAGGAAATTCAGGATCAACCTACCCCAGGACCCAGCAATACCACTCTTGGGAATATATCCAAGAGATGCCCTACCATATTACAAAAGCATTTGTTCAACTATGTTTATAGCAGCATTATTTGTAATATCCAGAACCAGGAAACAACCTAGATACCCTTCAATGGAAGAATGGATGAAGAAAGTGTGAAATATATACATATTAGAGTACTACTCAGGGGTAAAAAACAATGACATCTTGAATTTTGCATGCAAATGGATGGAAATAGAAAACACTATCCTGAGTGAGACAACCCAGACCCAAAAAGATGAACATGGGATGTACTCACTCATAGTTGGTTTCTAGCCACAAATAAAGGACATTGAGCCTATAATTCGTGATCCTAGAGAAGCTAAATAAGAAGGTGAACCCAAAGAAAAACATATAGTTATCCTCCTGGATATTGGAAGTAGACAAGATTGCTGGGCAAAAATTGGGAACTTGGGGGAGGGGTGAGATAGGGGTAAGGGGAGATGGGGAGAGAAAAGTGTGTAGGGGAGGATGGGGAGAGATTGGGGGAATGGGATGGTTGGGATAAAGGAAGGGTGGATATGGGAGCCATTTTAGGGTTGGCAGAGACTTGACTCTAGAGGGGTTCCCAGGTGTCCAGGGAGATATCTCAGCTAGTTCCTTGGACAGCTGAGGTGAGGGAGCCAGAAATGGCCCGTTCCTATAGCCATACTGATGAATATCTTGCATATCACCATAGCAGCTTCATCTAGGCATGGATGGAGATAGAGACAGATCCCCACGTTGGAGCACAGGACTGAGCTCCCATGGTCCAAAAGAGGGGCAGAAGGAGGGAGAACATGAGCAAGGAAGTCAGGACCGTGAGGGGTGCACCCACCCACTGTGATGGTGGGGCTGATCTAATGGGAACTCACCAAGGTCAGCTGGACTGAGACTGATATAGCATGGGATAAAACCGGACTCCCTAAGCATGGTGGACAATGAGGGCTGCTGAGAAGCCAAAGACAATGGCACTAGGTTTTGATCTTACTGCACGTACTGGCTTTGGAGGGGCCTAGCCTGTTTGGATGCTCACCTTCCTAGACCTGGATGGAGAGGGGAGGACCGTGGACTTCCCACAGGGCAGGGAACCCTGACTGCTCTTTGAACTAGAGAGGGACTAGAGTCGGGGGAGAAGAAGGGAAATGGGAGGCTGGGTGGAGGTGGGGAGAAGTCAGAAATTTTTAATAAAAATACTACTAATAATAAAGAATATAAGAAAAGAAATCTTAGCTACTTCTCTAGCCCCAGGTCTGCCTGCATGCCACCATGATCCTCTCCATGATATAATGTACTAAACCTCTGAAACTATAAACAAGATCTTTCAATTACATTAAATGCTTTCTTTTAGAATAGTGCCATAGTCACGTTGTCTTTTTGAAGCAATAATCCATTGACTAAGACACCATGTGATATGATTTCTTAGTTTTCAAATGTGTTTAAACACAGTAACTTTCATGAAATTATTGTGAAATCTAAATGAACGTTAAGGTATGCAGTGAAAGCCACATACAGGTCGAGTGCTCAGCTTCCTCCTAGTCAGAAGTGCCACCTGTGTTCATCCAAGTAATTGAAACATGTCATCAGTAAATATCCAATGTAATGTTTGTCTTTAAACATTAAAAGAGCCAAAGCTCTTGTTAAATATCAGCACCAATGTAAATCTCTTAAGTTTAGTATTTAGTCTTCTAAATGTCTCTACATATTCTGAAGACTATGTGCTTTATGAGACTCTTCTGTCGTTGGTTCTGATTTAGTCTGCTCTTTGTTTCATTTGACATTTGGTACTTTATTACCATTTACACAAGTAAATCATAACAACTTTTGCTGTGACTAGAACTGAACATAGCACTTAGATAGGTAGCATATAGCTGTCTAGCTGTCCTTTCAACATACCACATGCTCTTTATTCACAGTGAAGTAGAGGGGGAAAATAAATTAGATAAAGAACTGGAGCAATTTCAAAACATTACTCAATTACATCATTCTCAATTTGTTTTAAATTGTAATTACCAAGTGTTGGAAGAGGTTATGTTAAAAAAAAAATTTATTTACAATATGTAATCTACCAGGAGTCAAGCAAATCAGCATCTAGAACTGGAAGTCAACACTCAGAAACTAAAATGTGTGTGTGTGTATTTGAACACACACATATTTGTTGAATATACATATACATATACATACACATATACATATACATCATATGTATATATGATCTTGTAGACAAATCATGATGGGCATCTTACCTAATAAGTCAACACCTCTGTCTTACTCAGTAGATATTCCCATTTCTCCCTCCCTCCTTTCATCCCTTCATCCATCCCTCCTTCTCTCCTTCCCTTCATTCCTCTTCCCCTTTTCTCTCTTCTATTTTCCTGTATATTTCTTCCTCCCCCTCGCAGAAACGTGTGTGTGTTTGTATGTACTTATACTCAATATGTAAACAGTACAATATTCAGGCTTGCAAATATAATCATATATAAACATACTCTGTACTATTTTGGTGATAGAAAAAGAGTACTCATTTTTTATTGGCATGTAACCACTGCATAGAGTACTTTATTTAATTGGCAATTTCCTTTCAGTATATCACGTACTTTACTAATGCTCATGTTTTCCTAGTATTCACTTTAGTATTCTGTGCCCTTTTCCTGTTCCCACTTGTTTCTGCCTTTTCCCCAGTCTTACTTCTGCTTTCCTTCCACAGAAATATAACCATATTTAAATGTGTAACATATTTTATTTAAATAGAAATTCTAACATAGTGTATGTCCTTGTGTGCAACTGCATATATGTTTATATGCATGCTTACACATGCTATAGTTTGATATTGTACACATACTGAACTAGTAAATTCTTTTTCATTTGCTCTCTGAAACCATGTTGTAGACTAATTGCACATTTTTTTTTTACTGTAGAGAATGACAAGTTGAATTTGATGAGCCTTGTTAAAAGAGGCAAAAGAGGATTATTACATGTGGACTTTCTAGGTGCTGATTGTGCAACTGTACATAAATTCTGTAGACCTAATAATTTTGTACATAAATTCTGTAGACCTAATGATTTTTAAAAACCATTTCCAATGCTGTTTATATCCTGTGTGGAAATCTAAATGGGATCTTACAGGACATGGATTAAAGAATTCAGCACTTGTCAAATATTGCTGGTCTCTGCTCTTTTAATTTCTCATTCCCTCAGAGTTCACTTGCCTTTAACACGTGCCTAGACTTAGTAGGCCAAATGTGGAGCTCTCTAGCTAATACTTTTCTACCTATTGTGAAAAGAAAATTTTCTTTAATGCTTACACAGTTATTTAAGTTTTATCGCAGAATGCTGTGCACTGCAGTTTGCTTTGGAATAAATGATCCCTTTTTGTTTTGTTTTGTTTCAAGGTAAACAATTTTCTGCAGTTCTATTGTGCAGTCAGGAGTCATCCTACTGCTTAGATTTTTTTTAAAACCACTGCTGTGAACAAGTAAGTGTTTGATCACCAATGCTTTCTTGTCTCTTCTTTCTTATTTTCTTCTGCCTTTTGTACTGGCCTTGCTCTATCCTTGCATTCTATGGCACATCAGGATATGACTATCTGATACTACTCGTAGTGAAATCAATTTAATTTTGTTGGAAAAAATGGTCTTTTTTCTCAAAGGTCACATAAACATCTAAGAAAGAATAGATGATTAAATTGCTCTTCTCAGTAATTAAACTTTCCTGAGCACATAATTTCCTTATGAAATATCTGGGTTTTCTCCTTTCCACTGTATGTCTATAATCAGACTCACCTTATCCTTAAGTGTGCATGTGTTTTGTGCAGTTTTCATAGAAAGGATTTTTCAGAGCACAATTTAGATTCTATATGAAAACTCAGGTACTGTACATCATTTTATGCCCCAGGGATAGGGCTCCATTAAAATCTTCCATTTTAGTTTTGTTGCTGGGCAGTGTATCAAATGTTGCATTTTGTAAATAGCACTTCACTCTTGTTTAAAACATCTTCTCCTCTGAACCAGAATCTATGTATACACTAAATTGAATGAAAGATTTGGCCAGAGACTGAGTCAGTTTACCTTTCCTCTGACTGCTCAATTTAATGTATAATAATCTTTCTGGAACTTAAAAGAAAATTAACATGGGGTCTTCCTTTAATATATTCAGGAATGGAGTATGGTGATTCACTCATATGACCCCAGCAAGGAGGACCAGAACCAAGAGTAAAAGCCAGTCTGGGATACAGGGAAATAGCTCTCAAAAGCATGATCAGCACTAGAGATGACTTAGTGGGCACAGGCACTTCTCTAGAAAGTCCAATTATGACCTGAGCTCAGTCTCTGAGACTAAACAAGGTGAAAGAAGAGAACAGAATCTACCAATCCATCTCCTGACTTCCAGTTTCCTGTGGCACATGCTCACGTGCATGTGCACAGGTACACACATAAATTAACCAACAATTATAATTAATAAAGTAAAAACAAAACAAAGATGGTCCAGGAGGTTCATAAACAATTGGCATCCTCCAAATACAAAGCTGGGAGAACTAGAAAGATTGTTTGTATTGAGAGAAAAAAAGGTTAAACAGAATTATTTCATTATGATAAATGTTGAAAATATTTTAATTCATCCATGCCTAGGGATAACCAATAAAAGAATATTTTTTCTGATTGAACAAAATTACTTCATAGAACATAAAAGTTAGATATCTGTGTTTGTGCACTGAGGTTGCTCAGCAAATTATAATCAAATTTTTAAAATATAGTTCCAGTCATTGAAAACTAAATATTATTGTTACCATGTAAAAATTGAAAATTCAAAATTTTGAACGAAGTATTATTTGAAAATAAAATGACAAATAAATGGCTCATGACTTAGGATGGTCCAGTTTATGTGATCTGTATATGATAATGGTTCAGGTGAAGTGTTCATTCAGTAGAAATCACAGCTTGAGTTTTGAATTTGGAGGATCTCTGGGCCAGTGGAGTGCAGTGCAAAGTTCTCATTATACAGTCAGCAGACAACTGAGGACACCATTCAGCCAGACAGTCCTGCTGGTGTGCAATGGATATGTCAGGGCACTATTGCTAAGCTGTGGTGCTGAATACAGATGTTTGCCTAAAGGAACTTTTATAATATTTTCAATTTGCAATGACTTTTTATCATGGTATAACCCATCCTAAGATGAAGAACTCCTATGTTATAAAACAAATACCTTATTTTCACTAATACAGAGAATAGAATTTAGAAACATGACAGATACATTTTATCAGTCTCTGAATTTTCTTATGATTTGAGTCAATAGAATGAAAACAGTTCTCCATGACTTAAAATGGAGTAAAATACCAAGAAGACATTGAAGAGAACATATTAGATAGTTATCATTAATTAACTGATATTTTAAAGGACTTAAGCACTTACAGTAAATGTGTATTGCATAAATACTTTGAAATATTTACTCGACTCTGTGATCATTGATATGTTTTGATGTTTGATGATAACCATCAAACCCATAAACTCATGTATGCTAGATAAACATGACAATACTGTTGTATATACTCACTATTCTTTGTTAATGTTCTGCTTAACCAAATAAGTTAAGAACAGATAAATGGCTACAGGAGTGGAGATACAGTTGAATACTACAGTGTTTGTTTAGTGTATATGAGGCAATAAGTATAGTAAAACATAAAAGAAAATAAATAACTAAATTATGATGAAACATTCACAAATATGTGTTCATTTTAAATATTCATTAGATGCAACCCTACCAAACTGTTTTTGTGTGTTTTTGTTTTTAATTTGATTTTTTATTTGATAAATTTATCACAACTGAAGAACCTAATTCATATTTTATTTTTATTTTTTCATTGTTTTTATTGAGCTATATATTTTTATTCACTCTCCTCCCTTCTTCTCCCTTCCCCTTCTACCCTCTCCCATGGTATCCATGCTCCCAATTTACTCAGGAGGTCTTGTCTTTTTCTGCTTCCCATATAGATTAGTTCCATGTATATCTCTTTTAGTGTACTATTTTTTGTCTATGTTCTCTGGGATTGTGAATTGTAGGCTGGTTTTATAAAAATGTAAAAGTGAAGAATATGATCAAGGTAAATTTGAAATATTTTATGTTTAATTCTACTTAAAATGTTTGAATTGTTATATATATATATATATATATATATATATATATATATATATTCCAAAAGCAACATTGGCTTTATATTTGAGGTATAGTTTAGTTTAAGAATACCTATTTATCATGTATAAATTTTCAGCACAAGAAAATAATGGCATTGGATTGAGGTAAATTCTATACATTGAATGTTATTTTCCAGCTAGGCTTACGTATCTGAAAAGTTAGGTTATAAATGTATATCTTCAGTATACTGGATAAATAAAATAAATGAATGAATAAAACCACAAGACTCTGTAAAGTTTATTTTGCATACAAATTCCACACTTCATTCAATATAACAAAATAAAGTTGTCAGAAGGGTTGAAGGAAATGAAATCAGTTCCCAGACGTACATGAGTGGGACTCTCATGTTATGACCAAAGTCCACAGCTGACATCTAGCAAACCCCAAAACAAATGGTGTATTCTTCCCCATGAACAACAGCCCACTGGGTTAGGGATCACAGTTTCACTCTATCTAAAAGTGGAAGAATGCCCTGGGTGCACCAACTAGGGAATGTGAGGGGAGGAAACCTGGAGAGTAAACCCTGAGTTTTGTAAGAGATCACTGAAATACCATCCACCAGGTAAGACTATTTCTTTTTATATATATATTTATTTTTTATTAAAAATTTCTGCCTCCTCATCACCTCCCATTTCCCTCCTTCCCCCCCACTCCCTTCCTCCTCCCTCTGCAGTCCAAAGAGCAGTAAGAGTTCCCTGCCATGTGGGAAGTCCAGGTCTAGGAAGGTGAGCATCCAAACAGGCTAGGCCCCCCTCAAAGCCAGTATATGTAATAGGATCAAAATCCAGTGCCATTGTCCTTGGCTTTTCAGTAGCCCTCATTTTCCGCCATGTTCAGGGAGTCCGGTTTTACACGCATACAGTAATTTTAATTCAACTTATGCTTGCACATTTGATGCATGCTTGCTATAGCAATATCAGGAAAGACAAGGCAGTGTCAATCAAACAGCAGGCTTCCTGTGTGTACAAGTGTGTGTGTGTGTGTGTGTGTGTTTGTGTGTGTGTGTGTGTGTGTGTACAAATGCGCAGCACAGCACTGCATGGAATGAAATAGCAGCCAGAAAGCATAATGCTATGCTTTCTGTATTCTACAGTCTTATCAGAGTACCCATGCAACTCTCTTTGAGCAGGCAATTTCATGAGAATTAAGCAATAATATTTTCCCCATCATGTTGTCCATCTACCCTTCAATTCTATCCAATCAGTACAGGCCTCCATATTAGCTGTCATAAGAAAACTAGTGACAAATTTTGATAGCCCTCAAGCAAAATATACCATTTTTGAAGAAATCTTTTTTTTTAAAATCTCAAAATAACATTTATTACTTGGGGAGCATTTGTGTATACAAAAATTTGGATATTTTATTCGATTATTCATTAAAAGGCCATGAAGTATCATCTCTTTCACATAGAGGAAATCTAAGTAGTTTTAAGGTCACAAAATCGTCTCCTTGTAAAACACCGATTGAATTTGTTTTTCTCTTTTCCATTTTTGTACATCTCCTTGTCAGCATGAAAATATTTCCCTCTCTTTTAAGTAAGAGGAGGTGTCTCATAGTTTTAGGGAAAAGTGGCCAAAATAAAAGATGTCTAATTCCTCAGCACTTAAACTTCAACACTGTGCAACTGACAGATATCAGGGCTTAGGAAAACCTTGGGGATAGCAAATACAAAGCGATCCCTCTCTCCTCCACCTAGGGCTGTGGCAATTGACTGACATGCTTCCTGGTGAGGTGTTCCTTGTTCTTCAGCTTGTCAGTGCGGAGATCACACAATTCATTTTGCTGCTCTTCTCCCCTCTAACAGTTCTATTTCAAGTGTATGGATTTCCACAGAAACAAATGTCATTTCCTGATAGCATTTCTACACACTAGAAGGGAACTCACATTTGTTCATCTTCATGCTGATATACAGTCCTTACTCCATATTAGGTTAAATATCGAGAAACAACTTTGCTTATCTCATTTTTAAAATTTATTTATTTTTATTTCATTTTACATTCTAATCACAGTTCTCCCTCCAACTCCTCCTTCTCTTCCCCCTTGCCTCCCTCACCATCCCACCTCCCATCCTCTCTTCTCAAGGGGTAACGGCTCCAATTGGGAGTCAACAAAGTTTGACACAGGGCTAGAGAAATGGCTCAGTGGTTAAGATCACTGATTGCTCTTCCAGAGGACCAGGGTTCAATTCCCAGCACCCACATGGCAGCTCACAACTGTCTGAAAATCCAGTTCCAGGGGATCTGATACCTTCACACCAATGCACATAAAATAAAGATAAATAAATCATTAAAAATTAACAAAAAACAAAGTTTGACACATAAGTCAGGGCAGGACCAAGCCATTCCCCCATGCATGAAGGCTAAATAGGTCATCCTACCATAGGGAATGGGCTACATATTCTCAGCTCATTTTTAAACAGCTTAATTGGGGCATACATAATATTTACATATAAAATATATACATGTATTTAATATAAAAATTCAATTATTTTAATGTATCTGTATACCTATGGAGCTGTTACTATAACAGGCCTGTCATGCCTTTGCTACCAAATATTCCCATGTGCCTACTCCTTTCTGCTTTTATGGTGGTAAGGAAATTTTATGTAAGATATAACATTTTTAAAGTTTTAAGTTTTGTTAGAATATAGTGATTTTATATTAAAATGTTTATGACATTTTCACTTCCTATTGTCCTCTTTCTCACATCCCCTTCCCAACTAAACCCTTTTTTGGCTAGTCTTGCAGTACAAAGTAAAGCATCATTAATCACTGGTCTCTATTGCTCATCATATCTCTAGAACTCACTTGTGGGAAGAATCTCAACATTTTTCATGATGGTTAGTCTTAACTGTTGACAAAAACCAGACTCACTGAGAAGAGAATCTCATGGAGAACGGTTTGGGCTGGGTTGACTTGTAGGGATTCCTGTGAGAGATATTCTAATTGAATTACTTTAGGTGGAACTCCCATGGTGAATATGAATAATATCATTATTGCAGTTGGATAGTGGACTGGATAAGACAAGATAATATGCATTCTTGACTGTTGATATGATATAACAAGCTGTTTCAAGTTCCTGCCTTAAATTTTCACAATAACTAACTGTAACCTAAAACTGAGAACTAAAAATATCTTTTCTCTCAAAAGTTGCTTTTTATCAAGGTATTTTGCCACAGAAACAAAAATGAAACTAGGTCATTTCTTCATGACATTTTTTCCCATCTCTTCTCTACGTTCCCTTTTCTTTCCTCTGAAGAATTATATACTTTGTGTGTTTTCATTTATTCACTATTTTTGAGACATAACCAATATGTATGTCATACATAACCAATTATGTATGATGAGTAAATATAAAAGTCATATGTTAGTTCATATAAGCACGACAAATTTATTTTCTTATTCTTGTAGTTTTGTACTTCATTTTAGTAGCAATTTTTAAAATATATCTACAAGTGAAATATTCAGCAATGTTCTCAGGTAATGTGTGTTTGTGGCACATGGGGAGATGACAGTGCAGTTCCAAGGTCATTGTGTTGGCTTTATTGCCATTGCAGTCATTTTCCTATGTTTTAAATACTCACTTTCATATTCCTTGAAAGTTTGCATGTGATGAATTATTTCAGCTTTCCCTTTCTAAAGAATCTTCAATCCATCTTTGAAGGGTATCTTTGATAGATAAAGTGTCTAGGTGGATTTTTTCTTACTCATCAAAGACTGTGCTTTATATCTTTCTTGCATAGCAACCCAAAGAAATCAGCTCTCATTCTTATTACAAATTCAATGTGATATTTTTTCTATCTTTTTCAAAGACTCCCTCTTTAGCATTAGTCTTAAGAAATATGAGTATGTTCTTCATTGTGTAATTTTATTACTGTTTCCTGTACTTAAGGTTCATTCGAGTTCCTGGCTATATAGACCCACTTTATATTAATGTTGGGTGACTGTGGACTATTCCATCTTCAGATAGTCTTCCCTGTCTCCTTTCTATTCCCAGGCTCCTTATTCTATATAGTTAGCGGTTTCCCTACAGTATACTGGTGACTTGGTTGTTGTTGTTTGTGTCTTTGTACATATGTATATTTCATTGAGAGTTAACTCTGTCAGTGTCTTCAATATACCAATTCTAATTCTGAAACTTAGTATCTTCCACTGACCTCCCTCTGTAGCATTTTCATCTCAAATTTTGAAACTTTCATTTCTAGATTTTTGCCTTGGAACAGTTTTGCATATCCGTGTCTCAAAAGAATATATGTAATATATGCTCTGCAGACCGAATGCAAGAGACACACTAGTTTCAAATGCTGTTATTTTGTTCACACCAAGTATTTCTGTTTCTGGTTTTGAAGAGAGGTTTTCTTTGTGTAAGAGTTCTGGCAGTCCTAGAACTAGTTTTGCAGACCATGCTGGCCTTGAACTCATAGATGTCTACTGCCTCTGTGTCCTAAGTACTGAGATTAAAGATGGGAACCACCACCAGCTGGCCAGATATCTTTCATTTTTAATAACTGACAATGGCAGTTAATTGTACTTTGAAAATTTCTCAATATGGTTTTATTCTTCAACATAGGTTTGAAACATGTTTTGGAATGCTATTAATTTAAAAATAATTTGATCTCATTCTGGTTAGATAAGAAAGATAAGAATTTAGCGTCTTATTAATTATTCACTTCATGAAGAAAGCCAGTCTGGAAATCCAAACCATAGCTCATGACTTGTGTCTCCACTCTTGCTGTGGGAATAGGTATTCTCAGTACACATTTCCCTCCACCTGGATCTTTTTTATCTCAGATACTTTCTGGTGAGAAATGGCTAATCTGTGTTTGGGTAAATAAGCACAGGAGGAATCTGCAAATTTCTAGAGTTCTCTTATCCACTTTTTCTCCTCTCACACTGCACTTTAAAGTCTCTCTTATAAGTCTTCCAGGAATTCTCCAATTACTTATTATTTCAGGCAGGTGACTGAGCCACCTATTCTTCCAGGAACTGGGTTAAACAGCTTGATACCTTGTTGGTTATGTACAATCTATGAAAATCACTGCTCTTTGCTATATCCATGATGGTTTAGGAACTATTGTTTAACTTCCTGGCCCTATTAGTTAGTTGTTTTAGGAAGAAGAATAAATCCAGTGAATATATATTATTAAATAAAACTTTAAAAATATAGAACTACACTGTATAAGTCATTTTTTAACTTTTTTTTTTTCAAGACAGGGTTTCTATATGTGCTTTGGAGCCTGTCCTGGAGCTCACTTTATAGAACAGGTTGGCCTCAAACTCACAGGGATCCACCTACCTCTACCTCCTGAGTCCTAAGATTAAAGGCAAGTATCACCACTGCTTAATTATATAAGTCATTTTTAAAACCTATTTTCCACCTCATAAAATATGTTTAAAGGTTGGGGAGATGGTTCAGTAAATAAGGACCTGAATTCAGATAGCAGTACCTGCATAAAAGCTCGGCATGGTGGCACATATCCATAACTCAATGGTGTCACGGGCCTCAGATAGATAGATACATAGAATTCACTGGTCAAACTTACTAGCCAAATGGATGACTTTGTAAAAGACCTACAAAGACTCATTTTGTTGACCAGTAGCCTCCAAATTCACTGACATGCACATGAATAAACACATGCATACACAAATACACAGAATACACACAGGAATATACCATGCCTTCTCTCTCTCTCTCTCTCTCTCTCTCTCTCTCTCTCTCTCTCTCTCTCTCTGTCTCTCTCTCTCTCTCTCACACACACACACTTGTGCATACATGAGCACACACACAGAATCATTCATTAAAGATTATCTAGGTAGTCATTTTTGTAAAAAGATTCATAAAATAAATTATTCTTTTATTTCTTCAGAAAAGAAGATATATATTTTTTTGCAAAGCTTAGTCTAGCAATGTATACCGGATGTGGAAATTTTAAAGGGATATGTAACCGGAGATGGTTGCTTGATATAGAAGAATCAAACTGATTGATGTGGAAGTCTCCTCCCTGTTGACAAACTTTCATAATCCCAGGAGTTACCTAGGCACCTGTGGGGGAAAAGTCGTCAATGTTCTTGCCCCACTCTTCACTCTATTAAATGAGAGCAACCTGACATGCAAGATGTACTCACTTGCAAAATGGTGGCATCACTGTTAAATGGACAACCAGCAGCTCTATAAATCAACTTCAAAAACCTTCCACAGGGAGAAGCTATGCCTGCTACTATAAATATGGAAAATCCAGAGCTAAGAAGGTCTTTGGGCCTAGTGGAAGAGAAGGTGCTGACTACTGTACTTTAGCTAAACTGACAAACTACCTTCTAAATGTCTATTTTTATTCTCAGACAAATGTTGATTTTAGTCTTAATGGGAAAAGCTTCTCTTTCCAGTGAATAATGGTAAATGCAGAGACTCATGACTGTGAAAGTATTAAGACTAAGTAATGAATGAGTCCTGATCCCTAAACATGAATGCCATTCATGCCATCCCTCCTAAACTTCAGTACACTTATGGTAGAATGGATAAAAGAGTATAAAAACCAGAAGATGGGAAAAATAATCTGTACAATTCTCTCTTCTGGACAAGATATAGCAATTGAAACTGTGAACTCATAGTAATTGTAGTACTTAAACTGGGTCTGCACAAGAGTGAGCCTGCCATCAGTCAGTCATAAATGGAACGTGAACACAAACAATGTCATAGCTCAGTCAATCAATTATAGAATTCAGGGCTGATGCTGTAGGAATCAAAGACTCACTAGCCACCAAGAGAAACATGGGAAAGAGCAAGATGTCATTCCTGAACTCTTTTTAGGAAAAGAGAGAACCGATATTTTCAATTATGTACACACCAGTACCCCTACCAATCTGCAACTGACATTTCAAAATCAATAATCACATAGATGCCCTGGATCAAGTAAATGTCTCACAATATAAACCCAAAAGTCATGATTCTGAGGAAAGGATGGGGGTTTGAGGGGAGCTTTTAATAGGGATGAGAGGGAGATGGGGTGGGCAAGGGAAAGAACAGTCATAGCACATTTTAACCATTTCACTTTCTCTCTTATTTCTCTCTTGCCTTTAATCGAGCCAAAGCTGTGACATAGGTGTTTTGTTTTATCTTCCACTTCATTTTTTTTGATATAAAGTGATCTCATGTGAGCATACTGTATAGTTTTGAGGAAGAATTAAAAGCACTATATTACAGTACTGCTCAGCAAGCATTTAAAAAACAAAATATAATTGATCCTAAAAGCCCATTCAGTGTAGCCTTTGAAAAATCTCAGAGAGATGTAATTAATTCAAGGCAACTTCCCTGGCACCCTTCTCTATCTGCAGCCTGACTGTACCACATAGAATTGCTGCTAATCTGTGGTCTAGTGTATTCTAGTTATGGCCAGCTCTTTCTCTTTTGTTATATTTTGCACTAAGTAACTTTATTATCTGATTCTTTTTTAAAAAATTCCAGCTATTGATGTATTAATTAGGTTTTAGCTAGTTTCTTTTCTTTATTTTTTATCAGGAAGAGAAGGAGAGAAGGAGGGAAAGAGACATGAAAGGAGGTGGCAGGTGGGTGGAACAAGATAGAAAGAAATGCCTTTTTTCAGAGCACTCAAGCATACTATAAAGAAACCTCATTGTTTAATATAGTATAAACACACACCTTACTAAAAGCACCTAGATAGAAATGATCTTTTCATTGATTAAGCTTTTTTTCCCTGAAACTTACTACACGAATTGTCATCCAAATGCTAGATTCAGAGCTTCTGTCTGAATCACCAATTGGGAGAGAGTTGCTAACAGCCTTGATAATGATCCCTCTTGCAAATACCTCATTATAGGGTGTTTGGATTATCTAGCCTCTACAGCTCTTTGCAATCTTGAGATTTTTAAAAGGCTGTGTGATTGCTTCCTATGGCTATAAACCACAGAGAATTTTTTTGTTGTGCTGTTCAATTCATGGTCGAAGCTTTTAAATGCTGAGTTATGTGTATTCTATGCAAGCAGATTTATATGCAAATATTGCAATAGATATAGCCAGATTATATTTATTGACTTGATGACTATTATTTATATAAAATTTTTGAAAATAATAATTACCATATTATCTAAAGAATTTCAATGTGAAGGCCATTCAGATTCAGAATCATTTATCTGTGAATATGTTTTTCTCCAGAGTCTAGGAAATGCTTGTTTGAAAACTTCACAAAATATTGGAAATATGTCTCCCCTTGAATTTACTTTCAAAATACAAAAATGGTGCAGACCCATGGCTTTTCTTATCCTGGTTAACATTCCACCAACACCGCAGTATCTGGGCACACTGTAGTTATTTATGTCCTTTCTAGATCTTCTTTCATTAGCATCATATTTTTCTTCCTTTGTTATTTTCAGCCCTGTAGCATAGCTCAGTCAATCAATTATTGCATTCAGGGCTGATGCAGTGGGATTCAAAGACCCACTAGCCACAAAGAGAAACAATGGCAAGAGCAAGCTGTCACTAGACCAACTGATCAATTCGCTATTGAATTGTTTTTAAATGTATGTCAATTCAAGAGCAGAGCTCATAGGTATGTACTGGAAGTGTGAAGGGAAGGGGGAATGTGTGAATTCAGAGCACTCTGTTCCTGGCAGTGCAGAGCTGACCTTGCATTTAGAGAGAGAGTTTGGAGGCAAAGCTATATGAGAGTGTCAGCAGTATGACTAAGTGCTGATTATAGGGGCTGTTTAATACCTTTGCTAAGGCTGAACAATAGCCAGAGACCTAGAGATGAGAATATAAGACTTACCCTGGATTGATTCTTTTATCTGTCTGTTCCTGCAAAGCTGATCAAAACTGTTTGCAGAACAAACAAGCACCTGCCTTTCTTTCCCTCTAATATGAAAAACTGTCATTGCTTAGAGCTTTGCCATGAAAGCATTCATGTCCGCCAGAATGTTTTATTTTTTTAACTTTCATGGTTTAAAATGAGAGGAGGGAGGGAGGGGGGAAGGGAGGGAGGGAGGAAGAGAGAGGGGGTTAAGGAAGAACAGAAACTCAAAACCTTTTGTTTTGCTTCCTATTTTAACTCAATTAATAAACTCATTTCTGGTAGAGAAACAATTGGTGAGGCAGCAAAAATAAAATGTATTTTAGAGCAGCAGAGTCCTGGCTGAAATTCATACAGTGTTGGGTGAAAATGCTCAGAACAGCAGATGGGCGGAATCTTATACATAACCTAGAGTAATGACAACCATCTATCTTTCTATGTTTTAAAACTTTACTTTTATTTTTTATTTGTGTATGTGCCTCTCTCTCTCTCTCTCTCTCTCTCTCTCTCTCTCTCTCTCTCTGTGTGTGTGTGTGTGTGTGTGTGTATGCACACATATGCGTGTCACATGTGTGGATTTCTTTGGAATCCATAAGAAGCTCCAGATCTCTTGAAGCTGGATTTATAGGTGGTTGCAAGCTACCCACCGGGAGGCTGGGAATCAAACTCTAAGAAGAATTGAGAACATTCTTAACTATTAAAACATCTCTCTAGGACCCATCATTGACATTTTGATGCTGCTATTTCTAGATTTCTATATGGAATCAAAATTCCATAAGAATAGCACATTGCATATGAAACTGAAATTACCACTTTTAAGGATAATACTGCATCAAAAGAGAGGCTAGATTTGCTATCTTCTGCATCACTCTATCACCATAACAATTCATGGTAGGTACCTTCCTCAGTTAAGGAAAATGTGTACTGGAATTATTAATAGCTTCAGTGACTGCAAATAACATATCAAACATCTACAAGATTTGTTCTGCATATGAAAAGCAAAAAAAATTACTATAGTCAAACAGCAGAAACTTAGATGTGATTATAATTCTTTGTTCTCACCCAAAGGAACTAGAATCTTGACTTTCTTGATTATCCTTACACTTAGTTTATCTTTTTGAAATTTAGCGTATGTCCCTACAGTTGGTAATACATTTAATGTCTTAGTTCTTTGCCATTTATGTCAGTGGCTCTAAGGGTGTACATTAAAACGCTGGGTCTTCTCTCCACTTTATATGCCTGGGAGTCTCTCATCTCAACATCTACAGATATGACATTTATTTTCTCTACTGTATAGAGCTTACTACATATTACTGTAAATCAAATGTATCCATTCCCTTGACTTTAGGGGTTTTGCTTTGCCAATCAAAGAAGGCCATGGACATGGTCAAATATATCTTCTGATTCTGTCTTTGACATTTTCTTCAGGGATTTACCTGGGCTGGAGTACAGAGCACAACACAAGTGTACCATGCCCTGTCCTCCTCAGTGTTAACCTACTCACTAAAGTGATCACTATTCCTGTTTGGGATATTTTCACTGCCTCATTTTTTCACTGGGCATTGTGTTTCTTCACTTACAATTTTGTTAGGACTCTTATGAAGTTATAGCTTATCATGTTCAATTTTCCATTTCCCTGTTAAATGCTTTTAATGTTCTTTGGGGGAAGACTTTAAAGTGTCCTTATATTATATGCTCTGCATGACAATACCATTTTCTCTCACAACCCAGGTGCATTTCTCTTCCTTCATCATATTCAAGAAAACTTTCATTTTACATATAACATTTCCTTCATCAAAACCCTTTCTAATCAAAATTGCTGACTTTTAAAATGATAATGGAATGCTAATTTCTATTAAATATTATTTTCTTTATCTCTGGTTCCAGAAATAAATCTCATGTAAGTGGTCTAGTATTTTTTTTGTAAAGAAAAGAAAACAAAAGACATTTAAACAAAAGAAGACAGTACCTTCAATTAATGATGATAAAATTTTGGAAACATCCTCAAGTGAGTTCCTAACTGTAATGCTTAATACATAAAAGTTAGACATATGCATTATGCCCAAACATAATATCTAAAATATTACAATTCTTTATTTGTGTCCAGGTGGTATATAAAATGTGACAGAAGCACTCAATACAGAGACACAAATGTTGAATTTTACTTCATTAATAATTTCTTGTACTCAAAAGAGAATGTTAAACAAATTAGCATAGGGTTAATAGTTTAGATGGAGAAATATTTTTTAATTACGGATGTAATTAAACACGAGTATGAGTAATGATAAAAAGAAACGTGAAGCAGAAAGATAAAGACTTTCAAAAATGGACTGGAATTTCTAGAGACCCTTTAACAAATGCAGTAATTGGAGGGCAAATTAGTACAAAAAATTTAGACATTGCTGTCATGCTGGCAAGAATGTAGAACAAGTGAGGTTCTTGTACACTATCAGTGGAGACAAAAAATGAGCCGTTGTAAAAAAATGGCAACCTTTGAACAAGCGCAGTGTACATCTACCCAGTGGCCTGACAGTTTAAAGCCTAGGCATTTATTTGACATAATAAAATCATACTTCTGTAGAGGAAATTAAATGAATGTTCATAGCAGTTTTATATGTAATAACCAGAGAGTAAGAAAAGCCCAGATGTATATACAGATATAAAGACTAAATATCATGAGACATCTGTACAAATTACATGCAATAACACAATGCAAATAATAGTAATACATCCAATTATGTAAATGAACATTAATATGCTGAGTGACAGAGGTCAAACAAAAGGAAGCACATGAAAAATTATTTCATGAACATAAACTTCTAGAAAACACCAAGTAAGTGAGCATCAAGATAGTTGCTGCTTTGGAGGAAAATCCTTGAAGGATAGAAAGGATGGGAGACTGTAAGAGGATAAAGAAAACATTTAATTGTGAATTATAATGATAATACAAACTTTACATGAGTGACAATTTAATTAAAGATATATTTTACTATGTGTATTTTAAGGTTTGCCACTTATGTTTTTCTAAGTCCGTATAAAGAAAACCATACCAGTAAAACTACAAAATAATTGTATGTTCAAATTAAGAGTCACAGATACAATCCTACTCTCCTGACTTCTTTTTTTCTTCGCACCATCCAAAAAAATAATTTTATTATATATATGCTATTATTGCCTAAATAACACAGTATGAGAAATCTAAAAACAATTACTAGAAATAATATCCAAAAAACAGAGTATAAGGTTAATATACATATATATATATATATATATATATATATATATATATATCCATCACAATCAGTTGAAAATATTTTTAATTACGTGAATTATATTTTTAAATTTAATTTTACATTCCAACATCAGAACTCCTTCCCACCACTCCTCTAGCCTCTCCTTGTCTCCCCCACAGCCCACCTTCCATCCACTCCTCCCAACAGGTAAGGGTTCCCATGGGAGTCAAAAAAGTCTGGCACATGAATTTGGGGAAGTGCCAAGCCTTTTGCCACTGCACTAAGGCTGAGCATGGCATTTCACCACAGGCAATGGGCTCCAACAAGCTAGCTCATGCACCGGGATTAGATCCCAATCTTACCTCCAGGGACCCTTCAGATAATCTGAATTCCACCACTCTCTCCCTCATACGGAGGACTTAGTTCAGTCCCATGGAGTCTCCATAACCGTTGGACTACAGTTCATGATTTTCCACCAGCTTGGTTCAGTTGTCTCTGTAGATTTCTCCATCATGATCTCCTGTGAACTAGATTCCTGAAGTTTGGCCTGTTGCTTAGTTGTGGATTTCTGCATCTGCTTCCATTAGTTATGTAGATGAATGCTCTATAATGACAGTTGGAGCAATGAACAATCCAATTACAAGGAAAGACTAGTCAGGTCACCCGCTATGCTACTGTTAGAAGTCTTATCTGGGGTCGTGCTCATGGATTTTGGGAAATTTTCCTAGTACCAGGCTTCTCACTAACCCTATAGCGGATCTCTCTATCAAGATATCTCTTTTATTGCTCTCCCACTCCATCCATCCACCCTTTGACCATCCCATTTCCTCAGATTCTCGTCCCCCTCCCCCTCCCGTTTACTACTCCTCCTCACCCCCAGTCTACCCAGGAGAGATTTCATTTAATTCCCCTTCTTAGGAGTATTGATTTGTCCCTCTTAGGATCCTCCTTGTTTCTTAGCTTCTCTGAAGTGGTGGATTGTAGTGTGGTTATCCTTTGTTTTATATCTAATATCCAATTAAGAATAAGTCCATACCATATTTGATTTTCTGAGACTGGGTTACCTCATTCTGAGTTGTTTTTTTTTTTTTTCAACATTTGGCTCCAATTCAAAACTGTGGTCAGAAAGGAAGAAAAGGAAGTGAAAGATCTCCAAGTGATACAGTGAAAAGGGGAACCTTCTTATTTGGTAAGGACTTGACTAGGTTACTTTACTATTACTGTTACAAAACACAATGACAAAGGCAACATTTCAAACAAAATCATTTAAAATGGATTACATTTTAAGAATGTTAGAAGCCATAAAGCCAAAGTGAAGGTATGGTGGCAGGAACAGAAAGACCTCATATCTTGATTGATGAGAGAGACAGAGAGAGAGAGAGAGAGAGAGAGAGAGAGAGAGAGAGAGAGAGAGAGCAGGAGAAATAGTGTAGTCTTCTATTGAAATCTCAAAGCCTGCCCCCAGTGATATACCTGCTCCAATAAGACCATTCCTCCAGAACATCTCCAAATAGTTTTAAGAACTAGGGACTAAATATTCAAACACATGAGTTCATTCAGACCACCATAAGCATCAATCAAGTAGCAATAGAGAGAGATGGAAAATTGACTATCAAACCATAACCAGTCATCAAAATGTAGGGATTAGATTAATAGTATGTAGCACTGTTAATATACATAGATAACTCAGTTTGAACAAAATTAATATTAAACACTTCTGTTCCTTAAGGCAATGTAAAGAAATAAAATAAGAGGAAATGGAACAGGAGAAATAATTACAACACAATGCACTTATCTGACTGAATCTCTATGTTGAATGTATAAAGATTCCCATAAACCTGCAATTAGAGGATGAGTAAGTTTAAATATGCAACTAATTTGGGAAAATATTTCACAAAGTACATCATATAAATGGCCAACATACATGCAAATATGTTTGACATTATTGTTTTTAAGGAATTGCATATCAAAGCTATTGCAAGTATTTTAAGCATTAGAATGGTGAAATGTTATTATATATATAAAGTTTAATACTGGAGAGGATATGTGCTATTTATAAAACACTATTTTTGTAGAAATGTTAAATAAAACAAGAGTGGAAATTGTTAGGCAGTTCTTAACAAAGCTAAAGAAACAGTGATGATAGGAACCAGTCCCATCAGTGCCGATGCATCAGAAGAACTCTTAATCAAATCTGAGCCGATAAAATTTAATACAGCAACAACTAAGCACACCAAGAGTTTAGCATTTGTAGCAGTAGAGAGAAATTTAAGAAACACTGCCAGAGGGGTGAGGAAATTGATTAGTTGGTCATATGTTTGGTGTTCGAGCAAGAAAAATGCTGTTTGATCTTCCGAACCATGATTTTATTGATGTTTGTTTCTTTATTTTTTCAGCTTTATTTGTGTTTTGTTATTTTCTCCTTTTATTTAAAATAGATCCTTTTTTCAAACAATATTTCCTGATAATAGTTTTGCCTCCCTCTCCTCCTCACAATTGCTTCCCACATGCCTTCCCATCTGGATCCACTACCTTTATATTTCTCAGTAGAAAAGAATAGACTTCTACGAGACAATAAAGAGTCATAACAAAATTAAATATAATAAGAAGAAACAAAAAACTTCACACCAAAGTTTGACAAAGACAACCAACAGAGGGAAAAGAACACAAAGGAAAAGTCCAGGAATCAGAGACCCAATCTTTCATAGCCTCAAGAATCTGTGAAATACTAGACTGAAACCTATAATGTGTTTGCAGAGGACCTGGTGAAAGCTTGTGCAGGCCCTGTGCTTGCTGCTTCAGTCTCTGTGAGTTCATATGAGCACTGCTCAGTTGAATTAGATGGTCTTGTTCTCCTAGGGTTCTCCCTCCCCTTTGCCTTTTACACTCAGCCTCATCTTCCTAGGAGTTCTCTGAGCTCTGAAGATAGGTTTGATGGAGACATTCCATTTAGGGCTGAGTGTTCCAAAGACTCTCTCTAAGCAATGTCTGGCTGAATGTCTGTATTTATATCTGCTGCAGGAGGATGCTTCTCTGATGATGACTGAATTCTGCACTGATTTTTGAGTATAGCAAAAAATTTTAGTAATTATTTTTTCACTACTTTTTGTTTCCTAAAGACCTTTCTTTTCATCCTAGGTTTGTGGGATATCTAATCTCTGGTTCTTTATCACCAAAACAGTTTTGGGTATGGACTCCATTTTGAGGAGTGGCCTTAAGTCAAGTCAGACATTGATTGGCTACTCCTACAAGCTTTGTATTACCCTTGCTTGGGCATATTTTGCAAGCAGGACAGCATTGTAGGTCAAATGTACTATGGCTAGACTGGTGTTCATCTTTTACTTTTTTTTAGCTTGCAGAATATCTTTCTGTACCAAACAAATTAGAGCAGTGACTCTCAACCTTCCTAATGTTCCAACATTTCAGTACAGTTCCTCTATACGTGGCTGTGCTATCAGTTTGTGGAGAATCACATTTAGTGTTGACAACAGACTGGGTTGTTTGGAGTTTTCCATGAGGTTCCTTTGGCCAAAACTCAATTGGATGTAGCTCAGTCCTATGCTGGAATCTTTGCTTGGTGACAAGAGATAACCAACTGGGATCTTCATTATTTGGAAACTTCATTAGGATTCCCTTCCTTATTTCTGGAACTTTTCACTGTACAATGTTTCTATTCTGCCCCATCAAACACTCCTCAATCCTAGTTGTCATTCTCTATATTCACTCCCTCAACTGCTTTCTCCTATCCCTACCCACAAAATCTTCATGTTTCTGTCCCTCCTGTTCCAAGTCCACCCATAAAATCTATTCTACTTCCCTCTTCCAGGGAAATCATTGTGTCACTCCTAGCCTAATCTTTTTCTCTATACCTAACTCCTCATGATCTATGGATTATAACTTGGTTATCATTTGTTTAATTACTATTATCCACATATAAGTAAAATCATGCTATATTTATTGTTCTGGGTCTTGGTTACCTCCTGGATGATTTTTTTCTATTTCCAACAATTTGCATGCAATTTCATTATATCAATGTTATTTTATTAGTTTGAGTAATTGTTATTTACCCACTCATTATTGGGGGACCTCTAGATTGTGTCCAATGTCTGTCTATTATGAATAGAACAGCATTGAACATGGTTGAGCGAGTATCCTTGTGGTAGGATGAAGCATCCCTTGGGTACGGGCCCAAGAGTGGTATTGCTGACTCTGGACGTAAATCAATTCCCATCTTCCTGAAGAGCTACCATCTTGATTTTCATTAGTAACTGTACAAGTTAGCACTCCCACTAGATGGATAAGTGTTCCTCTTAATCCACATCCTAGTCAGCATAAGCTATGAATTTTATATTATCAATCCTAGCCATTCTGACAAGTATAATACAGAATATTGTTAGTTTTGATAAGTATTTCCTTCATGGCTAAATACGTTGGACATTTCTTTATATGTTTATCAGCCATTTGAAAATCCCTTTTTTTTTTTGACAATTCTCTGCTTTGATATGTAACCCATTTTTTAAAAAATAGATTATTTGGTATTTGGACATCTAACTTCTTGAGTTCTTTATATACTTTGAATATTAGTCCTTTACTGGATATGAAGGTTATAAAAATCTTTTTTCTCATTCTGCAGCTGCCACTTTGTCAGATTGATGGTGTTCATTGCCTTACAGATGTTTTTCAGTTTTATGAGGTCCCATTTATTAAATTTTGATCTTGGTGCCTGTGTTATTAGTATTTTGTTCACAAAGTCTTATGTGGCAATGTGCTCAAGGCTATTTCCAACTTTCTCTTCTTCCAGCCTGTGTGTACCTGATTTTATTCTAAGGTATTGATCCACTTGACTTGAGTGCTAGATGAATGGTATTTGCATTCTCTTTGCATTCTTCTACATCCAGATATCCAGTTTCATCAGCACCATTTGTTGAAGGTGTGGTCTTTCTTACAAGATGTCCTCATTATCAAAAATTAGGTTCCCAAAGGTGTGTGAATTTATGTCTGTGTCTTCAGTTTGATTCCATTGATCAATATGTCTGTTTTTATGCCAATATCATTTTGTTTTTATTACTGTAGCTTTGTAGTATGGTTTGAAATCAGGCACGGTGAGATTTCTAGCAGCTCCTTTACTGCTTAACTCATGTTTTGTACAAGAGCATGCTTTTAATCCAAACCTCCCGAAAGAGAGACAAGAGGACCCTGTCAGCTCACTGACTAGCCTGAGCTTCAGCTTCAGTGATAGAGCCTGTCAAAGTGCTAAGGTAGGTTATAGAGAAAGGCATCCAAAATGTCACACATGTGAATGCCCACAGGCTTTCTCATGTACCCTCCCCCCCAAGAATATGGAAAAGCACAGATATGGAGCAGGCCTAGGGATCGCTTTGGCTGAGATAGAAAAACCCAGGAAGAAGGGTACTTCAGAAGAATTCTCAGTGTGTATGTTTGAGGCATATTGCAGTGCTGCATTTATCTAATTTGCTGAGAAAACACAGCTCTGCATTTTGCCTTCACCATACACAGTGAGACTTCTAAGATAATTTGCTGAGAATTCTCTTCATGGAGTTTGTCCATAGTCTCTCTTTAAGACAGCTGCACAAAGAGAGACTCCTTGGTGGGAGTCACACAAATCTCAGTTGGGTATACCGCCTAGCACAGTTGTTGGCCACTGCTGCTGACTTTCAAACAAGGCAAGAATCAGGTATAGAAAACTAGGAAGTTATGAGTGTTGTACAAACCAGGCGCTGGAGAAGTCCACAGAAGAGAAAGTCACTGAGACAGTGTAGGAGCCCCTTGGTGATACCTTTTTCCAGCAAAGAGTCTGTGGTGCCCTCTGTAGACAAAACTGCCTCCTGCAGATTGACAGGATGTTTTAAATGCCTATTTGTGTTTGATACTGAGAGCACTACAAATCAATAGTTAGCACACAATCCAAGTTATTTTATTTAAATAAGAAAATAAAATGTATGTTCATGGAACCGCTTCTCACAGAGATTATCAGTGAAACTTAACTTATAAGCAAAGAACAGCCATGGGTAGTGATAGAAAAACGACAAACCATATTACATGATCCCATTTGCTTGAGTAGCAGAGCTAGCAAAATCATTCTTTGGGGCAAGATATCTAAATAATGGCTTAGTTTTCTGAAGGAATGTGCACAATTAAAAAGCAGAAGAAAAGCTGTTTAAGGTAGCATCAGAGTCCACTAAGCTAATTGGGTTTCGGTAAATACCTATGACCATTTGCAAAAACTCATTAGCTGTAGTACAATGTTAGCATTTCACTGTATTTAATCGGCTGCACAAGTATTCCACAAGAGATGATTCATGCACTCTATTCGCAAGTTATGTAGCAGTTAAAAAACAAAATCAGCTAGCCTGGAGTTCAGTGGGAGAGTGCTTGCACACAGTTTACACAGGAGACTGGCTTCAATGCTCAGTACTCTTCTTCTAGGAGATCTAAGTTAAAACTCTCACCCATGTCCTGCATCTTACAACGGCCTGTAATATAGCTAAGGGGGCATCCAATATCTCTGTTCTCTGAGAGCACTTATACCCAGAGCTCTTACACACTCCGTACACACACACACACACACACACACAGACACACAAAACACACACAACACACACACACACACTTGAAAAAAATTAAAAGGCAAAATAAGTATAAATTTTCTGCTTATGCTTGCTGAAAAATGCTGCAATTTTCTTCCATAAAGAAATTCAATATGACTTTACTTTAGTATCAGGTCACAGAGCTTCCTAAGACAAATGCAAGATGTTCTGTTTTTAAAAATTCAGGATGATCAAAAATTTTCATTATAGTCCAAACCCATTGCTGTGCTTATTTGCTAATCTTTCTGGCTGTTACATCACCAGGCACAAAGTCCATGAGAATATACTTAAGCAATTTTTATTTCTGTTCAAAGATTTATGCTGTAGTCTTCGAACAATAGACAGAAAAAAAGAGTTGCTGAAAACTACAAATTATTCTAAGAGATGAAACAAAACATGTACTTTCCATATTTCATTTCCATGTTTTTCTTTCTTTCTTCTTATGTACTTTTTTTGGTATGCCAGATACATTAAAATGATTCAGGAAAGGTTATCCACTTATTGTGACCTACACACTGTTGCCAAGGGGAATAAAAATAAGTTTAATTTATTTGAAAGTCTTGTCAAAAAGAGGTCTTTAAAAAGTATTTTGTTTATAGATTTAAATAATTATATAGTTAATATACTGGAGATTGAGTCAGCACAATTTTTACAATATAATGATATTGCCATTTGAATTGCAAGAATGTATCCAGCATACATTTGTAGAAGACAATTCAACACAACTGCTGAGGTCATTTACTGCATTCCATTCAGTATATTGATGTGCAAATAGCTAGTGCATCCTTTTCTATGGAAGTGTGAACAATATAGACATAAGATATACACTGTAAGTAACAAAAACTAATACAGTTCTGATTTTCTCTTTAAAAATTACTTATTGGAACTAAAAGTCAGGTGTCTTGTGTTCTTTATCTTCAGAGAACTATGTGTCCATGATAAAAATTACTGTAGCATAGGGTGAAGATTTTATCAGAGTATTCACATCAATCAACTTATATATGCCCTCTTATAACCACAGATTCTGTGTGTGAAAAACATACAACTAGAATCAAGGAAACACATACATAGTACCAACAATAACCTCATGTTACAAGTATAGACCAATATCAGCTTTCTGCCAGAAAAATAAAATCCAGAGTGTATTAAGAGTATTTTCATATCTCATTGCTTTTTTGTTTTTCTTGCTATCAACACCAATGTCTTCCATCAATTGAATTCAGTATTTCTGAGTCCTGTGAAGAGAATGAGAATTGATTTAAGAATATCAGAATGGGGGTTTTACACAAAACATTAAGTGAAGTCAGGATTCCACTTTTAATGTTCAAGACATAAACTGACTAAAAAGCTATTCTGTGAAAAAGAATATCCACCTGCAGATATCCCCCTACAGGTATCCACCTGCAGATAGCCACCTGTAGAAATCCACCTACAGAAATTCCACCTGCAGATATTCTCCCATATATATCTACCTGCAGTCATCCACCTACAGAAATTCCACCTGCAGATAATTTTCTGCAGATATCCACCTGTAGATATCCACCTGCAGAAATCCACCTGCATGTTTTTATATTATTATATGGTTTTCTGGTATTTTGCATCTCTGTTCTTAATTTAAAATGATACAAAATCTGTATGTTTATTTATATTAAGTTTAATTTTTTTCAAGATTAACTTACACTTTCAAACATAGTTTACTTGTAAGATATAATGATAGTTTGTAGTAAAAAATTTCCACAAAACTTCTGTATGTGATACTGCATTCTAATGATCTTTGTAGTATACTTCATATCCTATTTCTGTTTTAGGGATGTCCAACTATGCAACTGAACTTGAAACATTTTACTGATATTACAGGGAAGTAAATAAGGCAGTTCCAAACAATATTAAAACATTATTATGGTATAAAGAGACTGAATATTTTTGAATTCATGTTAGCCCATTGTGAAACAATCTATGTCACACTTGTTTATTACATAGTACAAATTTTAATACTGTTATCTTGGTGTGATTTATCAATGAAGTATAGAATTAAATGGTAATTAATAAGTGCATTACTAGAGGCTATGTAAGTAAAATTTCATGAACCATAATTCTTGTGTATTTAACCTTGCTGTAACATATATATATATATATATGTAACACACACACACACACACACACACACACACATAGTGAACTTTCTTCAAGTTGATTTCACTCTACTCACCGATCTATAGATGTAACTATGGAAGCAATATCTAAGCTGCTTTTCTTGACCAAAATTGTTATTTTTGTCACATCCATATATTTCTTTACTCACAGATCACAACATCATTGAGCTGTATATTCAAAGACACCTGTGTATATGTGTAAGTCGAGTACCATTATTAAAATGTGAAGGGTATGAAGCAAAACTTCTTAGTGGATCCATATGACTCTCAGAAATGTGTACACTCTTTTCTAAAACTGATGCCACATATTCAGTTCAGTAAGGTCTCATACTGACACCTGTCTTGCACAGATTACTTTTACTCTTTTCAGAATCTGAGATCTTCCTTTTGGTTGCACATTTTACACAGGGGCTAGAGGAATGTTCATGGGTAAAGGGAATGGTATCCAAGCTTGAGGACCTGAGAGAGATTCTTAGAACTTTCACAGTAGAAGGTATCCAACTTGTGCTAACTGATCTCTTATCCACACATATCATATCATGAAGATACAAAGACACACACAAACACAAACTGTCTTTCCTTCACACACAAACACAAATGAAAAAAATATATAAAGTTCATGCTAAAATTAAAAAAATTTACTATTATCTTTCTTTCTCCAAATAACCTGCAACATTAAGAATATAAAATTCACAGTTAAAACTTGTAGTTACTTTAGCATAATTCTAGTTACATCTTTAGCCTAAAAGTGCAAAATAACTTTATATAGTTAAATGTATTGGTTTAAATGATTTCATGTATTTCAACATTCATTTTTCTCTTGAAGAGTACTTTAAAAAATGAAAGGTTATTCTGGGAGAACAGATGAAACCAAGGAGTTTAGTATTTCAATGCTTTATTACATGGATGTTTCTTCAGTCTTCATTCCCTTAACCTGTGTCTTTGATTATTAAATTCTTCCCTATACTAATTCTGGGAAGGTATTCAATTCTAAGTAGGAATTCGATCTATACAATCATTTTAAAGTTATGAACAATATAAACACAATAATCAATTTAAATTATAGATTTTGAGCAATATTGTGAATTGTGTTAGTCATAACCCCAGCATATAAAAAGGATAAAAAAAATTTCATCACCTGTAAGAGATTCTTTATGCTCCTTTGATAAGCAGAATTTTTTCTACTGGACTGATCCCTTTACAGCCACTTTTGATGGGCACACAATGAAAATAAAGACAATCAAATAGCATATGAACATTTGTCTAGGTGCTTCCACTAAAGCGATGAGTTCAAAATTCACAAATTAGGTTTTTTTATTCATATTGTGCAGAAATGTACTTTGTGAGCATACATTACATTATGTTTATGGATTTGATTGTTGATAGTCATTTAAAATCTACCTCACTTTCAATTTACTGATTAAAATTAATATACATGTATTTGTGAAATATATATATTTGTTGTTGATTTCTGGAAATTCCATGCTCAGGATGTGCATACATTCTTAACGCAATCTTAAAATAACAGTGAACCAATTTTTGGAGGTGGGCATATACTTTTACATGACTCTTAACATATGCACTCTCCAGGTATCTGCTATATTGCCTCTCTTCTTACTATAAGTCACTTAAATTTGACTCATTTTGGTAAGTAGACAGCAGTATCTCATTTGCTTTTTATTTGCATTTTTGTGAAAACACACACACATATATATATGTATACACACACACACACACACACATATATATACATATATATATGTCAGAACCTGTCAAAATCATTTGCCCTTATATTTTGATGAGGCAGGCTTTTTTGTATTGTCTTGAGTTTCCAAAATCCCTAAAATATTCAGAATAATCTGTCATATACAAGAAATGCTTTCTCTGTAAAATATTCTTGTATTTTCATTTTAAGGTAAAAGTATTTTAACTCTGAAAAGTCTAAATTACATTCTCTTATAGTTTATGCTTATTTTATTGAACCTTCTAGAAAGTGTTCAGCTATTCCAGGTAACCTAGATTTCTCTTTCTCTCTTTTCCTCAAGGAGTTTTCTATTTTAGGTGTTTCACTTAGTTTATGATCTGTTTTTAAGTAACTTTTCCGTGTGGTGAGATTGGAAGTTTCTGCTGTTCCCTTATGAATACCGAGCTTTTGTGATTTCCTTTTATCTATTTCGTTGGCTTGGCCTCTTGTTTGGAGAAGTAATTGTTAATTTATATGTAGAATTGTCACAGAGCTCTGTGCTTTCTTTCACCTATATGGCTCTTCTTTTTCCAATAATACACCATCCTTGAAATTACGAAAACTATGCTTGAGTGGCACTAACAAGGATGTCAATTTCTATCAAATATAATGTTGAATATTTTATTGGTTTTGTCATTAACCTATAAAAATATTCATATAAAATATTGGATTTTCATATATAGAGATATAGATATATACACACGTGTGCACATATATGTTTATGTTCTGTTCTTAAAGCCATGTTTTGTAATTTCATCAGAAACTTCCCAGCATTAATTTATTAGTGCTTTCAGTATTTGATAATTTGCCTGCTATTTTAAGTGAAATTGTAAGACAATCATTCACAAGATAATTTTGGAATATCAATTGCTGGGCTAACTCAAAGACCTAACATACAGTTATACTCATGACTATAAGGAAAAAAAATATCAGTACAAAATCAAAGTAAATAATACTTATAATAAAATCTAGAGAAACCAGAAACCTCATCCCTTAATTTAGTCTCACAGGATGTACAGAATTCCAGCAGAAGCCTGTTATTTTTTCTGTTTTCCAAATATCTGTGGTTTTTATTGGGAAGTCATCAGTCCGGAATTCTCTGCCTTGTGTTTATCAGAATACTAGAGATTAAGTTGGAGTCCTCTAGAATCAATACCACAAACAAGTTTGCCTCTCCAGAAATCATGATAATAAGTCAGTTTGCCATGTTTACTGTTTTCTGCACACATACTTTGGAAATGTTTCCATTGCATCATTGTTCAAAACTCACGTATAAGAAAACAATGAGTTGTAGGTAGTACTGATTTGTCATGAAACCATGTGAGTTCTAACAGTTTATTGTTCTAAAGATTTTTAGCATTTTCTATGGGAACATTCGTGTCACACATAGCAATTAATAATGATGCTTCTTCCATTAATAGCTGTAATGCAGTTTATTAGTTCAGCATGCAGTGTTTCGTTGACTGAGACCAAAAAATCCTATTCACAAGTGGTAGTGAAAGCAAACATCCCTGCCTTCTTCATTCCATCTCTTCTTTTTTTTTTCCTTTTTTTTTCAAGACAGGGTTTCTCTGCAGCTTTTTTAGAGCCTGTCCTGGAACTAGCTCTTGTAGACCAGGCTGGCCTCGAACTCACAGAGATCTGCCTGCCTCTGCCTCCCGAGTGCTGGGATTAAAGGCGTGCGCCACCACCGCCCAGCTCATTCCATCTCTTCTTAATAAGGGATGCTATCTTCACCATTAAATTTGAGTTTTGTTACAGGATCTTTGTAACCGCTCTTCATCAGATTTAGGAAATTTATGGTTTTTTTTTTTTTTCTTTGGTTTTTCGAGACAGAGTTTCTCTGTGGCTTTGGAGCCTGTCCTGGAACTAGCTCTTGTAGACCAGGCTGGCCTCAAACTCACAGAGATCCGTCTGCCTCTGCCTCCCGAGTGCTGGGATTAAAGGCGTGCGCCACCACCACCCGGTTTATGTGTTTTTTTTAATCTGGCAAAAATCTCAAATGATGAATATTAGATATTGTCAGAAAATATAATGAATCTAGTGAGTTGATTACAAAATTATAATACAGTGCCAATCTTTTTATATTGGCATTCATGGGTCACCAATATCTCAACTTTTCATACTTTTGCTTCCTAGCAGAACCTTTCCACAAAGTTTCAAGAATTATACTTGTAAGTTACTTGTGGTGAATATTATAATCTACTGTCATCAATGGATATGGCAAATGATACTGATTGAATTTTTAAAGTGGAGTGATGACTCTAATTTGCTTATAATATATCACATTTTATTGTATTGCTGGATTAGTTCAATAATATTTTGCAGAAAATTGCTATAGTATATTTATAAAACTTACTAATGTTTAACTTGTAAATTAAGCACAATAAGAGCTTAACAATAATAACCAAAATTTATATTGAGCTATTGAGACAATATATTGTAATAAATGTTATGAGAACTTGAAAAAAAAACTTATTAGTACATAGTTACCTAAGATTATATCTGTATATATATATGTATATATGTATATATGTACATTCAGAATATATATATTTAAGTAAAGCACTTCTGAATATTTATTCTTTCTTCTCAAAAATGCTGAAATTTTGTGTCTGGCCTGTGTAAAGGGCATTGATACAAAAAAAAACTGTTTAGATTTATCTATTATTGTACATAACCCAATTTTGGAAGTAGGTTTAATGTATATAAACCTAAGCAATGTTCCTTCTGACAAGAATCAGCCTTCAGAATGTGGGTGTCTATATACCAATGATTATATAAACTTATGCTTTCAAATAAAAATACTAATGTAAATGCAAAATATACTACTTTTGCTTGTCTCATTATACTACTTAGCAATAGTTTTCTAGATTCAATATAGTGAACTAACTCTCCTTTACAACTTTTTAAGTTAAATTAAAAAAATGTCTAATTCAAGGGAACTGAGAGTTTGACAGTAATAGAAAATGTATACTTTTCTGAGATTTAAAAGCACAGCACCACAAGTAACTTATAAGCATAATTCTTGAAACTTTGTGGAAAGGTTCTGCTAGGAAGCAAAAGTATGAAAAGTTGAGATATTGGCGACCCATGAATGCCAATATAAAAAGATTGGCACTGTATTTTATAAGCACTTATAAGCATTTTATAAGCACATACAATTTAAATGTCAATTAATATATTTTCATCCAACTATTTCTGTATAATTTTATGCACACAGTATAGATTTCAATTTGCCAAGATTATCATATCCAGCAATTTTCAGAAAAATACATAAATCACATGTCTATGCCCTTGCCTATAAGAACTTGTCCATGTAGTGTGCCTTAATAGAAGATAGAAGCCACCATCAACAAAACCAAAATTAAGAGGCACTAACTATCACTGGTTATTAATATATCTTAATATCAATGGTTTCAATTCACCTATAAAAAGACACAGACTAACAGAATGAATATAAAAACAAGATCCATCCTTCTGTTGCATCAAGAAACACACCTCAAATTCAAAGACAGACATTACAGCAGAATAAAGGGTTGGGGAAAAGTTTTCCAGTAAAATGGACCTAAGAAACAAGCTTGTGTAGCTATCCTAATATATAACAAAATAGACTCCAAACTAAAATTAATCTAAAGAGATGAAGATGAACATATCATTTGTCACAGGAAAAATTCCTCAAGATGAAGTCTCAGTTCTGAACATCTATACCCCAAATACAAGGGCACCCATGTTACAAAGAGGGCCTGTGTGTTTGTCCTGGCCCCTCAGCTAGCTTAGCCCTGAAATAACCACACAAAACTGTATTAATTAAATTACTGCTTGGCCTATTAGCTCTAACATATTATTGGCTCTTACACCTTTATTTAGCCCATTTCTATTAATGTATGTATCACCACGTGGAAGTGGTTTACCAGATAAAATTCTAACCTGTGTCTGTCTCAGGCAGAGGATCCATGGCATATCTCTGACTCTGCTTTTTTCCTCACAGAATTCAGTTCAGTCTTCTCCACCTACCTAAGTTCTGCCCTATCTATAGCCCAAAGCAGTTTCTTTATTAACCAATGAAAGCAACACAAAGACAGAAGGACCTCCTACACCACACCCGCATCTGTAAAAGAAGCATTATGGAAACTCAAATCCTATACTATGATATGGGAAGAGTTTAACAGTCCACTCTCACCACTGGGAAGGACTACCCAACAGAAACTTGACAGAGAAATAAAGAACTAAGAGAAGTTATGACTCAAATTGGTTTAACAGACATCTATAGAACATTCCACCCAAACACACACACACATACACACACACACACACACACACACACACACATCTTCTTCTCAGCACCTCTCAGAACATTCTCACAAACTGACCACATACTTGGTAACAAAGCAAACCTCAACAGGCACACAAAAAATATTCAAATAGTCCCCTGTGCCTTTGGACCACTGTGACTTAAAGTTAAAACTGAGCAAAAAGACTAATTGTAGAAAGCCAGCAAATGCATGGAAATTGAACTAGGCTCAACTGAATCAGCCCTGTGTCAAAGGAAGAAATTAATAAAGAAATTAAAGTCTTCCTAGAATTCAGTGAAAATGAATGCACAACATAACTAAACTTTTGGGACTCTGAAAGCAGTGCTAAGAAAAAGAAAGTTCATAGCACTACATAAAGATCCTGGAGAAACCTCACACTAGCAACTTAACAGCACATCTGAAAACTAGATTAAAAAAACAACAACAACAACCAAATTCATCCAGGAGGAGTAAACACACCAGAAAATAATCACATTGAGAGCTAAAATCATTAAATGAAAACAAAGAAAGCAATACAAATAATCAATGAGATAAAGAGTGAATTTTTTGAGAAAATCAACAAGATAGACAAAGTCTTATCCAAACTGACATAAATGCAGAGAACATGCAAATTAAGAAAATCAGAAATGAAAAGCAGGACATAACAACAGACTGAGAAATTTCAGAGGATCATCAGGTCGTACATCAGAAACATGTACTCAAAAAAAATTGGAAAATTTAAAGGAAATAGATAATTTTCTGGATATGTAAAATACACATACAAAAATTAAATCAAGAACAGATTAACAATTTAAATAAACTTATAAACCCTACAAGAATAGAAGCAGTCATCAAAGATCTTAGGACCAAAAAAAAAAAGCCCAGGACCATATGGTTTCTACCAGAAATTGCACAGAATTTTACCAGAATTTCAAAGAAGAACTAATAACAATACTCCTTAATTTGTTCCACACAATAGAAGCAGAAGGAACATTGCCAAAGTCTTTTTATAAGGCAACAGTTACCCTGGTAGCCAAACCAAATAAGATACAACTAAGATAGATAATTACAGTCCAATCTCCCTCATTAACATTGATGCAAAAAATACTCAATAAAATACTGCAAACCAAATTCAAAAACACATTAGAAAAATCATCCAGCATGATAAAGTAGGCTTCATCCCAGAGTTGCAGGGATAGTTCAACATATGAAAATCCACCAACATAATACACCATAAAAACAAACTGAAAGAGAAAAGCCACATGATCATCATCTCATTAGATGCAGAAAAAGCCTTTGGCAAAATGCAACATCCTTTTATGATAAAGCTCTTGGAAAAATTAGGGATATTAGAAACATACCTAAGCATAATAAAGACAATATACAGCAAGCCAACAGCCAATATCAAACTAAACAACTTGATATTGGTACAAAAACAGACAGGTGGACAAATGGAGTCAAATCAAAGACCCTGATATTAATCTTATGAACACCTGATTTTGGAAAAAAAAACTACAATTATGCAATGGATAAAGGAAAGCATCTTCAACAAATAATGTTGGCATGACTGGATATTAACATGTAGAAAAATGCAAATAGATCCATATCTATCCCCATGCACAAAACTCAAGTTCAAATGGATCAAGACCTTAACCTTCTGTAAGGCAAAGGATACAGTCAACAAGACAAAATGACAACTTACAGAAAGGGAAACAAAATCTTCACCAACCCATATCTGATAGAAGACTGATCTCTGAAATATACAAATAACTCAAGAAACTAGATATTAAAGTATCAAATAATCCAATTTAAAAGGGGGGTACAGATCTAAACAGAGAATTCTCAACAGATGAATATTAAATTGCAGAAAGGAATGTAAGTAACTGCGCAACACCTTTAACCATTAGGGAAATGCAAATGAAAATGATTCTGAGATACCATCTTACACCAGTCAGAATTGCGAAGATCAAATCCACCAATGATAGCTTATACGGGAGAGGATGTGGACTAAGGGGAACATTCTTCAATGCTGATAGGAGTGCAAACCTGTACAGCCACTTTGGAAATCAATTTGGTGGTTTCTCAGAAAATTGGAAATCAGTCTACCTCAAGACCCAGCAATAGCACTCTTCAGTTCAGTATATGCATAAAGCATGTTAACCTGTTCTGCCCAAGTTTCTGGTCCCCAAATGAATTCACGGAGCCATATTTCTGATGCAAATTACATGATGGTTTTTAATTCTAACTCAAGTTTGGACTGCACTTCCACCATGCCAACAGTGTGAGTGAGGGAGGTGCAGCCCTGAACAGGGGGAAGGGGCAAACTTTTAAAGGGGAGACACCACAGTCAGGGGAGTTCGAGTCCTGTTATCTTGGGGTTGGGTGAGGAGTACATAAGATAAGGTAGTTTCTGAACCCATTGGTCAGTTTTGGGATGCAAAAACCTAATGGAGAGTCATAAATTACTGACAAGGTATCTTCCAGGACAGGATGCCTCCCAAGAACATCTGGACCTCATTAGATTTAATGGCTCTGCTTCCTGTCTTCTTAGTTAGCCACTTTTGGGGTATTTGTTTAAATTTCTGCTATCACAGCACATTTCTGGAACTGAGATCTGCTCTCCCCACCTCATTATATGGATTAAAATGAAACCCCTTCTTTAAAATGGAGTTTGCAAAATCAGGTCCTCTCAGATCCATACCACAAGGACATTTGCTCAAGTATTTTCATAGCAGTATTTTATGTGATAGCCAGAACCTTGAACCAAACTAGATGCCCCTAAACTGATAAATGAATAAAGAAAATGTGGTACATTTATACAATGAAGTACTATTCAGGGGTTAAAAAAATGACATCTTGAAATTTGCTGGCCAATGGATGGAACTAGAAAATCCATCCTGAGTGAAGATTCCCAGACACAAAAATAAAAACATGGTATGTACTCATTCATAAGTGGATAGTAGAAATAAAAAGAAATAATACAATCTACAATCCCAGAGAAGATAGGAAACAAGGAGAACCCTAAAAGAGACATGCATGGATCCCCTGGAAAGGGAAGTAGACAAGATCTCTTTAGTAAAGTGGAAAGGTTGTGGGACACAAGAGGGTGGTAGGGGGATGGGGAGTGGAGAAGTGTAGCTGGGAGGAGAAAATGAGGGACCTGGAAGTTCCAGTTGAGTGAAGGACAGTGATGAGAGCAAGGAAAAATATATCTTGAAAGAGGGAGCCATTATGGGATTAGCGAGAAACCAGCCAATAGAAAAATTCCCAGGAATCCACAAGATTGACCCCAGCTAAGAATCTAAACAATATTGGAGAGGGTACCTAAAACGACCTTCCCTTGTAATTAGATTGATGAATATCTTAATTGTTATTATAGAATCTTCATCCAGTAACTGATGGAAGCAGATGGAGAGAGATCTAGCCATAGAGAGGGAGGAGAAATATAAGCAAAGGGGCCGAGACCATGATGGGGAAAGGCACACAAAAAAAAGTGACCCAAGTTAGCAGAAGCTCACTGATTCTGGACTGACAGTTGTGGAACCTGTATAAGACCGAACTGATGGGAGATCACCAACTCCAGTTGGAATGGGACTGATGGATCATGCGACCAAACCCGTCTCTCTGAGTGTGGCCAACAGCGGGGGCTGACTGAGAAGCAAAGGACAATGGCTCTGGGCTCTGATTGTTCTTCATGGACGGGCTCTGTGGGAGCCTTCTCAGCTTGGTCGATCACCTTCCTGGACCTGGGGGGAGTTGGGAGGACCTTGGTCTTAGCATAGAGTGGGGAACCCTGATGGCTCCTTGGCCTTGAGAGGGAGGGAGGGGAGGTATGGGTGGAGGGGAGGGGAGGGAAGGGGGAGAAGGAGGGGAGAGAAAGGGGAGAAGGAGGGGAGGGAGGGGGGAGGAGGAGGGAAGGAGATGGAAATTTTTAAATATAAAAAAAAATAAACCATGAGGAAAAAAAAAAAAAAAAAAAAAAAAAAAAGACCGAACTGAGCTCCCAAAGTTCTGATGAGGAGCGGATGGAGAGAGATCATGAGAAAGAAAGTCAGAACCATGAGGGACGCGTTCACCCACTGAGACGGCAGGACAGAACTAATGGGAGACCACCAAGTCCACTTGGAATGGGACTGATGGAACATGCGACCAAATCGGACTCTCTGAGGGTGGCTGATGGTGGAGGCTGACCGAGGAGCCAAGGACAATGGCGATGGGCTTGGTCTCTACGACATGGACGGGCTCTGTGTGAGCCTTGTCAGTTCGGTTGCTCACCTTCCTGGACCTGGGGGGAGTTGGGAGGACCTTGGACTCAACATAGTGTAGAGAACCCTGATGGCTGTTTGGCCTCAAGAGGGAGGGAGTGGTCGTGTGGGTGGAGGGGAGGGGAGGAAAGGGGGAGGAGGAGGGGAGGAGATGGCAATTTTTAATAAAAAATAAATAAACTGGAAAAAAAAAAAAGACCGAACTAGACCCTCTGAATGTGCGTGACAGTTTTGTGACATGAGCAATTTGTGGGGCTGCTAGCAGTGTAACCAATACTTATCCCTAGAGCCGATTCTTAATGGAGGGATGCCTTGTTCAGTGTAGATACAGGAGGGAGGGCCTTCGTCCTGGCCCAAGTGATAGGACAGACTTTGTTGATTCCCCATGGAATGCTTCACCCTCTCTGAGGAATGGATTCAGGTGGAGTGGGAAGAAGATGAGGGAGCCGGGCAGAAGGAGAGGGAAGTGAGATTGGTATGTAAAAAAAGACTTTTAAAAATATAATTAAGAAGATATTAGCAAATATAATGGCCTATATATTTTTTTCTTTTTTTTTATTAAAGATTTCCATCTCCTCCCCTTTCCCTCCCCTCCCTTCCACCCATACCTCCACTCCACCCCTCTCCAAGACAAAGAGCCATCACAGTTCCCTTCACTATGTTAAGTCCAAGGTCCTCCAAGCTCCCCCTAAGTCCAGGAAGGTGAGCAACCAAACTGACAAGGCTCACAGTGAGCCCGTCCATGCTGTAGAGGTCACGTTCATTGCCGTTGTCCTTGGTTTCTCAGTCCTGCTCCACCATCAGCCACATTCAGAGAGTCTGGTTTGGTCCCCTGTTCCATCAGTCCCATTCCAACTGGACTTGGTGTTCTCCCGTTAGATCTGTCCCACCGTCTCAATGGGTAAATGCACTCCTCACGGTCCTGACTTCCTTGCTCATGATCTCCCTCCTTTTGCTCCTCATCGGGATCTTGGGATCTCAGTCCGGTGCTCCTATGTGGGGCTCTGTCATTTTCTCCATCCAATGCCAAGTGAAGGTTCTATGGTGATATGCAAGATATTCATGAGTATGGCAATAGGATCTGTACATTTCTGGCACCCTCTCCTCAGCTGCCCAAGGACCTAGCTGGGGGCGTCTTCCTGGACACCTGGGAACCCCTCTAGAGTCAAGTCTCTGCCAACCATAGAATGGCTCCCTTAATTACGATATATAATTCCTTGTTCCATATCCACTTTTCCTATATCCCAATTATCCTATTCCCCCAAGCTCTTCCCATCCTCCACTTCACACTTTTCTCTCCCCATTCCCCCCTCCTCCATGTTCCCATTTTTTGTCCGGCAATCTTGTCTACTTCCAGTATCCAGGAGGATAACTATATGTTTTTCTTTGTGTTCACCTTCTTATATAGCTTCTCTAGGATTTTTTACGAATTATAGGCTCGATGTCCTTTATTTATGGCTAGAAACCAATTATGAGTGAGTACATCCCATGTTCATCTTTTTGGGCCTGGGTTACCTCACTCAGGATGGTGTTTTCTATTTGTATCCATTTGCATGCAAAATTCAAGATGTCATTGTTTTTTACCGCCGAGTAGTACTCTAATATGTATATATTCCACACTTTCTTCATCCATTCTTCCACTGAAGGGCATCTAGGTTGTTTCCAGGTTCTGGCTATTACAAATAATGCTGCTATAAACATAGTTGAACAAATGCTTTTGTAATATGATTGGGCATCTCTTGGGTAAATTCCCAAGAGTGGGATTGCTGGGTCCTGGGGTAGGTTGATCCCAATTTCCTGAGAAACCTCCACACTTCTTTCCAAAGCGGTTGCACAAGTTTGCATTCCCACCAGCAATGGATGAGTGTACCCCTTACTCCACATCCTCTCCAGCAAAGTCTATCATTGGTGTTTTTGATTTTAGCCATTCTGATAGGTGTAAGATGGTATCTCAACATTGTTTTGATTTGCATTTCCCTGATTGCTAAGGAGGTTGAGCATGCCCTTAAGTGTCTTTTGGCCATTCGAACTTCGTCTGTTGAGAATTCTCTGTTCAGTTCAGTGCCCCATTTTTTAATTGGGTTCATTAGCATTTTAAAGTCTAGTCTCTTGAGTTCCTTATATATTTTGGAGATCAGACCTTTGTCTGTTGCGGGGTTGGTGAAGATCTTTTCCCAGTCAGTAGGCTGCCTTTTTGTCTTAGTGACAGTGTCCTTTGCTTTACAGAAGCTGCTCAGCTTCAGGAGGTCCCATTTATTCAATGATGCCCTTAATGTCTGTGCTGCTGGGGCTATACGTAGGAAGCGGTCTCCTTGCCCAAATGTTGTAGAGTACTTCCCACTTTCTCCTCTAACAGGTTCAGTGTGTTCAGATTGATATTCAGATCTTTAATCCATTTGGACTTGAGTTTTGTGCATGGTGATAGACACGGATCTACTTTCATTCTTCTACAGGTTGACATCCAGTTATGCCAGCACCATTTGTTGAAGATGCTTTCTTTCTTCCATTGTGTGCTTTTAGCTCCTTTATCAAAAATCAGGTGTTCATAGGTTTGTGGTTTAAGATCTTCTATTCGATTCCATTGGTCGACTTCTCTATTTTTATGCCAATACCAAGCTGTTTTCAATACTGTAGCTCTGTAATAGAGTTTGAAGTCAGGGATGGTAATGCCTCCAGAAGTTCCTTTATTGTATAAGATTGTTTGGGCTATCCTGGGTTTCTTGTCCTTCCATATAAAGTTGATTACAAGATACAAGATCAACTCCAAAAAAATCAGTCGCCCTCCTATATACAAAGGATAAGGAAGCAGAGAAAGAAATCAGAGAAGCGTCATCTTTCATGATAGCCACAAATAGCATAAAATATCTTGGCGTAACTCTAACCAAGGAAGTGAAAGACCTATTTGACAAGAACTTTAAGTCTTTGAAGAAAGAAATTGAAGAGGATACCAGAAAATGGAAGGATCTCCCTTGCTCTTGGATTGGGAGGATCAACATAGTAAAAATGGCAATACTACCAAAGGCAATCTATAGATTTAATGCAATCCCCTTAAAGATCCCATCAAAATTCTTCACAGATCTTGAGACGACAATGGCCTATATTTTTAATGTGAGAAAAATAGATTCTGTAGCACTTGTGTATAAATAATCGATAGCTATGTGAATGTTTGATATTTACATATAAAGTAAGAATGAATAAAATTAAAAATTAAGAAATAAAGGGCAGTTTGCTACATCAACTGTGGATCAGTCATATGATGCATTATTCAAAGTAATGTAAGATTGTTAATATTTGAAGCAATAGCACATGTCTTCATTAAATTTTCATTGAAATCTATGTAACATTTATGTTTTATAAATGCCACAAAAGGTCCTGTTTCCATTTCATTTTTGCTTAAATTTTCTGCATCCAACAATTTTCTCCATCAACACGAGCTAGAAATAGTTTTACATCTAAATATAACAAAGTATTCCATCTGATTGATATTGCACTATATGACATAATTAGTTCTAAATTAAGTGATGGAGAAAGCACCTTCCTTGTTGATATGCAAATAATATTATAAATAGATTCTCAAGGGATGAACAATGAAATCTCTTCCTGCAGCCCATTTTTAAAATCCAAGCCTAATAAATTGTGGTATGGTTACCAAGTACAGATTGCATTCTTGTACGAGTTCAAATTGTGAAGAAAGTTAATTTTATTCTTGCCTGCCCAGCACAGCTTTCTTCATTTATGTTGTCTCCACTGAGCAAGGCTGACTCATCCTCCAGGATATTGTGGTATGTGTATTCGGCTTTACTCAGACCCTACATTTATGTCTTGGTCAGGCATATTTATATTATTTATTTTTAAAAATGCCTTTTGCTTTTAGAATATAAACTTTCAATGTATATTCTCTTATGTATATATTTTTGGTAAGATTTATATATCATAAAGTTTGTGGTTTTTTTATTTTAGAGACACTTTAGATATATACAAATATATTAAGATATTAGTGAAGGTTCTGACATACATTTTTTCTTATTAGTATCTTACTTTTCAGTGAGACATTGACCACAATTAACAAGCAACAGATTGTTAATTAGTGCTTTTCCACTGTTTACCAGCATTTCTTTTTTTTTCATCATCTTTTCTTTAAGGCTTTTTAAATTTCATATTCTTCAGGTTTTGTCTTACACAATTAATATTGTATGTTGCAGCCCCTTTGCACTATCCACTGTCTTCAGGGCTTCTTTGATTTAGATGACTTTACTAATTTTGAAGAAAAAAGAATTCTGTAGCACACATGCCTGTTAAAAGATGTCTAATCATTTTCTCATGATAAGAACACATTTATAGATTTCACATAGAAAAGCCACAGTAGACAAAGACAAGATCTCCTGTGTAAATTGGGAGCATGGGGAATTGGGGAAGGGCTGAAGGGGAGGGGGGAGGAAGGAAGGAGAGCAGAGAAAAATGTAGAGCTCAATAAAAATCAATAAGAAAAGAAAAGTCAAAGAGACAAACAAGAATTTCTTCTCTCAGTGTATCTTGAGCATACATTGCCTACCTGAAAATAAATGTCACTGTTGACCTGTATTATCTAGAAGTTATAATGTTGTGCACATTTTTAAATTATATTTATGTGTGTTATGTGTTTACATGAGCATGCACATGTGTATGTGCATGTGTAGGAATACAAGCAATTCCAAAGTCCACGGAATATTATAGAAACCAGAGGACCATTCTAAAGTGTCATTTTTTCCTGCCATCTTGTGGCAGTAACTGAACAGCTTGACATGGCTTCTGGGAATCAAACTCTAAAAAGAACAGCGATTGCCCTTAACTGCCACGTCAGCACTCCAGCACCGTTATTTTACTATTGATTGCATTATTTTGATTTCTATCATTGTGCCCTTTATTAGATTAGTCAAGCATTTTATGGTTCAAATTTTATGTTCTGTTTTATATTTTAAACATGAATTGTTTTACCAACCTTTAATAATTATACCTTCAATGTTAAAAAAAGAAATGATTTCCTGTGAGAATTAGTTATAAATGACTCTTTTGACAGCCTTGCAAACAACCTCATTTGCCTGGAGGAATCGCTGGCTTTTTTTCTCTTGATTATTTTTTTAACATAAAAACAGGGAAACAAGGCTTAAACTCTTTATAAATGTTGTCTTTGGAGGAAGAATCTAACATACTTCTGTTCCTTTGAATTCAAATTACCCTTTAAGTCTAACTTGTGATTTCCTTATGATATGACTAAGTATGATTTTCCTTGGATTAATTTTGCTTCATATTTATAGTATTTGTTGAAATCACTTGAATTCCTTTGTTCATTTTGGAATCTTTCAGGCAAAATGTCCTCACACATTTCTTTTGCACCTTCTGGATCCTCTTCTTCTGAGAGTCCAATAAGATGTACGGTCTCTCTCTATGTGTGCTCTGTGTATTTCTGCCCATTTTCCAACATCGCGTTTGCTCACATTGCTTTGCTGGCTTCGTCTACTGCAGCATATTAAAGGATATGTATAACTTTAAGTTAAAGCTTTTAGATTATTATCACAGTTTTGTGGTGAAATTCTCTAAATTGATTTTGAAATTATTAAGCATAATAATCATGGTTACTTTTAAGACTGTGTATAATGGCTCTGATGCCTGTTTATCCTTCTGGCTAGTTTCAACTCATTCTCTTGTGGTTTAGACTTGGCCCTACCCTGTTTTGCATGTTATTTACTTACAAAAATTTCTGTGAAATTAAAGATAATCAAAACAAAAATTAAAACTCAGAAACTTTCATTTTATATTTCATAAGATTCATTCTATTTATTAAATAATTCCTTTTAGGGGACAGCCAAATGGATCAGACATTAACTTCTGGTACATTGTTTTACTAGTTTTGAAACATCAGGATGTACCTCTAATATTCCCCACCAACATAACTCAGTTTTGTTTTTTCCCTACTCTCTCTTTATTTGGTCTTATCTGATGAAGAATTTGCCACTGTCTTGAAGATCCACTTGAAACATCCACTATAATTAACGGTCATGTTTGTCTAATGCAGAAAAGGTAACCTAATATTGTTTCTAAGTATTCATGGCAAAGATGTGTGACTTAATCTTGGAGATGCTTAAGTAGCACTCTGTCCAAAACTTCTTAAAAAACATAGCATTCAGAATGCAGGACCAGGAGGATTGCTGAGTTAGAGGGCAGCCATGAATATAGTGAATACCACAGAACTTGGGACTGCATAACAAGAAACACACACACACACATGCACAGGCAGAAGCATGCACATGCACACACACACACACAGGCACATGCACACGCACACGCACAAACATACACACAAACACACATGCACACATGCACATACACATGCACAGGCACACGCATGAACATGCACACACACGCACACATACACACACACGCACACACACACATAAACACACATGCACACACACACTCTGGGTCTTACAGATGGAACCTTGTTCTTTCCATTGCAGAACGTTCTAATTGCGTCTTCATGGTTGCTTTCTTCACTTTCCTAAGATATAGCTTTTTCATTTTCTTCTCCACATCAGATGTGCATCTCCCGATGTGATGTATAGGTGATGTTTAGGTGGTATTTGATGTTCCTTTCCCAGGGGCTCAAGGTTTTGTTCCCTGAACAAAAGGAAAGAGAGAAGACTCTCAGAGGCTTTTAATTGTTCTTTTCTGTAGGGAGTGTTACTCCTTAGCCCAAATCTGCAGCAGGAAGACAGTGGCTGCTCTTAGACAGTGGTGATCAATCCTGATGCCAAAGTTACTCCTCAGCAATAATCATTTCATTTATAGTATGGTATAGATGTAATGTTTCATTTCATTTGTCTTCTTTCTTCTGTATTTATTTATGTTTATACATACAAATATATCATTTCCAGATGGTTGTCATACATAACTTTAATCCCAACACTCAGAAGACAGACGCAGGTGGATCTCAGTGAGTCTGAGGCCAGTCTGGTCTATAGAGCTAGTTCCAAGACACTAAGGCTGTTACACGAGAAACTGTCTCAAAAAGCCACAAAAAGAGACTATATCATCATTAAGGAAGTTTATTTGATTTATGTTTATATATACACAGTTGCACACAGTTGATAATTTGCTGTTACTTTTTATTTTTCTCTTTGGGGGCCTACCACCCAATTCCCAAATAAATATATGGAGACTTATTCTTATTTATGAATGCCTAGCCATAATCTGGCTTGTTTCTAACTAGTTTTCCTAACTTAAATTAAAATATTCTGTTTTTCTTTTTCTACATTTTGCTGCTGTACTTTTACCTTTCAACTTTTTTTACTCTTACCCTGTGGCTGACTGTTTGGATGCGTGACTGTGAGGCTGTGTGGCTGTCCGTGTGGCTGTGTGTCTATGTGGCTGTGTGTCTATGTGGCTGTGTGTCTATGTGGCTGTGTGTCTATGTGGCTGTGTGCCTGTCCATGTGGCTGTGTGTCTATGTGGCTGTCTGGTTGGCTGTGAGGCTGTGTAGCTGGCCCCAAACATCCTCATCTCCTGCTACTTTTCTTGTTCCTCCCTCCTGCTGCCTAGATTTCTCCTCCTGTTTATTCTCTCTATCTGGCAGTCCTATCTACTTCTCTGTCCTGCCTAACTATCAGCTGTTCAGCTCTTTATTAGAACAAGCAGATATTTTAAACAGGCATAGTAACACAGCTTTACATATTTAAACAAATGCAACATAAAAGAATGCAACATATCTTTGTATCATTAAACAAATATTCCACAGCATAAACAAATATATCTTAAACATTAGTTCCACAACAGTAATTAACACTCAAAAGAAAATGACTCTGTATCAAACTTACATAAATTTGAAAAAGGAAGGAAAGAAGAGGGATTCTGTGAAGAAAAAAAAAAAACAGTTTCTCAGGAACGCTGAGCAGCAGATAAGGAATCCACCCTCTATTGTTCATGTGTACTGTCTACCCATGCTCTTCCTTGGGTCACTTCCTCACTTTATCCTGAAGAGACATCAAACAGATCTACCGATCTGGGCACAGAAGTTCAACATCTTTAAAAGAGGCACAAGATCATTTTCTTCTCTGTTTCGGGTTTTTATTCTCTATTCCTGCTGAGTATCAAAACATCATGAAGTTTTGGGGCCATATTTTTTAATCTTTAAAAATAACTTTTTCCTTAGGTGAGTCTAAAACATTCTCCTTGTAAATAGTTCTCCGTCCCAGTTTCCCATCTGAGTCCTTCTTAAGTGTTTCATTAAATGTTCCTGAGGCCTTGAATCTTAAGCAAAATATCTAGTAACTTTCCTTTACCAGCTTAGCATATCTCTTTCTGTCATCCTTGTTCAGGTGATACATAAAAACATCACGTTAGTGAGACTTCATGCATATAGCTTTTGACATTTCTAGAAGACACAATATCATGACCAACTATCTGTTCTTCTGATTCTTACAAGCTTTTCAGCCCCACTGTAATGATCCCTGATTTTAGACCTTTGAGGTCAGTTTTAGCAAGTGTTGTGGTGTGGGTGTGTCAGTTGCAACTGCTCTCCAGACTGCAGCACTAGCAACTAAGCAACTGACAACTAAGAAACTGAGGGTGGGAGAAATAGACTCCCCCAGGAAAGTATACCAACTGGTTATTCAATACCAAATTATCAGTGCTGGAGTGTGTGTGTGTGTGTGTGTGCGTGCATGTGTGTGTAGTAATATATAGAATGATCAGGTTGCATTCATGTATTTAATCACACACACGCACATTCACGTGTGTGTGCATACACACACACCAGTTAAAGACCATAGATTTGCAAAAAAAAAAAGCAAGAGTAGAGTGCATTCATGGGAGGGTTTGGTGGGAGAAAAGTGAAGGAGAAAATGATATCATTATATTGTAATCTCATTTATTTATAACTCGAAATAGTTTACAGGACTGTTCAGCTGCTTTTGGTAGTGATGACTCCCCATCTGTCTTTTTAAGGTTGCTATTCTGCTGTTGTGCTAAAACACTAGGCCAGAAGCAACCTATGGGAGAAAGGATTTTTTTGGCTTGTGGTCCCACAGGGAAAATCCGTCATGGTCAGAGAGGTATGACAGCAAATAAAAGCAGAATTTCCTCTTCTGGGTCCTTACATCTGTTTGCCATAGAAAGTGCATCCCACAGACTCCCTCAATCATTACAGACAATTGTAAATGAGTATAAAACAGGAGACTTATTTTGACATGACATAGTGGTAGTAATATAAAAATCAGATCAATTCAATAATTATCATTCCTGAATTAAGAATGTCCATTTCTTCCAAGGACTTATGAACCCTCCTGGGGCAAGTTCACTGCTATCTGTTTTATTGAACTAGATATGGTAGTTTTTGCTGATGTTTGCATGTTGACCTTAGAATTCTAAAACTCAATTAGTTTAAGAACATTTCCCTCTCCAGTTTTTTCCTCAAACAATTTGTTTGCTTTAAAATCCAGGCTACTTACTAGGTAATTACTTCAAAAACAAACATATACCAGAATTTTGCAAGGCAAACTAATACCTTGTTTCCAAAAGAGCCGGCAAAGAGGAATTCATTGGAGAGTCATACTATATATTTGTTAAATATTACCTAACATTTTGATTTCTATGCTCATTCACCGATTGCAATAGGAGGCATTGGGTTAGTCATGATTCCTATACTGTGAAGAAGGAAGCACCTGAAACAATTCATTTAGAAAGAAGAAACATTACATAATGTCTTTTTTTAATTTTTAATTAGAATCTCAAGTAACAAGTTTCCTCATGGGTTTCATGCACACTAAGTTTTGGCCTGTCTTTCCCTCGTTTGCTCCTCTACCCATCCTCCTGTTACCTCTCCTCACCTTCCTGCTCCAGTATCCAGCATGGCCTTATTTCTCCACTTTGCATCTTATATGTTCTATTGCAGTCCCTATACATGCCATGAAACCTCTATTTCTCTCTCACAGGTCACTGTCTCTTTGCTTGACTTCTCATACTCTCCCACATAAGTGTGCATACATACAAACACATATCCACACACTCGTGTATATCCTACACACATACATATACATACACACATACACAGATATATATATATATATACACATACATATATACACAGATATGTACAGATATATCTACACACACACAGACACACACACATGCATTATAAACTAGTTCCAGGATCCACATATGAGAGAGATAGTAGGATCTGGAGGAAGGCGAGAGAGAGTTGGAGAAATACAGAGAGAGGGAGAGAGAGATTTGATTTTCTGATTACCTCACAGTCTGTGCTTGGCCTTTTTTGTTGTTGTTGTTGTTTGTGGGTTTTTTTGGTTTTTTGGTTTTTTTTGTTTCAAATATGTCTGTATACTCTGAAACATGAAAGGTCATGACTGAGGAAATGAGGAAACAGCCTCTCAGAGAGGTTGGGAAACCAGGGAATAAAAGAAAGGACACAGAGCCCCTATTATTGCTTTCAGTGACATGCATTCAATGAGCAAAGTCGCTTCTATTAGCTGCCACCACTGAAGAGTTTGGCCATCTCCTAGCTTCAGCACCGTTTGAGAGCAAAGACCTTCATGGGATACTGTGTGGTATTAAAGATCTAATCCACAACAAAGCTACATTTGGTCAGATTATACATAGCATATTATTCTGTACTATTTGGATAGTAGATTCAAAAACTCTGTCACATGAGAGATTTGAAAGAGAATTGGTGGAAAATCGAATTATTTTCTTTCAGAAATATTTGGGCAAAAAGCTTAACCTCCCAAACTCTATTTTGCATCTCATTTGGGAAACAGGGCAGAGCACAACAAATATTTCTCCAGTATTTGCTAAGCACACCACTGATATTACTGTGATATGCTAACAAATGTTCTGTAGCTTTCATGTAGAAAAAGCTGTTTCTGGCCCTGATATTCTTACATTTTTTTTCTATTATGCAGATTGACTGTTTTGATAGGCCACAGTGATTGATGCTGGCTGTGTCTCACAAGGTGGAAATGAATTCTATTGTCTGAGAATTGGCAGAGCAATGGATACTAAAATACCTGTCAGTGGCTTTGTTGGTGTCCCCATAGTTTTAAATCCAATACGGCTTTGAAGTCGTTAATGATTTTCTGGTGGTCACTGAATGAAAAATCTAACAAAATTAAATTAGCAGAAAAACAAAGATAAAAATTATTAGAAAAAATTATTATAGAGTCCATGATATTATTTCAGATACATATTCATATTAGTGTCTTGTTTAGCACTTGAGTGTAACGAAACATTTCTTCTATACACTAGATCAGAGGGTTCTGATTAAATCAACAATAAACAAAAAAACATCCATAATTCCTCATTTAACGCAGGGGTAAAGGCAGAACAAGTGAGCAGGTGAATAGTTTGAAAAGTTCTGACAGCTAAGTGTAGAAGAGTAGCTGGAGCAGAAACTGTAGACTCAGACTGCCTGGGGTATCCAAGTCCTACTGTAAAGATATTTCAAAATTTGGTCTGTCCATCAACTCTATGATTAGGATGGTGATGGGTGGTTATAAAATTTTGAGAGATGAGATGACTTCATGTGGTGAAGCATTTTTTATTTAGTTACTGTTTGTTATGGAAAGTGTACATTCCAATAGCTTTAAACTCAACATCCCTAATTAAAACCAGGTGAAATTCCTGGCACTGGCAACATCAACACAGGCAGCAAGATCACGAGCTTAAGATCAATCTACATTACATGCGGCATTTGACGCTAGCCTAAGATAAATAAAATCTTGTCTCAAAGAAACAATACAACATAAAAATAAAAATAACCAACATCTACCCAGAAAAATACTGTTTTCTGGTATTCTTAATTTAATTCTTTGTTAGGACAATCTGAGGTCATTGTTATTTGAAAGAAACAGCAAGACAAAAACAGTCTAATAGTTAATAGCAAAATTAATAAAAATAAATGAAAATATTTTTTCTTGATATCACACATGTCACCATGAGAATATACATACTATTGCTTACATAGTTAACATATTCTTAGAGTCTCCACTCTCATCTAACTCATCTGTCACCACTGAAAAGACTACACTCGGCTACAAAAGAAATGTTTCCAAATGCATAGAAGAACATATAGTATGCTTTTATGCTGTTCTGAAACTGGTCAAAAAGATGGAATATTTATGTTAGTGCATCTTTTTATAGTAAGCTTTAAGAATAGAACAAATAGTGATGTAATCTTTAGGAAAAGAGAAATGGAAGCTTTAAAGGCATGCTGTAAAGATGAGATGAGTGACCCCCTAGCTTAGTAGAAAGATAAGATATGCAGAAGAATAGTATTAACGTTCACAGCCTATATTTTCCATGCAGAGATGGCCAATGTTTGCTACTCAGTGTCTTCAGTTAGTGAAACTCAAATTATGTATAACATTAATCCTCTTCTATAATTAGCGATTGCCTAGAAAATTGAGTGTCCATGATAGACAAAGAGTAGCTTTTCATAAATGACAATCAGGCACACTAATGAATCCTTCTGCATACAAGAAGGAAACTCTGTGTATAATGGAGGAAATAGGAAAATCTTAGAGACTCCAAAATATTCTAAAACCATTTCAGAATCACTCAGATAAAACTGGAAAAAACGCACTAATCCAGATAGATTTATAGCGATCTTACAGCTCTTTTTCCCATCGTCCTTCACAGATACATAAAGGAGATATGACCAAGCATTATGATTATTTTCCTTTATTTCTCTCTGTACTTTCTACTTTTGTCTAAAATTTTTAGAAAAGCTGATTATAAAACTTCTTGCACTCTACTAGCAATGCATAAAATTCCAGTGGTTATGTTCCATGTCTTCTATAATGTACTTGTTAGTATTCATATCACTGGAGTTTATCTGAGTAGATAAACTTCAGGCATAAGCTACCTATGAATTCCTGGGTTACAAGTGACTAAGGATAGCTATGAATAAAACCCACCAAAAAAGTATAAGCTTACTTAAAGTGTTATGAAAATACTTTTGTTTGTGTGATATTTCTGCAGTTGATTGTGTAGCTCAAGAGTTTAGACTTTGTGGATGAAAACACTGTGTTAAAATTTGTACAAGCTTGAAAGTATTTGAAACATAATGATAGAATCTGAGTCTTGTTGTTCTGACATTCTGACATCTTTTTTCTTCAAAGTATTATTAAATCCAGTACTACACATACCAGCTTACAAGGAAATAATCCTACTGTAGAGTTTTCTCATCAACATTTCTTGACCTCCTAATGAGAAACAGACACTCAGTTCTGAGACACTGGCTGTAGAATGCCTTTGTATCTGTAATTACTCTTTCTGTACGTCCAGCTATCTCCAGTCAATCACTACCTGTTATAAGAAAACCTCAGAAATGAACAATTCACAAATTTTAAATTGTGTGTCATCTGACTGGCAATAATAAAATCTTGTTTCATCACTTTTGAAGGGCATTAGTTATCCTAGCTCATTGACGGTATAAGAAAGGCCCACACATTAATACTATATTATCCTGCAATAGCCACGTCTTCTATCACACTGGTCATGTTGCTGTCACTGTGCTTGTGTTCAAGTAACATTTGGGGTTTAATCGCATCACACAGGTATGCATTCCATCATTTCACATCATTAAAAGAGAAAGATTATCACAGCACAATATGTTATGTTGACAGACACCATCCAAATGACTTTTATTGCATTATATTGTAATAATGATTCTATTTCACTAGTTAATGATGTTCATGTCAATCTATGACTACTTCAAAAATCAAATGTTATTCTGGAGTGTATTAAGACATAGTATATCTAATATTTATACTAGTCAGAGTGTAAGACATTGGCTGGAACTGTTGGACAGGACAGGGATAATCATTTCCAAAGCCTTCCCTTGCCCAAACTCTAAAGATGCCTTTTGCATAAAAGATCTCTCTGTTCTTTCCATGGAGCCTGAAGAGTCCTGAAATTATGCTGAATTATTTTAGTGATTTAAAAAGCTATTGCTAAAAATTATAAACCCACATGCCAAGGTGAAAGGCCACTTAAACCTTCTACTGTGCCAATTAAGTTAATGAATGCAAGGATAACCTACCTCCTAGAAAACATGGTTAAAAGCTGTTATAATTAGATCTTTTTAGCGACGTGAAGATTTTAACAAGCTACTGTCATTTTTGCCTTAGGTTTGCTTTTGCTTTGCTTTTCTTTCTGTATTCATTTCTTATTTTAACCATAACATTTTTTTCAACATTTGTTTTAGTGCCGAAACAACGAATGTGGGTTTGCCACTGTTTCACGAGGGGAACGTCTCCATTAAATCGGTGTTTTGTATTCTTTTATGAGGAATTCACACTGCACAGAATGATTTTTATTAGGATGAAATCATAGAAGCAGGTGGATTCATTTCTGAATGGAGGAGAGCAATGCTGATTTTAGGAATGTGCTATGTAATGTTAATGACGATCATAAATTGCTGTTGCTATAATACATATTACATTGCACCTTTTGTCTTGCACAGTTGTGTAAATTTCAAATTCCTAAACTTGCATCATAGAAGAAAATAAACATTCAAAGGTAGTTTTTGGAATGAGCTTTCTGTTTGGTAGCTTATAGATAAGAGCTCTCATCAGTTTTGGAAAGAAAAAAGTCTGACAACAGTACCCAGCTGATCAAAGAGTTTGTGAGTTATTAAAAGAAGGGAAATCTACAGAGTTGCCATTTTGTGTTATCATTTCCTTTCTCTGTTTGCAGCTTACACGAGTTTCATGCTTTCAAATTGTGACAACGATTTAACATTTTAAATATATTTCTGATACGATGGAGGGAACATTTGCATTTCCCTGTTCTTTGGTGATTTTCTCTGTCCTCTATTCTTGTAAAGGAAGTACCACCCTGCCTTTGCCTGCAGAGTTATTCACCATCTTCAGGAACTGGAGTCACCCAGATCTGAATAGTTTACCCTACAGAGTTAAGAAGCTTTGCTTAGTTCTTTTCCACATTGCATTTCTGTAAGAATCAGAAAATTTCAAGTTTGCAACACAATGGAAATAAAATCCCTTTTCCATGGGTAAACTTAATGTATTACATGATATTGGAGAAATACAGGAAATAAATCATCTTTACTATGTATTTTTTCTTGCTCTTTCTCACACTCTCTTAGTTTTCTATTGAGACAGAACTAATTATTTTTACCTCAGTCGCGAGCCTCCTGTCTCTGGTTTCAACTGGTAACTTGAGAAGCACGTCCATATTACATGAAAATGTAACTTCATATGCACCTTTCAATTTGGTTCTGTGGTACACTTAATTGTTTCATTTTCTATAGATTTGAATGTACTATGCTTATGAAAGAGCCTAGTGTCCAGAAAAGGTAAAGATTGGTAGTGGAACACAACTCTGTGATATAGTATTTATTTAGCATGATTAGGGCTTTGTGGTTCATACGCCATCAACATAAATCAGCAACAGCAACAAAATCATTAACAAAGAGCAACTTGCTATGGCCCTGTATTGTCTCAGTAACTCCTGGGTAAAATTAATCTAATTGAGCCTGCTGTAAGTAAATTTGAGCCATGCAACAGACCATCTTTCCATCACTGAAGAAATGGGTTCAAGTTGCTTAAATACTTAACTCCCCATAATCTGTGTAATTTGCGAGTCTGTTTCAACGAGAAGTATCCTTTGTACTCATCCTGTGATTGGATTTTAAACCTACCATGTGCATTACTCCCCATCATTTTCACACATGCTTCTCTGTGACGCAAGCTTTTTCCTGCTCTGCTTGAATATAATTACATCTTACTATTAGTACCTTAATGTGAATTTTGCTTCCTGCAAAATCAATATCTGTCTTGCCTAATGGAAATTACTTCCCTTGTACCTCATCTCACCCTCACTCAGCTATCAATCTTCTGAGTGGTGAAAACTGCAGATAGTAGGGTTCAGTGCAAAAGGAACCTATTGGACCCTTTCATTAAGTAGGGAAAATGACTCCCGCAGGAATTAAATAATGAGTAGTTTGGGGCTTTCTATTGTTGCTCATTTACTTCACCTTTCTTCTCTGCTTCCCTAAGGATATTTTCTATGGTGATAGCTTTTGGGTTACTGGTCTCAGGGCAGTGCTTCTAACATTAATCACAGTGAATTTTTCATCTCAAATATTTTAGATTTTATGCCCCAGAGTTTGGTTGTTTGATTTTTTAAAAAAATCCCTCATACTTTTTTTAATTTGTGAGGTTTGTGGGAAACAGTTAAATAAATCTTTGAAATGCTTAATAGCCTAGTCAATTCTAGATATATTTTATTATTTTTCATTATTTGTGTTTAATACTTTTATGTTTATTAATTTTTTGTTGGAAGCATCCTGGTGGGGATGTTACCTTGTTATGTAGTGTTTATATTTTTTTCATAGATATTCTGAATCATTGTTTGGAGTGTAGGTTAAGTTGGTTATAATTCTTATTCTCCTTTTCTGGGTATGGGAATAGAACCAGGAATTGCAGAGCTTCACTAAGTGTTATGCAACTTGAGAGGAACTCAATCTGGACCTATTTGGTAGTTACAAGAAATACGATATACTCTGTCTCCACTTAATTCACTAAGGTCTTAAGTCTATCCAGATGGTGGAAATAGGCATTATAGACAGTCAGTACTATGTGAGAGTAAGCCAGAGTCACCATTACATTTAACCTGTCCAGGTGATTATTTCCTAGCTTTCAGGAGACAAACTGTACGCATGTGTCAGTGCTCAGCTGAACACCTTGAGAGAAGCCTTTTCTGGATCTCCAGGCTTCTCCTTCTGAGCCCCCTTCTCCTCTTCAGGATCATGCATCCACATTGTCTGGATTTGTCTCTCCTGATTCTCAGTTCTGTGGTTCTTCTCCTGCGCAACAACCTTCAGTCCCCTAGTGGCATGGTGACATGATTCTTTTTATATGTTTGAAAGTTTTGTTACCATTGCTTCTGCAGCCTGATATCCTTATCATCCATTTTTCTGCATGGCCTATGATTTTCATAGTCTAAAGGAGCAATATGAATCTATCTACTCTTTGTTACTCTGCACTGCCTTGAATCAGAAATGGCAATTAAGAGTTCTCAAGTTTTTAATTATAGATTTATTTATCTTCAGTCTCTACTTACTTTTTTCTTTCCTTCTTTGCTCTGTCTTTCCCAAATCTTTCTATCTTTTTCCTTCTCATCTTCCTTTCTCTTATTCTATCAGCTTTGTTCATGTCCCACTTACTGAATGCTTATATTATTTATAAAAACTATGTCAAAACTATCGACATGATAGTTATGATCTGATACAATATTTGTTTTCTCAAGTATATAAAATTATATTCAAGAAAACAATAATGATTTAAACAAAATCCATTAATTGAAATGTGTACTTGAGACAGTTTGTGAATACTAATTGAAGAATAAGTGGGAGTCTTATTATACAACTTATATTTTATGAAAAGAAGAGGAGGAGTAGAAGGAAACAGAAAGAACTCAATCAACTTTATAAAGATTTAGAACTAGCATGTTTCATCTTTATCTCTGTTTAGTGTTTCCACAATAATCTCAAAGGCAGATGCCTTAATATCCACACATAACCTGCACAATGCAGAAAACAGCATTTGAAATCAAGTGGCAAATGTTATACAGATATGCCAATACATTTTTAATAAAGTCTATTATGCCATTTTCCTCTGAAATCCCAGATAAGGCTGTCAGTCTTAGAATTGAATTCAGTTTCTCTCTTGTATTCTTAGGGCCACAACCTAAGAAGTAGCACAATATTTTACTGCTAGATACACAATAAATCCTTCACATATCAATGTGTAGAGATAGCCAGGGAAACAGAGTTTGGGGTTTTCCTCAAATATTACTTAAGCTCAGAATCCAGAAAAGTTGTTACCGTCATTTCTTCCCATGTTTTTCAGTCTTCAGATACAAGCACTATTAATTAGTTAAGCACCCCGTGTGTAGTAGTTTTCCAAGCTGAAATGAGACAGAAGCAATAATAAAAGAGTCAGGTGAAAGAAAGCTTTTGTAGAGTATGCCATTATAGGATTCTACAGTAAGAATTTAAGACAGTAATATATATTACTGATAAAAATAATAAATAATAATAATCAATAATAATAATAGATGACAGGGCGGCAAAGAAAGACAGAGAGTAGCAATGGTGACATTATGACCAGTATGGGGTTATTATTTAGTTCTTTCTAATATAATATCCAAATTGTTTGCATTATAAGTGGATGATTTCTAGATTCCATAAACTATCCCACTGTTATCCTCAAAGAAAGTTGCACTTTGTATAAAGAAGATCACTAATATTTTTGTTGTTGTTGTTTGTTTTGTCTTTTTACTTCTGTCTTTAAAGTAATAGCAAATAATAAGTCTAATTCCTAGAAGATGTACTACACACTAAATATTTTATTTAAAAACCATTCACACACACTCATTTTGTGTTCACCATATGGCTTATTTGAAAACTAAATATTTAAGTTGACTAAGATAATATTAAGATAGCTAGTGTTAATACCAGAAGTGAAATTCTCTTTTAAAAACCAATTTCAACCAGTCTATCTCATTTGACTTAAGTAATTGAGAAGGTGCATTCCATATTTTGCACGTTATATATTATAAAGGATCGATCCTCTGTTAGTTTCCACACTGCCCATCTGTCCCATTTTAATGTGTAATCAAGAGGTCAAACGTGGACGAATAACTTCATCAATATATCTTTCAACTTTGATATTTCTGCATGATTTCATTTTAGAATGCAGGATGACCTTTGGAGATGTAGTGTTTGTTTTCCCCGCGCTGATTTCATGACTGACATTACCCGAATCACATAACCACCTGCTTGAGTTTCCTCATCTGAAAACCAGAGATAAGAAGAATTTCCTGCTGCTACTATTAGGATCAAAGAGTGAATAGTTCTAAGCTTTGATAACAAAGGAATCATCTGTGGCAAGGCAACATCACAAAGTCAAAGCTTAGTAGATCAGGCCTGCAGAGCAATGCCCTCTGTTGTCAAAACAATCTATCCCCAAAGCAGCAACTGTTTCTCAAAGACAATTCTTTTCAGATGTCTAACTGAAGTCATGATTCCTGTTCTGTTGCTGCGAAACTTGCTCTCATTGTCTTAAACTTTCAAATCAGGAATAGAAACAGGAAGATAAATGAGATCCGTGGTGCCTGTTAGAAAAATATTTGCGTATTTATTTCCCTAAGACCTTCTTCTGTCCCCGCAATCAGTATCTATACCTGTCTCTATATTCAGCTGGGCAACGGATAGAGTCTTTAACATTCACCAACATTTTAATGTTTGTGAAATGTATGGTCAACTTGCATGGTTCCTCGTCTTATGGTATTAGACTTAAACGTTGTTATTGATGGCAACATGGAACAGAAACAAAATCAGTAATACATGCTGAGGCTCTTGTATACAAGATCATTGACAAAAGGGTTATTAGATACACGCTGCTATTAGGCGTGCAATGACAAACCCTATTTGCGTCCTCCCATCCCGTTGACAGTGCTGCTTGTACTGTGCTGTCTATCCCTCTCTGCATTACTGTAGCATTTTTAGTGTGTCTGTAATTACACAGGCGACTGTCTGAACTTTCCAAGCTGTGTTCTGAGTTACAATCAATTAATTTGTACCTTTGGTCACTAACACAATCTTGTTCTTTTTCCAAATTTAACAAACAACCATTCTAGGCTTTAGCAGGCCTCACACCTTTCTTTTATTGCAAATACTTTAACATTCAACCTTCTGTCCTCGGAGAAGTATATATACACAGATAATAACCTATGCACCATCTATTTTTCAGAAAGTCAACAGAAAGTCCTAAATGCAATATAAATATAAGATGTAATTAAATAATACACATTCAATTTGAAAATGTGTGAGTAGGCTTACACATAGAAAATTTGAGAAAATAAGTAGCTAGCACTTGAGTGCAGAATGTGACTTATATAAGGACTCCAAATGCAAATGATACAGATAAAAGACACCAAAAACATCAGCTCTGCTACTGGTAGTGGGAACTGAAATGGCAAATACATGAAAGAAAATCCTCTGTTGATTCAGTGAAGATTGCACCCTGGAAAATACATTGCATGTATTAAAACCATACAAAGTATTTTATTTATGTGGTAATGGAATGGGGTGCTAGACAAAGCAAACTCCCAAAGCCAGTTTTTTCAAATCACATGAATATTTATCAAGTATTTCTGAAGCCGGAAAATAAAACAGCACTTTGTTCTGTGGTCCTGTCCTTTGGACTGACAAACACCTGGCTTCTGGCACAGTCTTTTACTGATTGTATACAGTGTCATGCAATAATTGTGAAACCTCACAACTGCATATATTCCTCTAAGATGGCACCTAGAAAAAAAATAAGAGCACCCCAATAGTGAGTTCCATGTGAGATAGTATATAACAGTCACAAGCTTTTCTTTTTCTTTTATTTCTCAGACAGAAAAGAACTCTGACCCTTAGTATCGCCATTCCTATGTACCATTTTGTATAACATGACATGCTTGTTAAATCACTTAGTATTTTCCTGTCATGTGCTCAGAACTTGTTTGGAAATGTGAACTATTGCTATCTTCTTGTGGGAGTTTTGACTATAATCACCTCACTGATCTCATAATTAAAAGTATTGGAATTACTGATTTAATAAAAAGCTTCATGTGTTACCTCAACATTAGTTGTCAAAGTGATCTCCATACCATACATTGGGAAAGCAAAATCAAGAAAACAGCTGCATTTAGCCACAACCTGGTATTTTCCATTTTATTATATTATATTTTATTTTATTTATATTTAATTAAGCTTGTAGAGATAGGGCCTCCTGACTGTCCCTGGCTGCTCTGGAACTCCCTATGTAGAACAAGATGACCTTTTTTGATTTATTTATTTTTAATTAAAAATTTCCACCTCCTCCCCTCCTCCCATTTCCCTCCCCCCTCCCTCTGACCCCCACCCTCTTCCTGGTCCCTCTCCAGTTCAAAGAGCTGTCAAGGTTCCCTGACCTGTGGGAAGTCCAAGGTCCTCCCCTCTTTATCCAGGTCTAGAAAGGTGAGCATCCAAACAGACTAGGCTCCCACAAAGCCAGTACATGCAGTAGGATCAAAACCCAGTGCCATTGTCCTTGGCATCTCAGTCAGCCCTCACTGTCTGCCACATTCAGAGAGTCCAATTTGATCACATGCTATATCAGTCCCAGTCCAGCTGGCCTTGGTGAGCTCCCATTAGATCAGCCCCACCATCTCAGTGGGAGGGCGCACCCCTTGCAGTCCTGAATTCCTTGCTCATGTGCTCCCTCCTTCTGCTAATCATTTGGACCTTGGGAGCTCAGTCCAGTGCTCCAATATGGGTCTCTGTCTCTAGCTTCATCCATCGCCAGATGAAAGTTCTATGGTGATATGCAAGATATTCATCAGTATGACTATAGGATAGGGCCATTTCAGGGTCCCTCTCCTCAGCTGCCTAAGGATCTAGCTGGGAACATCTCCATGGACACCTGGGAACAACTCTAGAGTAAAGACTCTTGGAGGCATTACCATCCCTGACTTCAAACTCTATTACAGAGCTATAGTATTGGTATTGGCACAAAAACAGAGATGTTGACCAACAGAATAGAATAGAAGACCCAGATTTTAACCCACAAACTTATGAACACCTGATTTTTGACAAAGGAGCTAAAAGTATACAATGGAAGAAAGAAAGCATCTTCAACAAATGGTGCTGGCATAACTGGATGTCAACCTGTAGAAGAATAGATCCATATCTATCACCATGCACAAAACTCAAGTCCAAATGGACTAAAGACCTCAATATCAAGCTGAAAACAGTGAACCTGATAGAAGAGAAAGTGGGAAGTACTCTACAACACATGGGCACAGGAGACCACTTCCTACGTATAACTCCAGTAGCACAGACAATAAGGGCAACATTGAATAAATGGGACCTCCTGAAACTGAGAAGCTTTTGTAAAGCAAAGGACACTGTTATTAAGGCAAAAATGCAACCTGGGAGATCTTTACCAACCCGGCAACAGACAAAGGTCTGATTTCCAAAATATAAAAAAAAAAAAAACTCAAGAAACTAGACTTTAAAATTCTAATTAACCCAATTAAAAATGGGGCACTGAACTGAACAAAGAATTCTCAACAGAAGAAATTCAAATGGCCAAAAGACACTTAAGGTCATGCTCAACCTTCTTAGCAATCAGAGAAATGCAAATCAAAACAACTTGGAGATACCATCTTACACCTGTTAGAATGGCTAAAATCAAAAACACCAATGATACCCTTTGCTGGAGAGGATGTGGAGTAAGGAGAACACTCATCCATTGCTGGTGGGAATGCAAACTTGAGCAACCACTTTGGAAATCAGTGTGGCAGTTTCTCATGAAATTCGGGATCAACCTAAGGCAGGATCCAGCAATACCACTCTTGGGAATATACCCAAGAGATGCTCTATCATGCTACAAAAGCATTTGTTCAACTGTGTTCATAGCAGCATTATTTGTAATAGCCAGAACCTGGAAAAAAACTCGATGCCCTTCAATAGAAGAATGGATAAAGAAAGTGTGGAATATGTATGCATTAGAGTACTACTCAGTGGTAAAAAAAAAAAAAGACATCTTTAATTCATCTTTAATTTTGTATGCAAATGGATGGAAATAGAAAGCACTAGCCTGAGTGCAGTAACCCAGACCCAAAAAGATGAATATGGTATGTACTCACTTATAAGTAGATTCTATCCATAAATAAAGGACATTGAGCCTATAATTCGTGACCCTAGAAAAGCTAAATAAGAAGGTGAGCCCAAAGAAAAACATATAGTTATTGGATATTGAAAGGAGACAAGATTGCCAGGCAAAAACTGGAAACTGATGTGTGTGTGGGAGGGGGGTGGGAGTAAGGGGAGATGGGGAGAAAAAAGTGAGAAGGGGAGGATGGGGAGAGCTTGGGGGAATGGGATGGTTGGGATGGAGGAAGGGTGGATATGGGAGCAGGGAAGTATATATCTTAATTAAGGGGGCCATTTTAGGGTTGGCAAAAGAACATGATGACCTTTAAGTCAAAGAGATCCACTTGCCTCTGCCTCCAGCTGCTGGAATGAAAGGTGTGTACCACCAGAACCACCTTTATAACATTTTAAAGAAAGAAAGATGCTGTTGGTTATTACTATAGTTTTAGTTGGATATGCCTGGTGAATAAGGATCTAATAAATGTTTTTATGTAAATGTTGCTCTCTTCCGTATTTTCTCATATACAATTTCTTTCAAGACATACCTCACTTTAATATAGTTGTTTACTACTTATTGTGAACTAATAATCACTTCATATAGCCTAAACAAAAACCAGATGAAAACATCTTTAGAAATAATTGTCCCAGTCTGTATCTCATGTTTTAGCTTTGTTTTTTTTTTCTTTTTGGTAATATGTATTTAAGGTACACAGCATGCTGCTATTATATGCATGCTGTGATTTCATGCCATTTTTCCCTTCTGTTTTCAGCTTATTCCCCTTAGTAATGGAAATGAACACACCTTTACAAAGCATGAATTTTGCTTATATTCAAAATATATATATATTAAAACTAAAGTTCTGGTTTGTAATATGATTGCACTTTCATGTGTGAAAGTTCAATATTATCTTCATAAAATCTATGCTTAATTATTTTTTCCAGCAACTGTATACAAGAGTTCTCTTGTGTCCTCATGTTCTCAAGTACTTCTTTCTTTCCATCACTTTGACAGATATGATCTAATAGTTCACTATGATTATAACTTACATTTCCCTAATGGTTAATGTCTTTCACATGTTTAATACATCTTTTGTGTGTTTGAATGTCTAAATATGTTCTACTAGAGGCATTCTTCCTCACCGTTACAGCAGGTTTATGTTTCCATACATTTCAAATATTTTCTATCGTGATAAAAGTATCTATCTAATTTTACATACTGTATTGTCTTTTCACAATACTACTTAACTTCATATCAATAGTATTAAGTTCTGTTTAAATTTCCTGCCTTTGTTTTTTGTTTAAGTCTTTTTGTTGAGTTCTATGAATATGCTAATATTTTTTATTTATTACATACCTGAAAGATTTTCATAAGGATAAACAGATTGATATGTTCTATAATGACTGAATAAAATAAAATTTACATCTTGGACTTTATCCATTTTCTTTTTTTTGCTCTGTGGTTTATGGGGAAGTGACTCTATCTGACAGTTGAGCTGCATTTGATGGTGGTTAGTTATATTGTTATGATCAGTGTTCAATAGGTTTTATATTTCTATAGAATGTCTATGGTTTAGGGTCTGGGCTACTTTGCCCAACTTCTTTCTGCTTTTTATATATGTCTTTCATCATATTTCATTCATACTGAATGTTGAGGTTCAAAGGTTAGTACACTATTAAACCCATTCAAAGCCCTGCTTACCACATCGAAGTGAGCTTACTCTAAAATGGAACAGCTCTGCAACATGGTTTCATTCATCCCTACCTGTGCAATTTTAATTAAATAGAATGTGGGGGAAAAAAGATGTTCTCACGATATTTGATTACTAAGAGTTTAAGTGTGTACCTGAATGTGCAGATTAAAGGGCAAGTGGATAAATAATGCATGTGTCTTACAACTATAACCACTGGTACCAGTCAAATGTTTAAGCTATAAATTCTGGTGCTGAAATTCTTAGAAATTGTATACAGTTCCTTGAGTTTAAAAGTACAAAATTTGTAGCTTAAAATTTTATTAATAATATCCAATATTTAGGATCTGAACATTTCTGAATAATTTATGAAACAAATTTTATCCTAACAGGAGCCATGAGTTAGATACTCTAGTTACTTCCTTTCTCTGAATGAGGACCTTACACAATAAGGATTGCTATGATTTGCTCAAAGTCATAAAGATTTATTTTCAATTAAGCTTTTAATCAGAGCATTTCCTAATAATAATGAGACAATATCATTGTTATGATATATAAAATTAAGAACATTAAATTCTTTAATTGTTTTGCTTGTTTGATCAATCAGTTTGTGGCTGAGTTAAAAAGCATGGAAGTGACTAATTTTAAAAGTAGAAAAAGACAAGGTCTCCTGAGTAAATTGGGAGCATGGAGACCTTGGGGGAGGGTTGAAGGGGAGAAGAGAGGCAGGGAGGGGAACAGAGAAAAATGTAGAACTCAATAAAAATTAATAAAAAATGATGAATGGAATTTCTGTAGTTAAATGTTTGATCAGTTCTAACGTTGTTTTTATAAGGCATTTTCCCAAACTTAGTAACCAGTTTCATGTTGTTTACTGTATTTTCCTTACTCAAGTGGTGGACACTGTGATTAGAGATGAATTAGAGGTTCCTATTAATTTCTAGAGTGGCATTGAGAAAAACAATAAATATTTCATGAAAAAACACCAAGTAGTATCATATATTTGCTAATTGAGTTGCTATGAGTGGTCACAGCACTGATATCTGTGTTTCTGCCTTTGATTAATCAGATCTTTGGAAATGTACTATACAAGTTTTTTTATCTTATTTTCTATTTTATTGATTTCTATTGAGCTCTACATTTTTCTCTGCTCCCCTCCCTGCCTCTCCCCTCATTTTCAACCTTTCTCCAAGGGCCCCATGCTCCCAACTTACTCAGGAGATCTTGTCTTTTTCTACTTCCCATGTAGATTGATCTATGTACGTCTCTCTTAGGGTTCTCACTGTTGTCTAAGTTCTCTGGGATTGTTGTTTGTAGACTGGTGTGCTTTGCTTTATGTTTTAAAACCACCTATGAGTGAGTACATGTGATAATTCTGTTTCTGGGTCTGGGTTACCTCACTCAAAATGATGTTTTCTAGCTATGCTATGAACATAGTCGAGCACAGGTTTTTGTATTACCGTTTCTTGAGGAAGGTTGTTTCCTAATTCTCTGAGAAATTGCCACACTGACATCCAAAGGGGCTGTACCAGATTGCATTCCCACCAGCAATGCACTTTCCACATCAGTTACAAATGCATTTAAATTTTCCAAAAGTGCAAAGTAAGAAAACATTTACTGGTTTTAATCTTTATTTGTTATTATTTGAAATTTTTGTACATGCATATTTTGTGTTTTGATCCAATCTATCCCTCATTTCCTTCACTCCCATTCCCTTTCTACACCACCTTCCAGGTTCAGATCATGAGGGTCACAGTATCTCAGTGTTATGAGCCCTTCACTGACCTTTGTAGAGAGTGATTTTAGTAAAACTAAATAGACTGTGCTGTGCTTTGTCAAAGGAAATTCTTTAACACAATCTGAGCAGAAATTGTGGACTCTAATCATGCAGCTGCATAACTGAAAATTTTGGCTGGCGTTTCCTCTAAAAATTGGATTGCTTGTCCCACCTGGAATACCTGAAGGAACTCGCACGTGAAGACAGGCATAGATTTTCTTTTCAAAGCACAAACAAGTCATTTTTTTAAAAAAAATTACAATCGAGTAGTTACCGAAACTCCATTTACCATTCTAGACTGCTTCTCTCTCATGTGTTGTTTATTCAATCTAGCTAAAATTAGTTTCCTGAGTGCTTTATTCATGTTACAAACTGCCAAATCGAATATGTTCCATTGTAAGTTTTATCTTACAAGTTCATCTGAACCTGGTAAACTGAACTAAGTACCATGTTCTATTGTAACTATGAATGGGTATCCGCAGCTTGCTTTACTTTATTTTCCCAGTAAAGAGTAACTACTTCTCATCAAATAAAACATGGCTTTACTTGAGCTTTTGTATCTTAGAAGTTCTATTTCTTACACTCTCACTAATGTTCACTTTCCTTGGAGAAGTAAAGAGTCAAAAATTTTGATATTCAATGATGTTTTATTTATTTGAAGCAAAGAACGTCACTATGTATCCAAGGCTGGGCTTGAATTCGTCATTCTTCCTCTGGCTACTGAGTCCTGATATTATAGGCCTGTACCACACCCACCTTAATATTTAATTTCTGCTTAGCTGCATTTGCCTGCTCTTGGTTTGTGTTATACATTGTTGTATTAATTATCTGCTAGGTGGTCTGTCTTCTGAAATGTGAATGGCAGTCATGACAGTTATAACCTGTGAAGTTTTCTTCGTTGCTTCTTTACCCTTTAGATATTTTCTTTGAAAATTCCATAAATTAAGAATAACTAACTCTGAAGCTCTATGGATGCCTAGCAATGTATGAAAAAGATAAAGTGATTTTCAGACTGCTGATCCAGGATGTAAATCATCTGCAAGCATGAAGGACATCTTTATTTTTCTAAATCAAGCCCTTAAGAATGATATTCAATAATAGCCGATTCACTCTATTCTTCATTTACAAGTGAATTAGCACAACAAAGCTGCTTAATGGGAGCATTGACTATGCTCTTATTAATACATTAATCCTTATTTTGCAGTGGGACTTACTTTTGCAAATAATTTCCTATAAGAAAACTCCTTTCATTAATTTTTTAAAATATAGAAACAATGACTTTTTTAATGTTACCATCTTACTATCAAGAATTGATGTGTGCATCTTAGGCTACTGAAAGTCCTGTGTGAGAAGAGTTATATAGTATTCACTATAGTTAATAGGCTTATGAATGATATTTCATGAGTTTTTATCATTAGTAGGAAGATCATCTGTAATACTAATTTGTCATGTATAGGCAACATTTAACTACCTTTATTTCAGGTCTCCATTGGGCAACTTCTGAAAATGTTTAAAATTTCTTTAGTTTTCAATTCAGAGTACTCCCAAAAATAGAAAATGTTTTGTTAGTTTTTTGGATATGTGTGTGTTTGTATGTGTGTGGGTGTGCATGTGTGTGTGTACACATATATATGTGTGTATGATTTTTTTCTTTTTTTCCTTCTTTCTGCTTTTTTGTTTGTTCGAAAAATGAAAAATTGGAAGAGATGCCAAACATCTGATATACATCTATTTTACTCTAATAAATCATTTGATTTATAATATCTCTTTTGGTACTTTAAACATAAAAATAAAACACTCTGAGCAAAATTATACAACATTTTTGTATATGAATGAATTTAGTGGATGAATTTGAAATAATCTTCAAATTAAAGAAGAAACCATTTACAGTTTTTGTCATTTGGTCAATTCTGAGTTTCTTCCTAAATGATATGGCAGGACAGTTAAACTGCCTTGCTAGCCACTGATTTTCTTCCCTGAGTGTCGTGAGTCTCTGTGGAAATCCGTATAGACATGGAACCAAGCATGAATCCACATATTCAATGTATCTTCAGTCATTTTCTTTCTTTCACTCAATAATTGTGTGTTTACATTAAAATATTATTCCATCAATTTCCAGTTCTCTTTCTCCCTCCACACCCTTCCTTCATACTGTCTTCCTTATTTTATTAGTATTTTTATGTATAAACATATAAATACCCTTGTTGAATAAATTTAGTTATTTTGTATGCACATTTCAGGACTGGCTAGACGGTATTGACTAAACAAGGAGGAGAAGGTGCTCATCGCCAAGGAAGATTAGCTCTCCTTTCTCATCTTTCTTCAACTGCCTGTAGTTCTGTGTCTTGGAGTGGTGGCCTGAATATTTCTCTGTCAAAGCATCAGAACACTTATAGGTGTTGTCATCATTCATCTCATGTTTAGGCAGCCATATTTTGGTATGATGACATTAGCTTTTCTCACATTTTAGGAGATACAATTTCACAGCAGACTTCCTGGCCCTCTAGATCATTCTTGTTATGATCTTCTTCAATTGTTCGTTGTGCCATGGCTTCAGGATTTGTGTTGCCCCTTTTTCTAAACTAATATGGTCAGTTATTATGTTACCAAAATCTATCTCACCATGGATGACACGGGTCTTTTTAAAAGAATGCCCTTACCCTGGGTCTTATGAGTTCCTAGGTTTTACCCAACAGCAAGACTCCCTTGAACCATCTCCCATTCATATTTATAAAACCCCAAATTGATTTTTCAAATCCTCTGAGTATTAGTCGCACTAAGGAAATTGGGAAACCAGAAAGGCAAAGCTTAGCACACAGATATGGTGAAATCATTGGTTTAATGTAACAAAACGTTGAACCAGAGAAGCACAGGGGTCCTGAATTTAGTATGGAGAAGTAGGTATAATATACCATTTCCAGAATGCCTCCATTTATCTATTTCCTATTAGTAAAATGCAGATTAATAGTAATAAAAATGACATTTATTATTTTATGATATAATGTAGATAAAAGGAAGCCATTAAATCTAGTTTCCCAAGTCTAAAATATTGCCAAAAATGACAAAAACATAGCAGTTGGCCACAAATTCAGAGAGGAAGTTGTAATGGTTTTACACTTATATGTAGAATTTTAAGAATGTGGTTAATTGTTGATTGGTATACTGAATTTTTATATTTTGGTACCTAATACTAGAGGTATTAATCTATAAATTGTAATAATTCAAGTATTTTATGAGTCTATACACTATAAAACATTTCTTTCTATCTGGAAATATAACATATGCAATGCTAACTTTCAGATGTTGATGAATTCTGTTGTGATTAGTAAAATTCATATTTACTTAAAAGCACTAATGAAGGTATTATAGCATTCTTCATTATGCAATATTAAAGTCAAAGGACATTAAATTAAAAAAGTCAAGCTTTGAGCTAAACTTACCTGAAGAATTCTTTACATTTAAATTTGTTGCTCTTGCAAGTAATAGAGAAGATAAAGTAAAAAACGAGAAAAGCTAGAAATTTACAAAGTGAAATTAAATATTTTAAATATTAAATATTTGTGAAAGGAGTAATAGCAAGGTAAATTATACTTACTGGGAAGAGAAACTTACCAAAATGATGAAGGAAGTTTTAGCTCACCCATCTTCTGCTGATTTCCGGTTGATTGGCCATCTGGGCAGAAAGATTCAAACCGGAAACCAAGACAAATATTTTGTTGTTTTTCAAAATTGGATAATTCAATCTGACAGTTGAAAAAAAAGACAACGTAGGGAATGCGGGGTGCTGATGTAGTGGGGTTACTTTAGAGTTCAGTAGAAGTCATCTTAAGATCTGAGGGAATCTTTTCCAGTCTTGCCACAATCAGAAAACAAGAGCACAGGAGAATGTGTGTACTGGGATGCAAACCCATGTCCATAAAAGATTTCTCTAACTCTGGAGCTGCCTAAGGCAAGAACCTGGAGGGTGAAGGATAAACTTTTATGGTTCTGAAGGAAATCCTCCAGCAGTTTAAAGTAAGGTGTAAACATTCTGGACAGGACTTGAACTAAAATCGAGGACACAGAATTAAAATGAGAACTACCTCCCAACACCAACAATCCACAATGGTATAAGCCCCACCCATCCCATCTGCCTGAGCACAACATAAAGCAAGTGTGTTAGTGATTCTTATTACTGTGACAAAATGACCTAAATGGTCTTGATCTCTTTGCTCATGTTCTCACTCCTTCCACTCAACAGGACATTGGGAGCACAGACCAGTGCTCCACTGAGGGTCTCTGCCTCTGTTCTGGTTACTGGATAAAGATTCTATGGTGATATTTATAATATTTATCAATTTGATTAGAGGACAAGGCAAGTTCTGGCACCCTCTCTTTTATTACTTAGGGTCTTAACTGTGGTCATCCTTGTAGATTACTGGGAATTTCTCTAGTGTCAAGCTTCTTGCTAACCCCATAATGTCTCCCTCAATTAAAACTACCTCTTTCCTTGCTCTCATCTCTGTTCTTCCTCCATCTCAACTAGCTCATCCCATGATGGCGACACCCACTGAAACAAATTACCTGAGGTAATGGAAATTCACCTACTCCATCTGGAGGGCAAACTAACCTGCATAGGACCAAACTAGATCCTCTGAATATGGGTGACAGTTTTATGGCTAAGGCAGACTGCGGAGCCACTGGCAGTTGTACCATGATTTATTGCTGTTGCTTGTACAGACTTTTTGGAAACCCATTCTCTTTGGAGGGATACCTTGCTCAGCCTAGATATAGTAGGGAAGGCCTTGGACCATCCCCAAAGCAATGTACCTTACCCTCTCTGAAGAGTGGATGGGGGTGCAGTGGGGGAAAAGATGGAGGGAATGGGAGGAGGGGAGGGAGTGGAAACTGGGATTGGTATGTAAAATGAAAAAGGATTGTTTTCTTTCAAAAAAATAAAAATGACCTAAATGACAGAAGTGTTTGGCTCACAGTTTGAAGTAGCAGCCAGTTCATCATGGCAGAGAAGGAATGGGCACAGGTATGTAAAACAAGTGCCCATTCTGTCTGTAGCACAAAACAGACAGGAAAACTATGAGGCTCATTTTGCTCTTTCTTTTTTATTTACTCTGAGACTCCAGTCCATGTGATGGTGTTAACCAACATTCGGGATGGATCATCACTGTTTGATATAATCTTTGTTGAAACATCCTGCAAGGCACATTCAGGTTGGCTTAGATTAGAATTCTAACCCTACCCTCTCTTAGGACTGTAGGGTGAGTGGGGGAGCAGGAGGGAAATGGGAGGAGGGGAGGAAGTGGAAATTTTGAATGATTTTGAATTATTTATAAAGCAATAAAAATGATGAAGTTTGAATTTTGAGTGCTATGTCTACAAAAGCTCTAGATATTGTTATTTATGTATACGCATGTTCATAATTCAGTGTCACATGTTTCACAGAAAAAAATTCTAAACTCATTCAAGTTGGCAAAATGACTACTCATCACAAGAAGTTATCTTTTTGAGCCCAGGTCAATGGCATTTGATTCCTTTAACATTATTTCATGAACAAAATGTTATATATATGAAAAGTAAATTTAATTTGTAACAGGAACCCTAGACACAAGAAGCAGATGAAACAATCAAGAAAATAGCACAACAGATTCTTTAATGATTTGTATATGTTCATTGTCCATCCTTTTTTTAAAAAAAGAAAAAAGCCTTATTGGGGATTATCATCCTTGTTTTTCTTAGTTTTCGTTCATATTTTATGAAATTGGTGTTCTGCCATACATGTAGTGTGTCTGTGTGAGCATTCAGATACCTTGGAACAGAAACATTAAACAGTTGTGAGCTGCAACATGGAAGCTGGAACTTGAACCCAAGTTCTCTGGAAGAGCAGCCAGTACTCCTAACCACTAAGCCATTTCGCCAGCCCTTTATCCATTCTTCAGTTGAAGGAATATAAGTTGTTTCCAATACCTAGTTATTATGATTACACCAACACTGAACAAGGCTGAGCAAGTGTCCTTGTGCTATGATTGAGAATTCTTTTAGTATAGCTGGGTCTTGGAATAGATCAATTCCCTATTTTCTGAGAAACCATCATATTGATACCCAAAGTATCTATACAGGCTTGCACACCAACCATCAGTGGAGTGTTCCCCTTGTTCCACATTCTTTCCAGCAAGAGCTGTCCCATGTGTTTTTTATCTTACACATTCTGTAAGGCATAAGATGGAATCTCAGAGTACTTTTGTTTTGCATTTCCTTGATGGATAAGGATGTTTAACATTTCTTAATGTTTCTTGGCCATTTAAGATTCTTGTGATGAAAAATCTATGTTTAGATCTGTATCCCATTTTTAATTGGATTTTTTTGTTTTTTTTAATGTATAGTTCCTTAAGTTCTTTATATATATTGAAAATCAACCCTCTGTTGAATGTGGGGTTGGTAAAGATCTTTTCTCATTCCGTAGGCTGCTGTTTTGCCCTGTTTTATTAATTGTTTTCAATAGCAACAAGCTATTTCAGTGACTGAGCATTGAATTTCACATGCAAAGATGGGTTTCTCCAATCAAAGCCAAGAGGTGCTTCAAGCTTCTTTGGTAATGCTATGTTGCTCATCAGGTAGAGTACATGGCTAGTATGCAGGGAGCCCTCGAAATGAATCTCATATACTACATAAACTCTGTGCTACCTGTAATCACTGCAGTCATTAGGAGAGACAGGGATATCAGAATGTCAGGGCCATCCTCTCCTGCTTGACTATGTATGAAGTTTGAGACTTTTTCAGGATATGTGAAACCTTATTTCAAAGAAGGAAAAATGCTCTATTAGGTCCACAACATCTGCCCATGGAGTGGGCATTTGATTGAGAAAGAAGAACCATTTGCATTATGTTACTTATGCTTAGAAAAATGTACTTAAGGAAAAGATGACCCTAAATATCATTTGGTGATTACTCAGGACTCTGTGAGTTTAGACATTTGACCTCTAAATGAAGAGTAGACATAGAACACTTGGACTTCAGCCTCTTCTTTACAGCACCCAAGTCTCATCCTTTTATCCCTCTACTTTAACTCCTTCAAAGCTCTTCCAACCTTCCAAGACTAAATATAAATCACTTCCCTAAGACTCAGGAATGATCATCATCTGACCACACACTGGGGAGTTTTTCATCCTTTTCTACAGAAAGTCTAGTTTTTACTTCAAATGTTCTGGGATAAGCAGTCATATATTTTCAAATGTTACCCTCTTCTCTGCAAAATTTTTTTTTTTTTTGGTTTTTTCGAGACAGGGTTTCTCTGTGGCTTTGGAGCCTGTCCTGGAACTAGCTCTTGTAGACCAGGCTGGTCTCGAACTCACAGAGATCCGCCTGCCTCTGCCTCCCGAGTGCTGGGATTAAAGGCGTGCGCCACCACCGCCCGGCTTCTGCAAAATTTTTGTATTTGTATCTCAAAGGTCAGCTGGATCTTCAAATTATCTAGGAAACACCCTGCTCCATTGTAGTTAGTTTTCTATCCACTAAAATAAGACCCAGTATAACATAATCTATTTCACTGTTTGCTATGCTGTGTTTAATATCTATATTCTTTCTAATGTGGGAACTGCATCTTATTTTAATTATCTGGCTTTGTAGAATTAACTGTCATACATGAATAGTTTCATAGATGCTAAAAATGAACAAATAAAAAGGGACTAGCATATTGCCTAAAACTCTAAATATATAAAAATGGATCAATATCTCTTCATACAGTTCATAATGACAATTATCTCAAGGCATCTGAAGCATTATATTTTCTATTTTGCACAAATGTCCTAGACATTAAGTATAGCATATTACATTCTAAAATACTGGCTCATTTGTGAAAAAAATTGTATGAGTTGCCACCTCTTTTCTTATCTATTGTATTATACTGACAAAGGTAAAAGCAACATAATTTCCTACCATCTTAATATTTTCAAATGCAGACACTTGGCTAGTCCTCATGAAGAAAGAGTCTGGGAATGTAGAGCCTTCTTTTAAGTGGCTGTAGCTCTGTTTCTTGAGTGTTTGCTTATTGTGCTTGAAGGCCTGGGTTTTATCTCCAGAGTCACATAAACAGCATGCAGTTCCACACAACTGAACACATAGCACTGGGAAAGTGGAGACAAGAGGACCAAGGTTCAGTCACCCTCTAATTCTGAGCTACATAGCAAGGGAATGATTCTCTTAAAAAAATCGAGGTATTGAAGGGAAGCTGCTGTTTGTTCCTGCCTTCTTGGTAGCTCAGAGCTGAAATAGCCACACAAATACTGTATTACTTAAATTACTGTTTGACCCATTAGCTTTAGATTTTTTATTGATTTTTCTTGAGCTCTACATTTTTCTCTGTTCTCCTCCCTGCCTCTCCCCTCCCCTTCAACCTTTCTCCAAGACTCCCATGCCCCCAATTAACTCAGGAGATCTTGTCTTTTTCTACTTCCCATGTAGATTAGATCTATGTAAGTCTCTCTTAGTGTACTCATTGATGTCTAAGTTCTCTGGGATTCTGTTTTGTGGGCTGGTTTTCTTTGCTTTATGTTTAAAAACCACTATGAGTGAGTACATGTGATAATTGTCTTTCTGTGTCTGGGTTACCTCACTCAAAATAATGTTTTCTAGCTTCTTATTGGCTAACTCTTACATATTTATCCATTTCCAGTAATATGTGTATTACCACATGGCTGTGACTTATTGGGTAAAGTTCATTCTGGCTCTGGTGGAGGTACATAGCTTCTCTCTGACCCCACCTTCTTTCTCCAAGCATTCAATTTAGTTTTCCCCACCTATCTCTGTTCCCCTATAGCTCTGATATATTAAAGCAATCCTATATTAACCAATGATATTCAAAGTATACAGAGGGGAATCCCATATCATTGAGGAAAAAAACCAAAGTAAATAAAAATTAAACAGATATTTGAGGCACTAAATAACATTGGGACCAAACTGAAGTTTAATGGGTTACCATGGAAATATTAACCCTCATGTCCACACGAAGAAATCATGTAAACACAGTGAACCTCATAGAACCCATTTATGTGAGGGTCTCAAATAGTTGTAGTAGTCAAATATTTTTTTTCAAAAGTCAAGGGCATGGTCTTGCCCAAAGGATAGGCATTTCATTTGATGAGGACTATTTCTCCCACAGCATGCAGCTATGACCTATTACCAGTCAAAATTTAAAGGTATCAAAGCCCAAAGTTCAGCTAATTCAGGCTATTTTTGAGCCTCAGGCCAGTGAGAGAGACACAGTCTCAAAGAAGCAAAGGTATACTGAACAATGATTCTGGAAATTGAGTTTTGGGATTCACACACATAAGTTTGCACCTGTTCACACAAGAGAATGTAAGCAAAGCTGTGAGCCACAAGACCCTTCTCATATCTGAGAGATCCAAATCTTTAATGTATAGGTATTTTCAGTAGGGCTAAAAGTTTCTTAACAATTTACTATGTTTCCTTGAAAATGTTGGTTGACATCATACTATTTTCCAGTGTATTTTCTTCCTTCATTGTTATATCTTTCTCCATGTAGTTTTTCTTTATTTTTTGCATATACATACCTGTTTATCAGACACACATAGATTATGTCAGAAATAAATAGTCCAAATAAAAACTTGTTTCAATTAGCAAATACAAAATATAACCCAAACTATTCAAAAGGAGAGAGAGAAAGAATAAATGTCAAACACACACACACACACACAAACCCATGTTGCCAATAAGCTTTTATTAATGTTCAAAGTAGTACTTGGGTTAGTGTACATTAAAAGTATAGTATGGTTTCATTCTATGATTCTAAAGTAGCTAATGATTGCTTTACAATCATTTTAAGACCACTTTTCCAGTCACACATTTAGAGTGTCAGTTAAATTAAGGGTACCTGTATTTGAATTTTCCCTGGTTTGTTTTTTGAGTAAAGAGGGCTTGTTCCTATAAAGTAATGCAATGCATTCTAAAAGTATGCAAATCATTGATATTTGTCTCTTGATCATACAAAAAATGCTAAATATTTACTTAAAAGTTGTTTTTTTTCCCAAAGACTTATTTCCCATGTTAAGCATTTGTTCCATGCTTGCAGACACAAAATGAGCACATCAGTCAACATGCCAATGTGCTTGGGAGTAGGTTCTCAAAGTCTTGACCATAGACAGAAAGCTATAGACAATAGATGACTACTGAGAGGTGGAAAACATTTCCCTCCAGGGATGAGTCCCTTTATAGGCAGTCTAATGACAAGTGGTCAGCCCTAAACATATGTACATATTAGCAACTCTAGATGGATAGTCACTTTTATGTGTGGGGGTGTGCTCGTGTGGGGGTGAGGGAGTGTACAGTATATAGGAAACAAGTTTATAAGTCTGAGAGGAAGTGTAGGAGAAGTGGTGAATTCTAAGGGATGAAGGGAAACATAGAAATGATAAATTGCTCATTAGATTTTACTGCAGGATTATTATGAAACTTTTGCTTAAAATTAGAGAGTGATTTATTGTTCCTCATTTTAAATTAATATTAATGATATTCCCAATTAAGTCCATTTCTAAGTAATTATTATTTGTATAGCATATAGAAATAATAAAAAAGTATGTGATCTTTTTTAAAAAATTATATATGGTGAGGATAAAGTTTTGAGTTGATTGAGAATCTAGAGATGGCCTTTCTTGGCAACAAAACATATTTTTGGTGTTACTTCAAACATTATGATATATAAAGTATCCTGAGGAAGACTGTGTTAAAGCAATCATACGCTGAGTTTGAATTACAACTGTATCATGAGCTCTTTAAACATCAAAAATTGGAGTTACAGAGAATTATATTTGTTCACACTTCCACAGACACCAGCTCTGTGAATCTTAGAACCAAGAGTACACTTTTGCAAGTCATTCATTCAGTCCTGTTTTTGAATCTGTATTATTTATCTGAGTGACATTGATGGAGCTTTGTATTTTTCTCTGCTGCATCCATAGCAACATAAGGCACTGACTTTTATTTTGATAATCTAAACCTCTGCCTTGTTTCGTACAATCTTGACCTTTGCTCACCTAATCATAGTGACTTGCCAAATTCTTCTTGGCTGTCCCTTCATTGACTTATGGTATAAATTAAAAGGACACTCTTCTATAACCCAGTGAATCAAGACATATTGAGGCTCAAAATGTCCAAAGAGTATGAAATAGGACTACCTAAGTTTAGGCACTGAAAGGTCATGAAGCTACAAATTTAAAGCAAGTCAAAGATTTAGAAATAACTGATTTACTGTGAAAATTGATAGCTTCAGAGATAATACACAATTAACATTATGTTTGCATCTTTTAAATTAATGAAATGAAATTGTGCTATGCTGTAGATATTTTAATATCTAATACATTTTCCCAGAAAAAAATGACTCAATTTGAATATAATTAATTTCTGTTGTTTTTTCTAAAAGAGTTATTTTTCTATGCTTCTATTTTAATTTACTATTTTAGAAATTTTAGGTTTTCCGTCATGCAGCTCATGTTGCTAATTTCATGGTAAAAGTAATTGATTATACAAAAGCTGAAGAATCTATTTTTTTAACTGTGGTGGTGTTTATAGACTTGCAGAATTGTTATAAATTGGATCTCATACTTTTTACTTTTTCTAAGCTTCAAATTACCTATTTTTATTCACATTTTATAAGAAAGTTATTTGAAGTTAATAATGAAAATGTCCAAAATACTGGTTTTCTTTTTTATTACATTATATTTTATTATCTAAACAATTTTTAAATTTAACTATATTTTGATCATATTCTTCCTCTCCCTCAAGTTCTTCCAATATCTTTCCCTGTCCCTACCAATTACTTTAAGTTATTTTTAAAAAATATTCAATACAACAATAAATCCCAAAACCAACAAATAAAAATAGAACCAAAAAACAAACAAAACCAATAAACAGAAACCCACCAAAGTGCAACCAAATAAAATCACACACACTCACACACACACACACACACACACACACACACACACAGATAGATAGATAGATAGATAGATAGATAGATAGATAGATAGATAGATAGATAGAATAAATTTAAAGAAAAATACTACAGAATCCATTATATGTATATAAACTACTCCTGAAAGTGAGGACTCTCCTGGAAAGGTTGACATACCAGTGTTATTCTGGAGAGAACTGGTTTTCCCTTTCCCAACCAATATCAGCAACAGTCCAGTTGTTAACATTTGTTCTAATAGCTAGGTTTTTATTTATTCATTCATTTGTTCATCATTTTTAAAAGTTAACAAAATAAATGAGATACAATGAAGACTATCACATCAAAGTTGGATAAGACAAACCAACTGAAGGAAAAGAGCCCAAGATGAGGAACAAGAATGAGAGACCCCACTCCTTCACTTACTCAGAAAGCCCATGAAGAGTGTTAAACGGAAAGTTCTAATACATATGCAGAGGCCCTGGTGCTGAACCACGCAGGATCTCCTTGGGGCTCTGTGAATTCATATGAATTCATATGAGCTTTACTCATGTTGACATAGAGGGCCTGTTTCTTTGGTGACCTCCATAACTTCTGGCTCTTGTACTCTTTCTGCTTCCTCTCACATGGACCTCTGAGATCTGAGGGAAGGGTTTAGTTGGAGACATCCCATGTAGAACTAAGTATTCCAATGTCTTTTATTCTCTATGTAATGTCTGACTATGGACATAAATATTTGCTCCCATCTGCTGAAGAAGGAAGCTTCTCTGATGACAGCTAAAAAAGACTCTATGAGTATTGATGAATATTACTAGGATTCATTTTATCATTATTTTTTTTTATTTTTCAGTATTATTTGGTTTTCCCTAAGTCTTTTGGCATCTAGTCTCTGGTTCTTGGTCATCCAAGCAGTGACAAGTATGACATATTGTGGAAGGGGCCTTAAATCAAACCAGTTATTGGCTGTTTACTTGCACAAGTTTTGTGTCACCACTGATCTAGCATACCTTGCAAGCAAGACATCACTTTAGATAAATGGTTTGTTACTGATTTGGTGTTTACATTTCTCTTTTGTTAGAAAGCAGAATACCTTCCTGTATCAAAGATGGCAGAATGAAAGAATGATGTCTCTAATGTGGGTACCAGGTGAGTATCTCCATGTTCAAATATGGGTATTGTCTTTGGCAATAGAGCCTTGTTGTCTTTGGCAATAGAGCCTTGCTGCCAGTTTGTGGATGATAACCTATTGTTTTTACAACAGCCTGGGTTCTTTGGGGATTCTGTAGCATCCCTTTGGCCAACAACTCAAGTAAGTGTAACCCAATCACGGTACAGAAAGTTTTGTTATGTAACAAGATATGGACACTTGGGTTTCTGTCTCCCTATTAGTTAGAAATTTATTTATATTTCTTTCATGTAACTCTATATTTTAGGAAGTTTTTATTTTATTAGGTTTCCATATTATCTCTCAAATGCCCCTTAAGTTTAACTGTCTCTCCCTGTACTCCCTTCTATAGCCCATTCACTTCTATCCTACCACTCAATCTTCCTATTCTAGCAACCTCACAACCATACACATTTATTTTATTTCCCTTTCTTTAAAAGAACTCTCTGTTTGCTCTAGTTCCCTACTCCAAATCTAACTTCTGTGGTTCAGTGGGTTATATCTTAGTTATCATTGACTTAATCACTAATACACACATGTAAAGAAACACATACCTCATTTGTCTTTCTGGGTTTGAGAAACCTCAGTCAGGATGATTTTTTCTTGTTCTCTCTCTCTCTCTCTCTCTCTCTCTCTCTCTCTCTCTCTCTCTCTCTTCTCTCTCTCTGATATATACATACGTATATATCCATACTACATATTTCAAAATGTCATTTTTTAGATGTTGAGTAATACTCCATTTTATCAATGTACTACATGTTCTTTATCCTTCTGTTGGAGGGGCATTCAGATTGCTTGTAGTTTCTGGTTATTACATATAGAGCAGTAATGAACAAGGAACATGGATGAACAAGGGTCTCTGTGATAAGATGAGGTGTCCTTTGGGTATATGCCCAAGTGGATTAGCTGGATCTTGATGTAGATCAATTCCTATATTCCTGAGAAATGACTAAAATAATTTCCATAGTGACTGTACAACTTTGCATTCCCACCATCCATGGATGGGTCTTCCTCTCACTCCACATCCTCACCAGCATGAGTTGTGTTATTGTTCTTAGCCATTCAAGCAGACATAAGATGAAATCTCAAAGACATTTGATTTTCAACTCCTTGATGGCTAAGGATGTTGAACATTTCTTGGAGCGTTTCTCAGTCATTTGAGTTTTCTTTATTGAGAATTCTCTGTTTAGATATGAAATCTACTTTTAACTGGATTACTTTTTGATATCTTTTTCTTGAGTTCTCTCTGTATTTTGGACATTAGTTCTCTATTAGATGTGTAGATGTTAAAAAATCTTTTATAATTCTGTAGGTTTCTGCTTTCTCAGAATGGTGGTGTTCTCTGCAAAGCAGAAGATTCTCAGTTTCATGAGATACCATTTATTAATTATTGTATTCAGTGCCTGTGCTAACAGTGGTCTGTTCAGAAGTCTTTTCCTGTTCCAGTGAGTTCAAAAATATTCTCCACTTCCTCTTCTCTCAACTTTAACATACCTGGTTTTCTGATGAGGTCGTTGATCCATTTGGAGTTGGGTTTTGTTTGGGATAAGAAGTATGGATCTATTTGGCTTCTTCTACATACAGCCATCAAGTTTAAGCAGTACCATTTATTGAAAATGCCGCCTTTTTCCAGTGAGTATTTCTGGCCCTTTTATAAAAAAATCAAGTGTGTATTGTAGATTTAGGTAGATTTATGTCTAGATATTCAATTTGATTCCATTGATCAATGTGATTGTTTTTGTTCCAGTACCATGCTATTTGTATTACTGTAGCTTTGTACTACAACTTGCAATCAGAAACGGTGATGCCTGGAGCAATTATTCTATTAAACAGGATTGTTTTATCTCTCTGACTTTTTTGTTTTTCCATATAAAGTTGAAATTGTCCTTTCAAGGTCTGTGAAGAATAGTGCTGGGAATTTAATGTTTATCACATTGAATCTGTAGATTGATATTTGTAGGATGGCCATCTTTACTATGTTAATTCCACCAATCTCAACCATGGGAGATCTTTTCACTTTTCACATATTCTTTGATTTCTTTTTCAAAGACTTGAAATGTTATCATACAAGTTCTTTAACTTTCTTGGTTAAAGATTCCCCTAAGATATTATTTTTTATTACTTGAGATTAATATGAAAGGGGTTGTTTCTTTCTCAGATTTATTGCTATCTATATATAGGAGAGCTACTGGTTTTAGAGTTAATTTTGTATTAGGTACTTTACTGAAAATGTTTATCAGCTTTAGGAGTTTACTGATAGAATTTTTCAGGTCACTTATGTATACTATTATATCATCTGCAAATAAAAGTAATCTGACTTTCTCCTTTCCAATTTGATCTCTTCTGGTTGCTGTGCCACTGTAGCTAAGGCTTCAAGTACTTTATTAAGATGGTATGGAGAAAGTGGACATCTTTGTCTTATCCTGATTTTAGTGAAGGTGATTTGAGTTTTCCTCCATTTATGGTGATTTTGATTATGAACCTGCTGTAAATTTCCCCTATTATTGTTGAAGGAGCTGCGGGCAGTCCTGCCTTTCATCCCGCCCAGCTCCCGGCCACCTGGCTAGCCTATGCCCCAAAATAACAACACACAAATTGTATTCTTTTAAACACTACTTGGCCCATTAGTTCCAGCCTCTTACTGGCTAACTCTCACATCTTGATTAACCCATTTCTAATAATCTGTGTAGCACCACGAGGTGGTGGCTTACTGGAAAAGATCTTAACCTGTGTCTGATTCAGAGAGAAAAGTCATGGTGACTGACTCACTTCCCTTCTTCCCAGCATTCTGTTCTGTTTACTCTGCCTACCTAATTTTCTGTCCTATCAAAAGGCCAAGGCAGTTTCTTTATTAACCAATGAATCATAGACAGATGACCCTCCTCCATCATATTATGTTGAGGTATATCCTTTGTATCTGCAACCTCTCAATGACTTTTAAGTAAACAACATCTGATTTAACTTAAGGCCCACTCCACAAGATAGAGACCATCCCGGACACTGCTTAAGTGACCAAGAACCTGAGACTAGTTAACCTACATATAGCGCCAATATCCAAACTCCCTTTGATGACTGTACTGCAATTCACAAGTTGAATGTATTCCAAGGTGGAGAATACTGTATGCCCAGTGACACTCGTAAGGCACACCTTTCACTTACCATCCAAGACAACCCATCTCGGACATCCTAGAGACTAGGTGTTAACTCGAACAGTTTATTCCATGTTCTTTAAATAGCACTATAAATGGTCTGTTCATATTAACCAAAAGTATAATACTTCACCTTCTATAAATCTAGTGATGTTGTGTGTCCTACAAATGTGACCAGCTTCCAGTCTTGCAAGGATTAAAGGAAAAACTAAGCCCAAAGACGGCAATATGTTTATGTGACTGAATATAGGTAGTTCTCAGAACTTAAACAGTCCTCTCTTTAAAATAAGTGAACTTTCCTTTTTTGTTTTACTTTGCTCAACTTAGACCTTTCTCTTCAGTGAAAGTGAGAGCACAGTTTCCCTTTGGTTTCAATGTAGGTTACAGAATACTTGCTTGTTACCTTTAATTGCTTCATACTTACAGTATTTGTACCCTGAGAGCCACACATTCATTTTATATCACCAGATATCTAACATGAAATACTTATCAGAGATAGGACTTTTCAAGAAAGGGACACATAAAACAATACATGGACACTAATAGAAGGTCATTGATTCTCTGCCCCATCCAAAGAGAGGCCACAGATTAAGCAATAAAACAAACAGTGCTTGTGATATTTAATTTCTGCAAAGCTGAAGTTAGCAATGCATAAACCATAGGAAGATACATGAATCTTACAAACTAGATAGGAAAGCCATATGTCGCTAGCTAAATTTTTATTGCTGCTCTACCATACCTGTCATAAAATTTGTATTATCAATAAATTAAGTTAAAAAACAAAGAAAGGACCAACTACAATTGTAGTGTGACACAAAGCAACTCTATTTTTTCTTTGGCCTCATTACTTCCTAGCTTTGTTGCAGTCTGTGGCTAAGATAGTCATAACATTATGTAGTAAGGGAGTATAGTCACTCAGGAAAGGTGCCACAGTATAACCAATGAGTCTCTTTGTACTTTGACGCTGGAGAGTGCAAATCCCAAGAAAGACACAACTAAGAGATCTTCAAAGAAAGAGTGCTACTTGAGCTTCCTCACAGGATGACGTTGCTGTTTCCAAATACATAAATGTATAGGTTGGAATGGGTATCCTTACACACACATACACACACACACACACACACACACACACACATGCACACACAGAGACACACACATAATTTTTATATTTTATCTATATCTTTCTGACATAAACCAGTTCACACAGCCTTTGGAATGTAAAAGATTTACAAATGAAAATCTACAAATAACAAAATCTGGGTAGTTCTTAGGTTTGGACAGCATGAATAGATACTAGAGATTCTTAAGCGAAGGGGTGAGTAGGTGAGGGACACAAGTTGGGCTATAAACATTTTTTCTGAGTTCCAATGCCAGATTTGTCAGAATGACAGCAGTGGGTCCTTTGGAAAATCACTTATCACCCCTGAGCATTACTTTTTGTTTCATTTAATAAAAATCTCCATACTTGACTGGAAAATTATATTTATTGAAATAAAATATGTAAAATATTATATAGTTGGTATTAAAATAATTGTAATCAATGTAGCAACTTAATATTCATTCAACATATTAATGAATATGCAAAGGTATTATAAATCCCAAACTATAAACAGACGGGTGAGCAGGGCACATACCACATTCATGTCTTCTAATGTTTAAGGACACAAATGCTGTTCAGTATTGGCGAGAATGCAGTAGTGATACAGAATGCAGGCACCAGCCAGGATGGCAATGGAAATAAAAACATCTGCTTTTCTTCCATGAGGAAGGAAGCACTTCATTATTCTATGTCTAAATATCATTATAAATGTCCAAGACAGAACAAGACAGTAGGAGAAATTTATAAGTGCAGAATGGGGTGGTCTTCTAGAGGAAATTGTCTTGTTTCATGAGCTACAAGTTGAGGACAGTGGTTCCTTCACATGTCACTCTATGAAGGTTCAAATAACCAATGGTTCAACTAAACATAGACTGAAATATTTGAAATTTCATTTGTATTGAACATTTATATAAACTTTAGTTTTTCTTTCCTCATTTCCTAAAAAGTACACTAAAGCATAATTCATATGGAATTTCCATTGTGACTGGAACTGTTAATTGTGTAGGTGATTTAAAGTGATGTATTTGTTTTCTGCGAACATATTTTTCCCTTTCACATGGAACAATTGAACATCATTGGATTTGGGTATTTACAGGGTCCTGGGATGCAATCCTCACAGAAAATGAGGAATGACTGTTAGGGGTATAGTTCAAATATGTGGAAGGTAGACAAACATCAAGTTATTAAAGATGTTTAATAGCTAATAAATAAAATAATTGCCTAAGCTTAGGCTCTGAGAAATCTTTTAAGACAGAAAATCCATGTCAACGCTGTGACTACATCATGGCTTGCCTTATAATGTGTGTGCATTTGTGTGTGTGTGTATCTGTGTGTATGTATATAGGTACATACATATGTGTATGTCTATGTGTGTATGTGCTCTTCCTTTGATAAAGCTGTACATTCCTAATTGAAGTGAACTTGACAGCACATCATTTTATTTGTATAGGAGTGTCTGGGAGCAATTGGACACACTTAGATTATCTTAGGTGCACAGAGAAACTTTGAGTTCTGCATCTAAAAGGAATCGCCTTCCTTAATTAATTTTAATTTCATAAGCAGCATGAAAGACTAGATAGAAGAATAAAAGAGCTGGAAAAGAGAGAAGAAAAGGGGAGGCTAGAAGCAAAGGAAGAAAGAGAATAAGAAAGACAATCAGAACAGGCTTTTAAAGTTACTTAAAGTAAAAAGACAAATGAAATTCTTAGAACAAATCTTCAGTACAGCTGAAATAAAAATGAAAAATTATATGCAAATTTGTGCCGATAGAGCCTTTAGTTCAATTATCATGATGTCAAAAGATGATTTCAAAGCAGTAATTCTTCAGTAAAATTAATCTTTTAATTTCTTTTCTCTTTTAATAAGGAAAACCTATTGATGTGCTTATGTAAAATAGGAAGCATGCATTCTCAACCTGTAACTCTTTGCCTGACAAGTGTAGGTGGAATCTACCATCCAGTAACTTAAAGAGTCAACATAGACATTTTACTACTTTTAAAATAACACTCAAACTGGTTAATTAGCTGTCCAATTCTGTGAGTATTGACCCTGTTCAAAAGATGACACCTAGCAAAAATTAAACTGCAGTTTCTTTATTAAATTCTTCAGATTTTTGTCAAACACTTTTCTCTTGCCTTTCCCTTTACTCATACATCACTATGCTCTTTGGGTGACTTTGTGTAACCCTTAGCAGAAATGTCATAATAGAAGAATAGATGTGCAGCTGTGCAGGGCTTCCAAGGGGCTGCATCTGACACAGCTAATCAGGAGTTTTTTTACCTCAGGCTGAGAAACAGTTTAAACCAGTCATGGAGCAGAGAAGGAATACTGTGCAGAAAGTCATCAAAAAATTATAGTAGGTGGCTGGTGGTTGGTAAGACAAGATTGGGATTTTTTTCTGAATAAGAGCTTTATGAAACTTACATTACAAGCTTTTGCTGCAAAAACTGTTGATACATATGAAAACCTTTTGTAAGAATCAAATCAGTTGACCTGGCATAACTGTAGTAATCTGGGTAATCTGGTTATATGTCTAGGTGATCAGAAGATTGTAAGCAGTGAATATGCCCATAGAATCTTGATAAAGTAGAAATAAGAAAATAAAACAAAAACAAAGAACATAGATCTGTGAAACACAGAAATATGTCTGGTAATTCATTCTCTTATATGTCTCTCCAAATCCATACAATACAAACATAGCTTCAAAATGATGAAAGAAGGAAATAGGAATAGAAGATCATATCTGCAGAGCATTCTTTGCATGCATGGCTTTGCAGACATGGCCTGGGACCTACTTACATTGAGCCATTTATCAATGTAACTAAAGCCTATGCTGATAGTCCTCTTATCTAATTCTCATAAACATCTGTCCTATTAATAAGAAACATTATCATATTTTATAATAATGATGACAATCATTTTTTCAATAAAAATTTAGAACTTAAATGAGGAAACTCAGATATGCAAGGATATTATTTTTGGTCTGATTAATACTTCATGGCATTTTCTTGTTAGTTTGACTTTACTTTCAGAAGGTCAGCACTCCCTGGGAAACTACTAATTCTTCCTGGAAAAATGCTAGAAATGTGTCTATTTGTCCTGAGATAGGAAGAGTAGTCTGGGCTTGTCATCCTACTCACTTCAAGCAAGAAAATGAGAACAGCAGCAATAGTAAATGTGAAACCATGGAGAGAATATTTTTATCCTAAGACAAGACTTATTTTTAAAGTTAAAGTTTCACGCAAAAAAAAGTGTTCTATGAGCATATTAATCACGTTAAGCAATTGCAAATAGTTTTGTCAAGCAAAGATTGATTAGAACTGTCCATTTAATAGTTTTAAAAATCATCATAGAATATTTAAAATGTACAAAAACCGTTTCTCAAAAATCCAAAAAAAAAAAATGTTTAAAATATGTAGGATTGAAAGCAAACAAGCAAAAAAAAGTACCTATAATTCTGAGAAGATTTCAATGGTCTTTAAAAGCTTTTCTTCTTGTCCCTCTGCTTAGACAATCCTTCTTGCCACTCACCCAAAACAGATGATCTTCCACATAAACTATGGTGATTCCATTTTTTAGAATTGCTTTAAGCTCATAGCCCTTAAGTTGTGTCTTCAAAGTGCCTTTAAACTTGGGAGGTTCCATCTGGTCATTCTTCCCTGCTGATAATTTCTGGAAAACAGGGTAACATTTGGCATTTTGAAAAGTCACAAAGACTTTTTCTTCTCTACCACACGCTGTTCTTTAATTTTTTCATACAATAAATTCTGATCATAAATTTCTCCCCAGAAAACTCTTCTAAGATCATCCTACTTGCCCACTCACCCAATTCCACACCCTTTCTTTCTTTCTTTAGAAAACAAATAAGCGGGTAGACAGACAAAACACACAAACAACAACAAAGCACAGTGCCAGTGTAGTAATGCATACAATTATCTGGTCTTCCTAGCCAGTCCCATTACAGCAAAAACTACATAACAGAGACCCACTCTCAAAAACAAACAAACAAACAAATAAATAAATAAACTCCAAAGAATCCAAAAAACACGAATCAGAATCCCCCCCCACACACAAACACTCACCCATATGCCTTCAGTGACACACACACACATGCAAAACCCCTACAAAAACACAAAATTCAAAACCACACCTGTAGGCCCATATTTCTGTATGGCACAAGAGCCATAAGTCCGGTCTGAGATGGTCACATAACTCTGCAGACAAGCTGTCTCTGCCTAATAATAGTGCTCCTTTCTCTTTTGTTATTTGTGTAGTTCACCTGAGGAGAGGGGTGGGCTGAAGCTGATGACTTAAGGGTCAGGAGGTTTGGTGTTTCCTTTTGTAATTTGGAGGATGTCTTATAGAGATGCTAATTCATGGGCTAGTGACAGCTAGCTTACAGGTAGAAGCAGACATGACTAACGGCCATTCGCCAGGGTTAGCTAGGATACAGCCTAATGTGATGTATGTGATGATATATAAACTGTTTGGAGAATAAATGTGAGAGATCTTGCCCTTCAAGGATGACCGTGTAAATTGTGTCCGATTATTCCTTGCGACTCCATACCAGTCTAGTTAGGGAAAGATAATCTTATATTGAAAGACCTGGATAAATCCAGGTCTCCCCAAAGAAAGCCCTGGATAAATCCAGGTTTCCCCCCACCCCCCCGCAGGAAAAAAATAGCCAAAAATCTAAGCGTGACGAAAAGAATCAGAAATCTAGGATTAGCCAGTTCAGTGACTGTGTTTCAGGAACTAGCTGAAGATAAAGTTAGATTGTAATCTTGAGAATAATCTTGAGAAACAGGGAGTTTCCCCCTTGTGATTATCATTGGTATTTTGGAATACTGTGTTTCAGGAACTAGCTGATTATGACCCTGAGAGTGATCTTGAGGGGCAGGGAGTTGCCCCCTTGTGATCATCACTGGTATTTTCGGAATTTTCTGTGACACCCTCCCTACCCCCTGGGATCACTGGGCTGTGGTTTCTTCCCTTAAAAACCCCTTCCCTAGGTCACTTGGGGTTGAACTCTTCCCCTGCGTGGGTTATGAGTCCCGGCCCCAGTGCACTGGTTCTGATCTCATCATTAAAACCTCATGTGATTGCAGCAAGGACGGTCTCTCGTGAGTTACAGGGGCAGGGAGGGGGAGGGAGGGTCGTGTTATCCCGAGACTTGAGTGAGAGTCTCCCCACACTGGGGTCTTTCAATATGTTGGAGCCACACAGGCTTCAACATACACCATATAACAAAATATATAAGCAAAAACTCAAAAGGACCAAAAGCACACAAAGACTACAAAAGTATCATTGAGTTTGTTTTATGTTGGACATCTACTGCTCTGCCACATTCTTCTGCTAGCAGAAAGACGTTGTTTGTGTTGCATAAATTAATCAACTGTTTGCTCCTGTCTTATCCAGAACAGGGCAATGAGAAGAGATCTGTCACTAATGGGACAACTCCTCACTGCTCTTCCTACCAGTGTAGTAAGATATCTTTTTTTTTGTTGACTCCCTCAATAATATTGAAAAATTTGGGGGGACTGGTACAAGATTAAATACTTTTCTTACACTTGCATAACTTTATAATTAATGTATTTAAATAAAGTAGGTTTTAGATAACATGTTTCAAAACAAAGAGAAAGTGACATATCACTGTCAAGTGACCAGTTAAATGTAAAATGCAAGAAATAAGGCAAAAATAGTAGGTAAAGTTTATAAGATTTCTATATTCTTGATATCATTTTGAATAGCTTTATTATTTTGTTTGCTTTAGATTCTTTTCTTTAAAATAAGGGTATAAAAGCAAGATTGATAGATTTCTTATTTCTAGTACAGGCAATTGGGTTTTATAACCAATTATTAAGACACAGTGTTCATATTAATATCCATTTGTCACTATAAGGCAAAGTACTCCTTACATATCTGAATGTATCAGATATGTATCAGAAGGAAGGCCTCTAAGTCTAGAATACTCTGGGCCACAGGTGAGCTGAAACTTATTCCTAAGGAGTATAATAAGGATAGGAGTGGAAAGGAGGCTCAGTAGGCAACATCACTGCAAGTTAAGGTTGGGATCCCAAAGTCAGATTGTCAGAGTTCATGAGAAATGATGAGCATGCCTTTACACACCTGTAACCCTTGCACTTTGAGGCAAAAAACAGGAGGATAAATGGGGCTGGCTGATTAACCAGTCGAGTAGAGGTGTTGAGTTACAAGTTCAGTGAGAGCCCTTGTTTCAATAAACAAAATGATGAAGAAATGATTGCAGAAGGCATTCCAGTATGGTTTAGGCTCCACACCCACCACATAGAAGAGTAAACATGGAAACACCACACGCACACACATGCACACACACACCACACATGCACACACACACACACACACACACACACACACACCAGGACAAAAAGCTCTCCTGTTTCAGCAATCTGTAGGAACTTGTGAAACTAAGAAGATAGTTTCCCGTTGCATTTCTAGGTTTTGAAATATATCACATGACACAAGCTAGGGATCTTTTAACGGGTTTGGTTCTTGATCCCATTCTTCCATTAGTTTCTTATATGCAAATAATAGGATTAAAGGGGACTAAGCGCTGCCCCATTCTCTACACTGTTTTCTAATAATCTAAAAGACACAGTATAATGAGTTAAATGAACTATTGAAATGCAGTATCTTCACAGTAAATTTTGTAGCAGAAATCATTCTAAACTTTGCACCATAGTTTAAAACTGAACTCCATATGTCTCCAAAAGAGAAGGGTTTACTTAAGGAAGCTTTGAGCAAAAGTATTAATGGCACCCACATACCAAAAATAAAATTATAAAGTAAAATAAAAATAAATTTTATTTTAAAATTTCACTAAGCTACTGAATTTACATGTCCTCTTTCATCACCCTTACAAAATGGACTATTTGACATATTTGTAAGTGACAGCTTGACTTCTTTCAACAACAGTGTAGAATACCTTTGGGTAAAATCATACCATGTACTGATTGTCATATTTTTGATAGAAAACATGTTTAATGCAATATATTCTTGTAGTTGCTCATATAACTATATGCACAATATCATAACATCACATAATGAAACTAAATGGAAAAACAAAGTTTAAATTCTTAAACCAGTAGATTTCCTTAATAAAATAACTTCTCTGGCTAGATTAATAATTGAATTGCTTTAAAAAACTAAATTATTCTGAGAACTGGTTCACAGGACACTGCTGATTTCATCTTAAATGTTCTCTACAAAATCAGGTTTTTGAATGCTTGTTCCCCACTAGATGGCACTCTGTGTGTGTGTGTGTGTGTGTGTGTGTGTGTGTGTGTGTGTGTGTGTGTGTGTATAGGGGACAGGGAGGTTTGGCTGTGAAACTCATCTGGTGGAAGTCACTATAGGTGTGCTGTGAAGGTTACAGCTAGATTCTGGAACCTTCCTGTCACCCTCTGGTTCCCAGCCTGTGATGATATGAGGAATGTCTGCACATATGCTCTACCATACCTTCCCTGCCCTGGACTGGACTGAATCTTTCTGAAACTATGAGCCAAAAGAGTATTTCTTCCCTTAAGCTTCTTCTTTCCCACACCCTGTCATAGCATGCAGAAGTTACCAACACAGAATCCCAGGGCTCTTAGTTCCAAAGAATCAAAAACCAAAGCCTTCCACAATTGCAATGCAGCAAGAAGAGACTTCGAAGAAAGCAACTGCAGCTGTTCCTGAATATTCCAGAAGACTCCTGAATCTCATCTTGCTCTAAATGAAATAGACTTTTCCTATCTACCTAGCCTAGCAAACTCTCAGATTAACATTGTATTAGTCATCAAAGCCATCAAACAAAATGGAAACTCAGTCACATCAAATATAAACGCTGTTCAGAATTACATATTAGGATAACTGGACAAAAACAAGCTGCTTGCTTCTCATGACTATAGACACTCAATTCTTTAAAATATATTTTTAAACCATAAAATAAATGATAACGTGTGGTATTGTTTAATTAGTATTCTGGTGCTGATCTTTCTGATATTGGTACTATATTTTGGGGAAAGATATATGCCTAGTTTCTTTTGTGAATGCTTTTTCACATGACTCAGAGCATCGGTTAGGAAGCCCCCTGCAGAGCTGCGTAAAGATTCCAGATCACAATAGTGACAAAGTCAGCGTGGTTAAGTTTAGAAGTAGACAGTACTAAGCTATATTAAGCTCTGCTATTCTGAGCATGCATGGCCTGTGTCCGGATCAAGTTTCCTCCTCCTTTCTACCATAGAATGAGGAACCTGACAGAAAGCCACATGCAAATGACTCATCCTTTCAAATGTAAAGCTGAAGTCGTAGGTCTTTTCTGTGCAAAGCCCATTGGTAAATTTGCTAAATACCACAGCATGATAGGAATTTCAAAAGATTGTCTTTGCTGCTGTACGTACAACTCTCAGTAGGAAAGAAACAACAGCTCTTTGACAGTGTGATGGTCCATCTTTTTTAACAACTTAATTAGATTACCATGTAGCGATTAGTGAAGTACATCTCTGCACTTGAGGGCACCTCCAGTGCTGATTACATCACTATGACTTGGATGTAATGAATGCATTAATTTTTGACGGATTATGTAGATGATGGCATCATTAGAACATGGTAAGTAGTAGGAGATGGGACATTTGGAAGAAAAACAAGAAGCAAGCCCGGAGGGGCCAACTCTTGCTGTATGCTTCCTCTCTATTAGTAAGTGAAGAAACTTTTCCAATGTATACTCGAGCTATGAAAATATTCTGACCAGAATCACTGCCAGAACTCTCTGAAAACATGAATCCAAATATATCTTTTCGCTCTTTGTTCCATTTTAGTACAGTGATTTTAAAAAAAATGTAACAAATAGAGAAAGCATCTAGTACAGTGACATAGAAAAGAACAATAGATAAGTCTTAGCTAGAGGGACATAGAGCTCAGTGGTAGAGCACAACTAGCATGTGTGAGGCTTTGGGTTCAATGCTCAGTCTCTATCTACCTGTCTGTCTGTCTGTCTGTCTGTCTATCTATCTCATCTCTCTCACACACACGCATACTCACATTCATATGTGCATTGTGCCTGTGCTATGTCATAGTCAAAGATTATAAAATAATACGCAAATTAGCTGCTAAAGACCCTGGCTTTGTACAACTATAACTTTAGTTTCAATATTAACAAAACAATGCAGTTTTCCCTTATTTTAACCAAATATTGAAAATCTATAGAGATTAATAAAACTCTAAGACAAACTCATGGATATTATACTAGGCTAATTCTTCTGCCCAACCAACTGAAGATTCCAATGAATGGTAAAAATATATTGAAATAGAGAAGTCTCCTGAGACATGAATTTGGATGCAGATTTAAATAGTATTTATTAAGGCTCCATTGATCATATCTTTCTAAGGCTGAGTACAAGCTTGTTGCTGGCAGCAGGCTGCCACTTACTCCTTGTCTTGGTAGGTGACTTCTGTTGCTTTTACCTACAGATTTGCCAATCTTTAAAAAAAATAAAAAAACTGGAGCTTATTTATGGTGAGTTTGGTTGCTACAGGGTACATAAACCTGAAAGACATAAGACTTTATAGAATTTATACCAATTTCGGTATCATCCAATGCTGGTGGGAAATTTAGAATATATTATAATATGTAATCATATATGAGAGAATTTAGAGTGCTATTTTCATACTGCAATGCAACACAGCATATTGTGTTTTATGCTAACATGAATGGTACCTTCTTAGCATGTGAATACTATTGAATGGTTAGTTCATAACACCATATCATAATTATAAACTTATTTTATAATTAATGTTGCCTCTGTCTGGGCTTTTTCAATGTTTGATCTGTTTGCACATTGTTTGGAGCTGTGTTATTGTTCATCATTTGCTTGTTCTTGGACAGGATCCATTATGGCATCTACACTAAACCTCAACTCTCAATCCTCCTGCCTCCGTCAGTTGAATTAAGAGATTATATGTCTGAGTCACACACGTTCCATGTTTTAGTCTTCCTTAAATTCTCATCTTATCCCTGACATTATTTGAAATATAGGCACACTATATTTAGCAAATACTTGATCATGACCAGGCTTGTTTGATGGTTATTTTCTGCTGGAGTAAAATTATTTGGGAGTCTGGTATATTGTCTCATAGTCAGTAAAAATAAATACATTAGATATCTGTAATAAGCCAATACAAATATGGAAAACTCTAATTGAAAACTCAGAACTACTCATAGCTTCCTTGGCTTATCAGAAACTGAGCTGTGGTTGTTCTAGTCCACAGAGACTATGAAGCCAAATTGGCTCATGGTATCATTCAGGTAAACAACTGAAAAACTGCACATTTATTTACTTTAGTTGTATAAGACTATTGACTGAACACAATCTGTCAGAACCTGAACAAATTGGGTTTTGAATTTCATGCAGTTTAATAACTTTGGCATATTCACCAAAATGTGTGAGTTTAAGGTTATTAATGCTTGTTTTGGAAAAAATTTAAAATTCCCTGTTTAAATTAGTTTGGAGAGGTTATATTAAATCAAGTTGAACAAACTCCAGCAAAGCAGTTACTCTCAGAGTTCTAATAATGTGTGTTGGGACTCTCCAAGATAATATAGCGAGTGGAATTCCCCTTCCTAATTCTGTAGTAACTCTGAGGACTTTTGTTCTTCGGAGCAACCTTAGAAATCTCCATGTCAGTAGCAGTCCGCACTAATTCCAATATACTTCAGAAGAATCTTGTGGGAGACAGAAATGAATGAGAAATAAGAATAAAACACCAATTTTTTCTCAATATGTTTACATACAATAATCTACTTTTATTATTTAGAGGTTTAAACTCCTTACTCTAATTTTAGTTGTAATTTTGAAAATAAAATTCTTTCAAAGTCTCTGTATTTTTCTTATCTTTCCATTCATTGTTTTCTTATAGGGAAATCAGCATTAAAGTACTGTAATGCAGAGAGTAGTATTTCCCTTCATTATCATACACTTTTGTGTTGTAATAATTACAGAATAGTGTAGCCAATAAAAATTGGATCATAGTAATCATAGTTTTTGGCAATAAACTATAGAACAATACGTTGTTTTGCCATGAATTATATTCATTTAGATAAACAAGAAACCAGGAGAGCTATGTGTTTTTTGCTGCGGGAAGGCTGATGTCCTCTAGTAGTCTGCCAAGAACACAGAGTGCACCTGGGCAAAACAATGGATCTGAAGCCAGTCGCTACCTGCTAGGCACCCACTATATACTGAGCCCACAAAGACCAATCCAATGGACTTAGAAAATTGAAATCACAGTAAGAAATGAAAGCTTATTTAGCGGTAACTATTATCTGTTCTGGAATAAAACAACTGTAATCTGCCACAGAATAGAGTGAAAGAATTCTGGCAATTCTGTTGAATAAAAAGGACCTTTGCCCAACACTTTATATGTTGGTCAACACCTGCAAGACGTTGAAAAGATTATTTTTTTGAAGCTATAAATCAATGGCATGAAATCCTATTCTCTTCAGTGAAAGGTTAGGAAGAAGGCATAGATACGATTACACAGTTCCTTGACGAAAAGCTTTCAAATTTCCTCTCTAAATCAGCCCCATGCTCTCATAATATCTACAATTACAAAGAGATAGGACAGCATTAGTGGTTTCATGTTGGGGTAAAAACAGCAATGCAAAAAATACATGTCAATTCTTGTCTTCTTTGATATTCTAGTGCTAAATTGTGCTTCTCGGGTGTAAGAGGGAGGTAGCTTGTTCATCCCTGCTGCCTAGAACCAAAATAATCACACAGAAACTATATCATTTAAAACAATGCTTGGCCCATTAGCTCTATCTTCTTATTGGATGACAATCTTAATTTAACCCATTTCTAGTAATCCGTGTATTGCCACGTGGCTGTGGCTTATCTACTAAGGTTCTGTCTGGCTCCCGTGAGGCTACATGGCTTCTCTCTGACTCCACCTCATTTCTCCCAGCATTCAGTTTAGTTTTCCCCACCTAGTTCTGTTCTCCTATAGCTCTGCTATTGGCCCAAAGCGGTTTCTTTATTCATTAACCAATAAAAGCAACACATAGACAGAGGACCTCCCACACAACTAGGGAAAACAACTACTTCTAGCTTTCTTATGCTTTTCTCCTCAATATTATGCTCTCTGTATTTTGGTCCTCGTATATAGAATGTTGAAGTAGTTATACATTTTGTTATTATTCACTTAGTAGTTCTCCTCTTGTGGAGTCTACATATATTGTGGATGCAGAATGCTCATTTCTATTCTCTAGTCTCAACCTTATTACCTCCACAAGCAATTGATCTAATGTATTGTGGATCCATTGAAATGCTGTAATAGTTTGAGCTCTTCATATTTTCATTTACTTAATTAATATTTATTTCACACATTGCATTTTTCCTTTTTTATTTACTAGCACCTTGTGATCCCTTTAATTAGTTCTATGTACTTACTGCATGATGAACCTGTCAGTTTTGATGAACTTGTTCTATAAAAGGAAATGCCCCCTGAATTCTAATAACTTATTGAACTAAAGTTTGAGCTCTGAACTAAAGTTGCAGGTGATGTTCGAAAGAAATCTTACACTGGGAGACTCATCTATTTGAATCTTAAAGTGGGCTCAGTATCTGTAATGGGTGTTGTCTGTGCGTCTACTGCATCTCTGCTTCACTTCAGATTCCTATGGAAGGAAGATCCTTGCAAAATCTCTGACAAAGACATTTATGTGACTGAAAAAATATTCAAAAGAACTGTGATGAATATCTTAAAGTTACAATCTAGAAAGGACATAGGTCCTACTTATTCATACCCCAATTGTGACCTAATTAAATCACATTTCCTAGTGCAAGCCAAATAAGCAGAAAACAATCATTTCCTGTGTCAGAGCTACTGAACATGATCTTCTATGGAACACATATATAGTCTACCTCTCTTTATATTGAGAAATATCTTTATTCTTATCTTCCTAAATATAATCTGAGCATTTATCTAGGATATCACATGATTGTCCAAAAGAGTTGCCAAGTAAGGCGGTTAAACCAGACGTCAGAAGAAGCCTTATTCTAGTCAGGATGCAAAGCCATATAAGGCTGATGTTGCAGGTGATGTTCTAAAGAAATCTTACACTGGGAGACTCATCTATTTGAATCTTAAGGCAACTAGAAGACAATCCGGTTTGGTCAGATTTCATCAGTTGCAATGATGATGACATGGAAAATACCCACACAAAACGATCCACAAGTGGGCACCACCTGGCCTAATCAATTTCACACATAAAATTAGCTGTTACACTGGTATGTTATGTAAGTCGTCTTCCTGTCACTAATAAGACACTTGAAAAAGTCAAGTTAAACATGAAGATTCCTTTAATTTCCATTTCAGAGTAGGTCATTGGATAATTGTCATCTCTGGGCCTGTCATGGGATAGAAAAGTCATGCTGCAGATTCCATGATGGGGCAAAGCTGATCACTGCATGGCAGTCAGGAAGGAAAGAGAAAAGAAGGGGCCAGAGGAAATGCAATACCAAGAAATCACACTCACAAGGACCCATTCTTTACAAATAGACCTTAGATCTACTACCTTTCAACAGCCCCCAAAAAACTATAAATCAGTCACTGAATCAATACATTTAGAAGATCAGAATCCTCAGGTATAAGTAGTTCTGTAAATCTCTACTCATGAACATTGCTACATTGGACACCAAATCATCAACATGACTACTTAGGGTACTTTTCAGATCCAAATCATACCACAGACCTCTAGTAACATCAGTCAAGATAGACAGAAATGTAGCATGCAATGGAAGGAATAAATTATTCCACAAGTATAAAAGAAGACAACATGATTATGCAAAATAAATGTACTCTTCATTATATATAAAACAGACATCCTTAACAGGATAAAAGTATAAAATATTAAATTTTTAAATGGTAATTTAATACTTAAACAACTACTGGTTAATTACTTTAATAGATTTGATAATTCTAGACTTTAAACAACCAGCTATAAGACAAGAAAATAGAAGTTCATGAAATGCAAAATACAGGCATGAGGGAAGTTTTTATTTCTTCTTTTCAGAAAAGATAATTTTTGATCAAAACCAATGCAATGTAGATCTGTAACATATGGACAAGGTATAGAAATAACAGCACAATCCTAGGAAGGGGAAAAATTTAAAGCAGAGATCCATTCTTACCTAAGATTGTTCCCTTGACAACTGCATCATAGTGTGTTATTGGATGCTACCACAGAACTGCTACAAACAAAGGACTCAACAAAAAGGAAATAATGACATTACATAATAAGCCAAAGCACAGGAAAACACAAGGGAAAGATACATATAGAAAATATATGAAAGCTTTTCAGTTTCAAGGGGTCCCATTTATTAATTGTTTCTCTCAATGTCTGTGCTGCTGGGTTTATGTATAGGAAGTGGTCTCCTGTGCCAATGCGTTCAAGTGTACTTTCCACTTTCTCTTCTATGAGGTTCAGTGTGGCTAGCTTTCTGTTGATGTCTTTGATCCATTTGGACCTGAGTTTTTTGTGTGGTGATAGATATGGGTCTATTTTCATTCTTCTACATGTTGATATCCAGTTATGCCACACTATTGGTTAAATATGCTTTTTTTCCATTTGATATTTTTTGCTTCTTTGTCAAAAATCAGGTGTTTGAAGGTGTGTGGATTAATATTTGGGCCCTCGATTCCCTTCTATTGGCCCTCCTGTCTGTTTTTATGCTAATACCAGGATGATTTTAGTACTGTAGCTCTGTAGAAGAATTTGAAGTTGGGGATTGTGATGCCTCCATCAAAAACACTGTTGACAACTTATGCTGCAGAGGTTGTAGGGTAAAGGGAACACTCCTGCATTGCTGGTGAGAATGCAAGCTTGTACAGCCCCTTTGAATGTCAGTGTGGTGATTTCTCAGAAAATTAGGAAAAAACCTTCCCCAAGAACCAGCAATAATACTTTTGCATATATATCCAAAGGATGCTCAATTGTACCACAAAGACATGTGCTCAACTATGTTCATAGCAGCATTGTTGGTCAGTCAGAAACTGGAAGAAAACCTGAATGCCCCTCAATTGAAGAATGAATAAGGAAAATATGGTACATTTACACTATGGAGTACTACACAGCAGAAAAAAATAACTTCCTGAATTTTGCATGCAAATGGATGGAGCTAGAAAACATCATTTTGAGTGATGTGACCCAGACACAGAAAGACAATTATCACATGTACTCACTCATAAGTTGATTTTAAACATAAAGCAAAGAAAACCAGCCCACAAATCACAATCCCAGAGAACCGAGACAACAATGAGGACCATAAGAGTGACTTATATAGATCTAATCTACATGGAAGGTAGAAAAAGACAAGATCTCCTGAATAAATTGGGAGCATGTGGACCTTGGGAAATGGTGCAAGTTGGGGCAGAGGCAGAGAGGGGAGCAGAGAAAAATGTAGTTCTCAATAAATTAAAAAAGATTAAATCTCTAAGAATATGTAAATTTCATAATAAATTTCACTAAAATAAAAAATATATGAAAATAATTTAAGATGACAAATTTAACCATAACTGTATATGTTTGTAACTCTATTATATCTCACAGAATTAAATATTTTTACAAAATCAGAGTTTATTTTGTTGGATGAATAAATGTTATCTTAGAAAAAGTTGTTGAAAATATATAAAGATAAATGAAACCAAAATCACACTGTGTGATCAAAAGAGAAAGAAAGATGGCATATGTTAAAATTAAACAAAGAAAAGTTCTAGATCAAAGAAAATATTTTATTGACCAATGGCAGATATTTCAACTTATAAAAAAAGCACAACAGCCTTAATTTTATGCACACTTAGTAATAGAGAAAGGTTTAAAGAACCATGAAGAAAAATCAACATGAGTTGTCTATATTTCTAAACTGGAAGTTAGAAAGAGTGGAGTTTGAATAAAATATGTGTTTAAAGAAAACACACCAACATAAAGGTAAAGGGTTTCCTTTTTTCTTAAGAAAGCATTGTTAAATGGATAAACTTTGGCTATACAGGCCAATAAAAAGAGAAGATAAAAAACCTATTTCAAAACCAAAGAGGAACATTGCTTCAGATCCTAAAGCCAAAAAGTGAGAACAGAATGTGATTAACAGTTGCTGCCAACATGCTGACTTACACAGTTATATTGAAAAGCACTCTAAAAACCCCAAATTATCAAAAGTAACTCATGGGTCACTTTAACAAAATCTTCAGTGCCTTCTTCCCCTAAAATGCCAAGTTTACTTGGAAATTCTTCCTATACAGACCTCTCTAAGCATATTTGATGGTACTTATGATTTCATCAGGTGTTTACAAGTAAATGAAATAGGTGCCACACAATCTCATGGAGTAACCAGAATTTATGAATAAAGAGAGTATATGGAAAGAAAATTTTAGTGTTTGGGGGTTGCTTTGTAAGTTATAGAGCCTTGATACCAATGCTCAAGATCTCAGTTCAATCTCTGAGACCTTCATGGTGTCAGGAAAACCAACTCTCAGATTTCGCTTTGATTTTCACATACATGTGCACACAGACACGTACACACACAGAGCCATACACAGACACAAACACACACCAAAATAAATATAAATAGCAGAATATTAAAAACTGTAAGTATTCATAAAATTTAGAAAAAAACAAAACACCTTTAACTCATCAAACCAAGTGCTGTTCAAAAACATCATATAGTATAACAAATTTGGCTTATTTCAAAAGCATGTTTTTTGTTATGTTATGTTTTTAATATTCTAAAATTTTGTGTCCCTCAGAAATGTCAGAAACTACATCAATGAAGTCACATCAACGTGACTGACTAAATATGAGGTGAACAAGGGCAATAGTAAAAGCATGCAAAGTGGACACATTGCTCCAAACCTACAGAGAGAGCTATAAGCAACTGAAAAATGCTGAGTGGGAGAAGTGGTTTTCTCCAAATAACATGTCAAATGATTATCCAACAAAATGGTCAGCCTTAAAAACACGAATATATGTAACATACAGACTGCTCAGTTACAGGTGTTTAAAAATTCATAAATCAGAATGATGTGGCTAAACAAGAGATTGTGTAATAATTGTTGTATAGTTAGAGATGACATGTCACTGAGGGAGGCATGAGAAATGTCTCAAAAATCTTTTTTAAAAGAAAAAAGCTTTAATTACGAATGGTTTCGGGGAAAGGGAAAAATATGACAGTCTAGTTAAAGCTAGTTTATCCCTATTCCCTAAAATTAATTACAGGTTAAAGGAAATTGAAAAGATGAAAAGTTAAGGAGTGGAGAGTTAGATTGGGGTTGGTTTTTACTGCATAAGAAATGTTAGGAACTAATCAGTTAGGACAGCAGTACCAGAATACTTGATGACAGTAAGAGCCTGTACTAGGCATGGCAATAGAGACTACTGGGAGCAGGGACACAGAGCAGCAATGGGGTGGGGTAGGTGTGTTGAAGATTCCGTGCTGATTCATTAGGTACTCAACTCAAGATCAAAACGAGAAGAATGGGGAATGAGTGAAAAGGAGACAGCCAACAAACATGTGGGCACTAAAGAATTTCCAGAGGGAAGAGGAAGTACTTCAGTGGAGACTGACAGCAGGGGACACACCATTTCTTTTTACCATAATGGCCTTGATTTATCCCTCCTGTGACAACCTGATCCTTGCCCAAGTGCTAGCTCAACTGTGGGGGAATTTAATCCCTGCAGCTGGTATAAAGCTGAGTGTAAGTGTAGGGAAAGCTTTCAGCCTGTCAATTTCTCCTGCTAAGCTCCATGGAGGGCTGGCAGTCTGGGCACCAATACCTCACTTAGGGGTCTGCACGAGGAACACAGTTTGTCTGGGTGGCGGTGGGGGGTGATGCAGAAAGGTCCAAAGTGTCAATTTATGAGGCATGTGGGAGGGTTTGCTACAAGAAGACTACAGGCAGCTTCATTTGATTTTTATAGACCCACTGAGAGAGAGAGGAAGCAAAGAAACGTTCAGGAATATCTTGCGTTTAAATTATTCCTTTATTCACAGAGATTTACAAATGTTATTAAATAAGCTTCCCTTTGAGAAGTAAATATGAAATTGTCGTGCGGTTTCACAGGGGGACAGTATTATGCAGTTCAGGAAATCAGGCTGGGGAATGTCACTCAAGAGCAGAGCACACTAATCAATATGGAACAGTCACAACATATGTAGTTACAGCCCCAAATCTTACTAGACCTGAAGATTTCTAAGAATTTTAGATCTTGAAATGTTTCATCTTCATTTTCTAAATGAGGCTGATGATGTCTTTCAGTTTTCTTGATGTTTTGTTTAGAAAACATTTATGTGAGAATTTCATACAGTTTACTGTATGTACATAAAGTACCTAAATATTATACTGAATGGAGGACATTCATTCCAGTTACTACATGAACATTTTTCTTCACTGACATAATTTTTTGTGACATATAGACCCCCAATAAAAAAAGAACATATTGCTTGGATTAATGAACTCTCAGGAATTTACAATTGATAAAAAGCTTTGCAACTATGTAATTTTAATAATTGAAGACATATTAAGATCTCTCATTTTGTTTCATCAATAAGAATGATAAAAATCAGGGCATTTATCTGATTACTAAATAATAAGTGATGAGTTGTAAACAGGTTTAAGTTCATCTGAGACTTCTTTATCAGGTTTTACACCCAGTGTTTGAAGACTCCAGTAATGGAGTCTGAGTTAGTTCAGCAAGCACGAGACCCTGTCTAGGTATCACTTGGGTGAAAACAAAACACTCTGACTACAAAAGATTCTAAATACCTGAAGAAAGGTTTTCACATATTTAAGTCATGTGAAAAAGTTTAAGAAAAAGTAAGGATCAACTCAGAATATTTAAAAATTAAGCATCAAGAATGAAATAGTAAAAATAAAAAAAAAACCTTCTAAAGGAAGGAAATATAAATGGAAATATATACACATATATAGGCATATGTTACAATATATTTAATACTTTTTAACCTGGGAAATAAATAAGCTTAGATAAGGCCAAGAAGAGCTTATTAAGGACTAAGAAAATAGATAATCCTGTATAGACATAAACTAGGGATATAAGAAATTACAATAGTCCTACTCAGCACTCATTTTTGGCCAGAAAAACACATTTACGTAATGCAATTAGCTATGATACTTGCTTTTGTGCTTTTAACTTTTCATTTTATTTATCTGTTCTTGGAGAATTTCCTACATATATACAATGTATTTGGTCATCTCCACCCACAAACTTCCACCCTTCCAACTTCCTCCAGATCCGTCTCTGTCCTTCTTCCAAGTTTAGTCATTCATTCCCTGTGTCTTCCTATCTCCTTTCCCTCCCCCTCTCCCTCTCTTTCTCCTTTTGTCTCTTTATAACATACTGAGTTTAGTTAATGCAACCCATGAGTGCTTAGGAGTAGCCAAACACTGGATAATGGGAAACCTGAGAGAAATCATATCCTAGAAGAAAATGCATCAATTGTCCTTTCAGTTGTGAGCCTCGACCTTTAACAGATGAGCCACCAGCACAGTCTAGGTTCAATTGTTAATATTTCACAAATAGGATTGGAAAGCTGTGAGTACCTCTTATTCATGCTTGAATGTTGATTTGCTTAATTGTGGTGCTTTGTTCTTGTTGTTTGACAAGGTCATCCTATGCTACCTAGACTGGTCTATTGGGAACTCAGTGTCCATGTGTCAGCTTCCCAGATGCTGCTGAGATGAAGTGTGCCCAAGAAATACTACATTTGAGCTATATGCTTAGAAGAGTTCTAAAAGCAACGAAGGCTCCTTGCTAATCACCTATTGCTTATGTTAGCAGAATTTTATTGCACCTCAAGATAAGCACTTAACAACTTCAAGTCATAAAAATTCATTCATTCTTAAAAGCATATAATTCAAAATTTTAACATTTTAGAATTGGCCAGCATCTGCTTACAAAGTATTCAGAATCTGTCAACTCTGCTTGCTGACCAAAAACAAAGATGACTAAGGGACAGCGGCCAACACATTTGGAAGGCAAATTGATTGTCCTTTATCAAATTCAGTTGGAAATATAAGTGTGAGTTCAGTGGGAAGGTAGAAAGGCTTGCCAGCAATCAGAATTATAAATGTCTAAAGCGTAATTGAGGAATTGTAAATTTGACTTTGAAATCCTTGATGAAAAGGCACTATAGGAAACATAATTATTAGCATACTGTTTAATGTTTTAATTGGATGCAGTTTGCTGTGCTGTGCCAAAATGAGTTTTGAAGTTGATTGCCTTTTTACCTCCCTCCCTATTCTTGAAAGCTCAGCCAACCTTGGTAAGAGAAAAAGGAGGTACATTACATGAAAGAAGGAGGAAGCTAATGATTTAAGAATGTGCGGTTTTCCCTCACTTGAAGCATCACTCTTAAGTTTTTCATTTACAAAAACATACATTATTTTTCATGAAGAGAAGAATATTGTATTAGGCAGCAGATCATTATGGTTGTGGGTACTTGGAAGGATTCTGTTTGTTGTATTAAATTATCCTGGCATTTGTACAATACTCCACTGCCTTTGATTTTGAAGGCCTTTAATCATGGCTAGAAGTTATTTGTTAAATGTGGCTTTCATTGTATTAACATAAGTCAAATTGTTGGTTATTTATTAAAGAATAGCTAAAATATTAGAGATTTTTTCTTCAACTTCATTAGAATTTAGTAATTATCAAAATAGAAAGTATAAATTATTTTCCCCAAAATATCTGTCAAAATAGAGTTTTAGTATAGTGACATTAAAAAAAATAAAAGCAAAAGAAAGCCAATAAAGACACTACATTTCTCTGCCAGCCATGCAGATTATTCTTCACAAATCACTCAGGGAATAAAAAGTTGTTTCAATTCACACGAGGTTCTTTGATGTTCACGTAAATAAATAGGCTGCCTTCCTCCCTCAGCAATCTTTTCTGAATATGATTTCTTTCATCAAGTAGTTTGTCTTATCCCTGTGAACATCAAGGTGTTTAGATGCAGAACTTCAAACAAGCATTTCCTCCATTTACAGGAAACATATTAAACACTGTAAGTGGCAAAGCTTCCTCTTCACTTTGCAGGAAGACAGAAAATGGATTTTCTACTGCACCTTGACTGGTAGGAGACACATCCTACGCTGTAGTCATAATATTCTAGACAAACACCAACCACTCCTTCCCTTATAGGGAAACTGTCTGAGAAGAGTGAGTTGGCTTGACAGACCCATGAACAAAAACAAAGACCAGATGACAAAGGTCAGAGGCTCCGGAAAGTAGACTATGATTGTTACAAGAGAGGAGGTATGATAAGGGAAATTTGATGAAGCAGGCCCACGTTCTTTGTTTAGATGAGGGAGGGAGAGAGGGAGGACTTAATCTGTTTCATATTTTTCCAAGCTGAGCTCTAATTTGCCCAAGCTCTTTCTTAACTCTCAGTTGGCTCAGCAACTTTATTATTCTTGGCACTGTGTGAAATGTACTCTTTGTAATCTTTGAAAGTGGACCGATTTCTTGCTGAATGAACCTGTCAGCCAACTGTGAAGTCAGTTTTCCTGGCTTCCACAGGCAGGAGATTTTAGTTATTTTCTTTTATCAAGAAATTGAAGATATTTCTTAATTGGCTGTAAACAGGATGGAGAGAAAGGACATGTTCTGGTCTGATGCCTCAAGTCTACGTTGGAAGTCGCCAATAGTCACATGAGAATTGATACCATCTTTTGTTCCTTCAAAATGATTTGATCCTACAATCATTCCTAGTGCACCTGCCTACGAGAGGCACCTGCCTACTGGAGCTCCATGCAGTAAAAAGGATGCTTGAGGCTGCTCCTTCTTTCTATGTGATCCCATTGCCAATGCCCATTTATATGTCTGGTAAATATCATAGCCAAGGGAGGTCATAAGAGTTGATTTCTAAATATAACTCAGAGATTATTGAAAATGACAGTACATTTCTAAGTATTGTGAATTGGTACTTATTCACAGAAGAGAATGAATATAACCAAAGTTTAAATAAAAATAAAGTTTGTTCCTCTGCAAATATGTTCGAGATACAGGCAATCGAAACAGCTTAAAGGAAAAGATCTATCTTCACTATATGTAAATATCTATGATAATTATTGTATTCATAGACAAATGAAGTTTGTGAAGCAACTTTTCCACCTACATGCATTTTAACGTATACGTTAAAGAACTCCACTCTGGTGAAAGAAGACCACATTCAAATCTGTGTTTGCCCTAGGTGAATACAGAGACTTTGGCTTCTTGTCATGGTAGTTCCAACTCTTTTGAGTGATAGTCAAAGAAAGGATAAAGACTAGGTCATGTCCAATGTCATAGGCAGCTTTTGTGTGTTGGCTTCAGGATAAAAAGGAAGAAAGAAAGAAAGAAAGAAAGAAAGAAAGAAAGAAAGAAAGAAAGAAAGAAAGAAGGAAGGAAGGAAGGAAGGAAGGAAGGAAGGAAGGAAGGAAGGAAGGAAGGAAGGAAGAAGGGAGGGAGGGAGGGAGGGAGGGAGGGAGGGAGGGAGGGAGGGAGGGAGGGAGGGAGGGAGGGAGGAACGGAGGAAGGGGAAAAAGAAGCCTGCAGAATTTGGAATATGGATGTTAATTAACCTCTAGGACATGAGGAGGTTATGCTGTCTTTTGAAATGACGACAAAGGTCTGAAAGTTAAAAGCAGGTTATTTTAGTATCTTGTGGGAGGCGGGGGAGATAATGGAGACTTAGAAAGCACTGGATCTCCCCTTGGATGGAAGCACTTCTGTACAGAAGCTGGGACTAGAGAGCAGGTTCTTGAGCAAGGCAGGCACACACTCGCCCTTGACCCACAGCCTAGCACATGGGTGGAAACGGCATTCACTACTGTGGTGTCGCTCACCACTCATATGTATTACTTGGGACTTTGTGGATTGGTGTGAGAATCCAAGGCAATTTCCTCAGCTTCAACACAAAAGAAGCCAGTTGTTCTGAGTGTCATGGAATCTTTGGCATGCTAGACCTGAAGAGGAGCTTGTGTTGCTGGACTTCAGCTTTGACTCCTTCCAAGATTTAGTACAGGTAGCACTTAGTACTCTTTTATAGGGAACATTCATTCTTAAGGAAAAAAATATAAACTTTAGGCCAAACATTATCATGGTTTCCCAGTAATTTGTCTGAAATAATTCTCACAATTTTCTAATTACCAAAGACCTTTCACAGACTACAGAATGTTAAAGACACACATGAAATACAAAAGAAGACAGTCAGCTATGTAGTCCAGAATGTGCATGAGGAAGCCTGACATACAGACGTACTCCGGGACCCACACAGGTTGCTGCAGTCCGTTATTCAGTGATAGACCTCCCCTACTGATTTAGCTCTTTCCATTTATTCTTTTTCATTTCTGCTCCTTTGTGGCTTCACTCGTTGCTTCTATCACACCACCTATATTGTTTCAGAGAGCATCTCAACCCCGTGTTCGCCTTGAGCTCACTATATACTCAGGAATGACCCGGCACTCCTCTTTCTCTTACATTCACCTGTAATTACTCACTTACTGATTTTAGTTTTGAGATTGTAATTCTATCATTTCTTCTCTTATGTTCTTACTTCCAGAGCTTCCCATATACTCCACATCACTCTATTTCAAATTCATGCTCTTTTTCAAATTCAAATATTTATATATTCTTTTATACATATATATGTATATACACATATTTATTTTACACACAAATATATAAAATGAAATATATACATTTATATGTATGTATATATGTCTGTTTCTAAATACATATATGCAACCTGCTCATCAGTTTAGCATCACACACACACACACACACACACACACACACACACACACGCACACACACATACTTTGTTTCATTTCTCAGGGCTGACAATTTGGTATTAGATATCCAATTGTTGGTCTCTTCCCTAGGGAAGAATATTTCTCCCATTCTCTCTTAATGGTTGTATCACAGAAACAAATTCAAAAGAAAAATACAAATGATTCAGTCAAATAGTTGATCTTCAGCATAATATACACCTATTGGGAAAATATATTGAGATGATCCTTTATGAGCAGTGAATTTCTATGTACTGATAATTGTTAGTTTGAGATAATGCCCTTGTCTTGAATATTTCCCAGTATGTCACATAGCACAGCTTCAAGTTAAACACAGAGACTTACCTTGATCAACATTCTTGGTATGAAGGAGTCTTATGGCCTAAACTGAACTTTGAACTCCTCTTTATTGTGAACTTTTAATCAATTTGACATGAAATATAATAACTCTACCAATTACCTCGCACATTATACTATTTCTCTTTAAAATATTTTTTGAATCTGTAACATAATTACATCTCTTCCCCTCTTTTCCCTCCCTTCTTTACCTCTCATAACCCACATCCCTCGGAATCTTTCAATCTTATGGTCTCTTTTCCTTTAATTGTTGGTGGTGGTGGTGGTGGCAGTGGTAGTTGTAACAGTGTGTGTGTGTGTGTGTGTGTGTGTGTGTGTTCCTAAACATATATTCACAAACTACTCCATTTGTATGTTACTTACATATAAGTTTTTAAATATGACAATTTAGTAGGAAAACAGACCTTTGTTTTCTCCAAGGAAGATTTTTTTCTCTCATTCTTAACATTTCTTAGTTGCCTATAGTTCTTTATCTAGGACTGAAACTACTTTAGTTTTTCCCTGTTCATATTGTCATGTCTATTACTGTCTATTACATGTCTCTGTCCAGCTCATGTTTAGGCAGTCATGTTGTGAGACTTTACGGGCGTAGTTTCTGACATTTCCTGGAAACACGATCCAATGAAACCCCCTGCTTTTCTAGCTCTTACACTACCTCCACGCCCTCTCCAACAGTGGTCCCTAAACCTAATTAGGATAGAAGTTGTATTATAAATGTACGAGTGAAATAGCTACGAGCATACCTTGGTGATAACCAGCACCTCTTCAATCAGATTTAAGAGCCACTAAACAAGAGGATAATCATGTCTAGTTCTGGAAACCTAGACAACTACCCAGTGACAGTGAAGTTATGGATCTCAGAGGAAAATCTCAAATTGCCACTATACTAAATAGGCATGACCTGTAACCACATTCTAAATGTCAGTCATACACACAAATAAGTAGAATCCCCTTCCTTCATTAATGAAGTTTCTGTTTACAAAAGACAGAAACCATTGGAGAAAACCACCAACAATCAAAATCCCAAGTTGTGAAAATATTCCCAACTAAATAAACATACCATTTCTTTTTATTTGTTTCAATTATATTATACACAGGTTAAGAATATTACCTCATTCTTAATGAAGTTGGGGCTATTTAAAGATTATAGGCTATTAATTAGAGAGACTTTTTATGATTTCAACACAAAGAGATCTGGGTTTTCAGTTGAATTCTCTTATCTTCAGACAACCAAGCCTAGCATTTGCTATACCCTCTTTTTCAGCTTGGTGTGTTTCAAAATTTATTTCCTATATTTCACTGTTCTGACATGTGGATAGGAGCATTTCATTTTCAATGTGAAAACTTGACTATGAAGACATTCAATTGCTGGTTTCATTTGGTTCCCTCTTATTCACAATGTTACTGTCAGTTTTCTCTCCTGAAGTTTTCTATTTCTCAAATTTTTTAGTTTTGAAAGTTCACCAGTCTGTCACCAGCCAGTATACAATCCAGACAAGGGATTTGTCTGTCATACTACCTATTGTCTTTGTTACTTATTTTTTTCCAAAGCAATGTGTATTGATTGATGCAGAAAAAATTGAGATGCAAAATTTTCCTTTTTATTGTTGATTAGCCTGTTTTAATTGTACATAATAGGTTTCATTATGCTATAGTGTATTTTGATCCCATTATGTATATTTCCCCATTATGGTCCCTTGTCTTCCTCTCATTCCTCATGACATTGTTCTTCCCAACCATTCATCCTTCTCCTTCCTTGTGTTTCTATACATTGTAGAGTGTGGCGGTTAGTTGGCACTCATTATGAAGGATTTAAATACCTCATGCAAAATACTACTGCAAATTCTACCTATTTCTGCATTAATTCCCTCATAGACAATTAGGACCATAACTTTAAGGGCTGCCTTTGGTTGTGATTCAGTTGGGTTCAGTAGGTGATTATGACAGGGTTGATGATTGTGCTGTAGTTTTCCGTCACTTTGAACAATAAGGAAGAAACACTATGATAGCATACTTTTCTGATGAAAAGGCTTTGACTATGTAAAAGGATTACATTTGACACATTATTAAAGTTCTTATGAGCAATAACAATGCAACCTTAAGATCCTTTTCTTCAGACTCCTTTTTCAAGTACTGAAAGCTCTTCGGATCTCTAAATCAAATGCAATGCACAGCAAACTTTATACTTGGTAATGTGACACCAACACAAAGTCTTATCTTTGATGTTTTGTTCTGTGATCACATGTCTTCAGAATCCTTTTTTAGTGTGACTGTATTGACAGAGCACCCAACCCATCTCACCTTTTTTCAGGTCCTAGCCTTTTTCCTTTGTTGTTATCTGGAACCAAAATTCTTGTCATGTTCACAAAACCATACATGTAATACTATATCTATAACAAATTATTATATTTTCACTCATAAAATCAGATTAGGTTGTTCAAACACACCCGTCTAATGGTGGTCAGTTAATTTCCCAATACTTATGGAATAAAACAACTACTTACTATGTTCATGGATCTTGAGTGTTATGAATTTGGAGACAGCTGATCTTTCTCTATATGAGATCTCACCTAGAAGGTGAGTTAATGGTTATGATCACCTGGAACCTCATTCAATTACTTGTCTAGTAAAAGAAGAAAATAATATAAATTTATGTATATTTATATTATAAATATTTATTATATATTAGTTATTAACATGTTCTGTGATTTGCCAGAGGAACTTCATATCTATCATTGTGTTTGATCCTTAAACAAGTGATTGAACCTGAACTGGCAGATAAGTAGTGTCAAGGTTGCCTGCTAGTCACTTCTCTAAAATAGCAGTCTCTGTACCTTGACTTCTGTTCAGGTCACCATGAGCAGCTCATCTCAGGAATCACTTACTTAGCTTCTTTCTTATAACTCCTACCTTTGTCCCCAAACCCTCTTCAGTGCATTCCCTGCAATGGTTTTACTTAAAGAACCTGTGAGACATCTCTAAAATTTTCAGATGTCCCTAAACATATTAACTCCAATAAGTTGTAGGGCCAATGGATGTCTGTTGCACTGATTCATGTCTCACACATTGTCTCTGATTGGTTTGTGTCAAAATCTTCTCTTCTTTAAAACACCTATTCTCATGAGCATCGCACACAGATCTGAGCACTTCTGTGGTAATGAGAACACTTGGCAAAACCATTTGCAATGATAAGCATGAGGCCTCTGGGTTTAAAGTGTTCAACAAATCCAAACAGCAGTGCCTCTGATACGTCAAAATGTAAGCAGAAATCTTTGAACTCAAAGTTGCTTACACAACTGGGAGCAATTTGTAAATATTATTACTATATTGGATATGCCTGATGGAAAAATACAATATTTATCTTAAGTCACATTTAAATAAACAATGATTTCCTTCTGTGAGAAAACTCATTTTTATTGTTAATTCCATATGTATTTCTGTGTAACAGTAGCATATGATATCCTGTATTTCACTAATCAAGTTATTTTGGTTGAAATTTATCAATGCAATTTCTTAAATAAGAAAAAATACTTTGCATGCTGAAAACAATCAAGTAAGTTTCTAAGTCATTTAAAGGAATTACTAGGTATTATAAAACAACAGAAGTTAAGAGTGAGCTAATTATCATAAATGAGTGGTGTTTTGAATGTCAGAGGAATTTTAGACCTCAAAATTTATATTTTGCAGCCTAATACACCTTTGTATGTCCAACTTAAAGCTCAATATTATTAACTGTGTGGAATGACAAATTAAATGAACATAGTCAGACATTCTCTCACAGTTATATAATGTTCTTACATCGTAGAATATAAATAAGATCAAAGTCCCACACACTGATGTGACTACATGTTACCAGAAATATAGACACAGAGGCAAACTGCTGACAAGCCAGTTCTAGTCTGCAATTTCCTGATCCCTCTTGACCCATGTCTGGGTTGACTGAACAGGTCTCAGAAGGTTTCACCAGCTTAAGCTTTTGCCAAAATATTTGCTCAAAAAAGAAAATTGGAAGAGGATATGAAACCAACTATCCATGATTTGCATTGAGAACTAAGTTTTGGTATACATAGAATAAAGAAAATATTCAGAGTGGGGTTAACTGCCATCTGAAGCTAAGATGAAAGTCATGGTTACTGCTGAATATGATATTACCATAGGCATTCGAGATTGTCAGAATAAGCTGAATGGCATTTGGGCCATTGATCCTTAGTTAATAAATATACCAACAAATTCCATAGCTGTTATGGACAAATACTAGATAAAATTTTCTTTCATATTTTTAAAAGATGAGTATGCATGCAGATGAAAGAAGAAAGCATTCTAACTTGACTTTCTTGTGCCCAACTAGGGACTTTTGTGTGTCTCACTAGACTTTTGTGTGTTTAATTGGACCTTTGTGTCTCCCAGTATAATCTAAATGACACATAACTGAAAGGTGTAAAAAATAATCTTTTTCATAGGGATATGATGAATTAATAAATTTGCATTCTCTTACTATAAAGAAAACAAAGAATAATCTCAAAATTTGACACAATTTATCTACCAATCAATAATTATACTTAATGCTGCCCCTATTATTCTTAAAAGGTTTTAACAGGGAAAGTGAAGTTTTGTACTTGATTGATGTTTACTTTAATAAAGACAGAAATAATGGATATTTATAAACTTAATCAAATGATACAATCCCCTATACTGTAAAAACACAAAAATGTTTCTATATATAAAAGGGAAAGCTGCCGAGACAAGACCAACACTGTGATGTCGAGCAAACCAAGGCAGTCCTAGTCATACAAAAAAAAACAAGGTAAGACAGAACCAGATTCCTCTTTGTATAGCAACTGTGACACCAAATGTTACTCCTTTCCATAATTTAATGTGCTTGTGGTCTTATGTAAAAACAAGCAAACAAAATAACAGGATCAAATAAGAAGAAGACAAAATAATAAGGAAACTCATTTACTGTAATTTGCTATTTTCCAGGTTTGATCAGTATTTTTCTTGGAATTGACACAGACATGTCTCCTAAGGTTTAGAGTTATTCATAATCATATGAAATAGCCAGAATTTCAGTTAATCTTTTGTTATCTTTGTTTCTCTAGCTTTCTAACCTTTAATAAATACATAATTATTTGTGCTACCTGAAAATAAAAATATACAGAGGGGAAAGTCTCTAAGACAGTACGATATCTCCTATAATAAATAGCGGAACATCGGGACAGTGCTTTAAATTAAAAAATGTTTAGTGACATTGTAAACTACAAATTCTAGTATTATTCCATTAAGAACAATAGAAAATCAGTAAAATGTTATTTTGCTCTTAGGTTTTTAGCTATTTTAATGAAAGCAAGATAATACACATTAATTCTGATCATGCATGAAACGTTTTCATCTTGAGCAGCAGGGGATGAAAAGATGAAGCCAAGTTTGTAGTTTCTTTATTTCTCATGTTTCCAGAGGTCAGTCCCACCCTGAGATTATGTAAAAGAGCAAACTCCAGTGTAATGACCTTTCAACTGTATTTTAATAAATAAACATCTGAGAGTGAAATAGTCCCACTGGTCAGTCTTAGAGACCAGATTATGGTAACACATACCTTTAATCCCAGGAGCCTCACTAGTTGCCATAGAAACTTGACGGTGCATGCTTTTAATGACAATGGTGCATGCCTTTAATACCAGCCCTAGAGAGGATTATAAAATGGGAGGAAGCAGCTCTCAGACACACAGTCCCCTTCTGAGATTCCAAGAGGCAGGATCACCATTTCAGACTGAGGTCGAGGTAAGAGTCAGTGGCTGGCTGTTTTGCTTTTAGGATCTTCAGGTTGAACCCTAATTTCTGACTGTGAGTTTTTATTAATTCTGTTTCACCCCAGAAAAATTAAAAGTAAAACTCAACTTACAATATAATCAATTAGCTTATGTTTCTCCCTAAAGTTTTTTTTTTGTTTTTGTTTCCAGTTTATTTATTTTTTATTAAAAATTGCCATCTCCTCCCCTCCTCCTCCCCCTTCCCTCCCCTCCCCTCCACCCATACCCCCACTCCCTCCCTCTCCAGGCCAAAGAGCCATCAGGGTTCTCTACACTATGTTGAGTCCAAGGTCCTCCCAACTCCCTCCAGGTCCAGGAAGGTGAGCAACCAAACTGACAAGGCTCACACAGAGCCCGTCCCAGCATGGACGGGCTCACTGTGAGCCTTAACCTTCACCTGGCGATGGATGGAGATAGAGACAGAGCCCCACATTGGAGCACCGGACTGAGCTCCCAAAGTTCTGATGAGGAGCAGAAGGAGAGAGATCATGAGAAAGAAAGTCAGAACCATGAGGGATGCATTCACCCACTGAGACGGCAGGACAGAACTAATGGGAGACCACCAAGTCCACTTGGAATGGGACTGATGGAACATGCGACCAAATCGGACTCTCTGAAAGTGGCTGATGGTGGAGGCTGACCGAGGAGCCAAGGACAATAGCGATGGGCTTGGTCTCCCTAAAGTTTTTAAAAAATATTTACCAGTCTTTCCTATAAAATGTAAAATTAAAAAAAATGTATATTTTCCAATAATCTATTTTTTTCAAATAGTCCACTTTTTTAAAATGACAATTTAGAATTAACGTGCCTATGTTCTTTTCCTAATAGTGATATACCAGGATTTTTCCAGGCAGTAGACAATTGTTGACTAAACTCTCCACCAAGAATTGTGGAGTCACTCACTTTCATGGTCAAAATCTGCAGTTCACTATAATGTTTCTGAATATGCAAATCACATCACTTGTTTTACTATTCAAAATCAATATGTCATTAGGTGGTGGTGGGAGGCAGAGGCAGGCAGATCTTTGACACTGAGGCCAGCCTGACCTACATAGCAGGTTCCAGGAAAGCCATGGCTACATAGAAAACACCTGTCTCACAAAGACAAAACAGAACAACAATGAAATCAGCTATCTATATCTTCCAAGTAGTATGATACAAAGCAAGATATGACTTAGGTAAAATAAATGATTACACAATAAATATAAAAGCATGCTTAATTTTCACACTGTGGGAAGAAAAAAGAGCTAACATTTTCCCCTTTTAAAATTATATCATGGTTACCAGTATGATTGATAGATTTTCAATTTGAACTGAAGTAGTTTGATACCAGTGAGTATATATTAAATTACTATATTTTCTTGAGGGAACATTGATTTTGTTTTAATTTTATTTGTATTTATTTTGAATCCTCTGAAGTTTGGGGTTCTCTTATTGAAAGAAGTGACAGCCAGTAATTCGAACACTTAAGTGATATTGCTTTAATGTGGAGAATTTTATGCCAAAGCTTAGGCAGAGTGTGAAGTAAATCAAATAGGCTTATCAACTTCTCAGCTACAAGTTTTCTGTCTCATTTCCAGAGATACTTCCCTATTACTCTGTCCCAAGTCCTCAAAGTTCATTAGCCATATGCAAACCTCACCCTATAGCCTGTTACAATTCTCAGTTCAGCTGTCTTGATAACTGAGCAAAACCCCATCAACATTTCTAAGGGGTCATCTTGTGACATACCAGGAATGTCTTTGTTCCTTTTCTTGTCTGCGACAAATCCCACTCAAGGGAGATAGAGTTTTCCACAGTTCGAGGATACAGTTCATCCTTTCAGGGACGGGAACTGTAAATACAGCATAAGGAAATAGTAGCCTACTGTCTATATGTATACTGTGAGTTAAAACCCTGTTTTCTCTTTGGGAGCGTAGAGCGTTATGTGTGATCTCTTAAGGTTATTTTTATATTTTGTATTTTTATAAATAAAGATAAATAAATCTATCTCAGTTGATCATGGAGTTGAATAAAGAATTCAGAGGTCAAAGCACTCTAGGTCTTGCAGAAGACCCTGGCTTGCTCCCAGCACTTGCATGACACCTCACAATAGTCTAGAACTCTAGGTCCAGAGGATTATTTTTCGTTTTCTGGCTCCATAGGCACCAGGCACACACATGGTACCAGTGTGCAAATCCATGTGTAAATACTCATAAATTAAAATTATATCTTAAAAAATTAAAAAAGAAACGAGCATGGAGCACACATATAATCCTATCACTTGGTTGTGGGGCAGTAAAATTAAGTAATCAAAACTAATACCTGCCTCTATATTTCTCATTTTCCTCCATCAAGTGTGTCATGGAATCCTTTCTTCACTGAGAGGCACAGGAGAATAAGGTCACTAGTTTTACAATCCAGACTTACCTTGGCTTTTCTACATAGACCTGGATGAATGCATAGTAATCTAACTGGTTCAAATCTAAGAGTGCTGGAAATACAGGAGAGAGGCACCATGCCCAGAACAGTTAACCTGTGCATCACTGGTGTGGGAGGTCCTTCTGTCTGCGTTTTGCTTTTATTGGTTAATAAATAAAGACCTGCTTTGAGCCTGTGGCAGGGAAGAACAGAACTACGCGGGGAAAGCTAGGCTGTATGCTGGGAGAAAGAAGATGCCATGGAGCTGTAGCCAGGATCAGACATGCTGGAACTTTAGCTGTTAAGCCACAGCCACGTGGCAATACACAAATTAATGGAAATGGGTTAAATTAATATGTAAGAGTTAGCCAATTAGAAGCTAAAGCTAATGGGCCAAGAAGTGATTTAATTAATATAGTTTCTGTGTGATTATTTCGGGGCTAAGCAGCCGGGAGCCAAGAAGCAGCTCACTCCCTTCTCCAACACATCACTTCTTCCTAATTCAGCAATCCCTCACTGTCTATAGGAGTCTCATGATTTCCGTAACTATGAAAGGTACAGACTGTCAAGTCATTTGTGAAAAATAGAGCACAATTTGTATCTAATCTACACATATATGTCCATGATCTTTAGATTTTATTTCATTTGTTATTACATAGGGTTTTGACTTTTTTGTCGTTTACTGTTTTGTTTTTGAGCAGTGTTTCACTCTTTATCATAGGCTGAACTGGAACTCATAGCAATCCTTCTGCCTCAATCATCCAAGTACTGGCATATGTCACCATCTATAGCTAGCTGTATACTTTAAATCATCTCCAGATAACTCATGACATCTAACAGTGTACATACAGTGTGCATTCATGCTGTACTACATAGGAAATTGTAAGTGCAAAAGCACACATATATTTGTTACATATATATTTGATTCTAGATATTTTAATTTAGTTTATTGAATAAGAGGCTGTGAAACCACAAATTAAAAAGCACCTACTACATTAATGCCTACTTGAGAATATGTTGTTTCAATAACTGGTGGGTTAACGTGTCATGAAATTATGTTCAGACCATTACGATCAAAAGAAAGAACATCTATATTTAATTTGAGGTGTCTGTGGTCTCTGTGAAAATCAATTACAATAGAAAAAATAAATCAAAATTGTCATGTAATTATGTGCTGTTTTAGACACTGCTACACTGATAGGAAAAAGGGAAACAAAGTATTAAGACAAAAAGTAAGAATCCTGTATTAAAAGTATCATCTTACTTTCAGACTTGGTGGATAAAACTCTCCTTGCAGTATCAAATGCATCAAGACACCAAATCTCTGAAAGTAGTTTTTCTGTTTAAGTTGTTCTTTCTTTTTTTTATTATGTGTGTGTGTGTCTGTGTGCGTGTCTCTCTGTGTGTGTGTGTGAGAGAGAGAGAGAGAGAGCGAGCGAGAGAGAGAGAGAGAGAGAGAGAGAGAGAGAGAGAGAGAGAGAGAGAGAGAGAAAGTAGCCATATAATGCCACAACACATGAGTATAAATCAGAGGACATTTTCTGGAGTTGGTCCTCTCCTGACATCATGCAAGTTCCATGTCCAAGTCATCAGGTTTGGCAGCAAGCACTTCACAGCCAGTTCACTAGCCCCACCCTTAATTTTCCTACATAAACTATTTCATTCGCTCATCTACAGTCACAACGTCCTTTGGTGAGACTCCAGCAATCTCAGTCCAATGTGTTCATATTTCATACAGAGAAATTGTTTTATTCTCCATTAACTAGGCATAAACTTAAGTAATCTTCTAGCAGAACTTTGGAAAAATACATATTTTAAGTTTCTCTTCCCATGAGCATCATGAAGTAATAGCTGAGCTTGATTTGCTGTACCCATAGCCTTAATTAACTAGCTTGTGCACACAAAATATTCATAAGCACTGTTCCTTGAATATTCTATATAAAGTCATTTCTGGCATTCCCGTTCTTTCAAATAATAAGAATCTCTCAATATCAAGTGTTTCAAATGACAATGGCAGTTTCGGAGCTTCCTTCTCATAGCATTTAAACATCATCTTCGAACGTGACCTTTCTTGCACAATTGCCACAGCTTTCAATCAGGATTAGAAAGATTCAAAGATATAGCAAGATCACACTGAAGCTTTCTATAGTTCAGGTCCTCTGTTATGAATTGAATTTAAAAAATAAGGCAAGGTCATTGCCACCTTACTGAATTCATATAAGTATATAATTGTAATGAAGTGTGATGAAGGTCATGGTCAAACCACTGGCAAAACATGAATGTTGGCCACAGTCCGCCGGGAGAAGTGCTCTCTTCGTAAACATGGCTGTCGGTTTTGCACCTCTTAAGTTCTGTGATTTTACGCACACACACACACACACACACACACCATGTAGTGTTTGTCATATCATTTCATGTATTAATATGATTAAATTTGATCTTATTTCCTGTTCATTCGTGTTCCCTTCATCATCCCAATTAGTCTACCTTCCCAGATAATTTTCCCCTTTCCCTTCTTTCTTCTCCTTCTCCCCTCTTTGTGATCAAATGTGCTTCCTTAGGTTGTTTACTGGATTCTAACTAAGTGATTGTTTACAAAAGAGTGCGGCTATCGGACCAGTGGCTATAACCCTGCAGAGAATACTGTTTCTTCTCTCAGCAACTGTTGCCTATGGATCCTCAATGAAAGGTACAGGGTAGTACCCCCCTCTCCTCTCCTTGATAGGATATTGATAGAATGATCCTAATGCATGTCCTGTCTAATAAACATGGCTGTGGTGAATGTAAGTGTACCAAAGATAGGTTATGCCAGAAAGACAGCAATGATGATGCCCCACCCCATCTTCGCGCTCTTACATTCCTCTTATCTTCTTTCTATGGGGCTGTGTGAGCCTTCAAGGGGGTGATATAAAGATATGATAAGTTAATTTCTATGGAAAAATAGCTTTATTTTCCATCTGTTGTTGACCTTATTGATGAAGGAAATTTAACTTCTGTTCAACGGATCCATGACTGTCCTCTTCAACAGTCAAGGATTTGGAATTTTAAACGCATTTGGGAAATCTCTACAGGGTCCTGAATTGTCTGTTTCTCACTCTGTCTCTCCCCATCCTAACCAGACAAGAAGACTGGAAGCAGATATGAGAAAAAGTAGGTCTCTTAACTTGGTGGCCTGGCCCCTGCTACGCTATTACCAGCTCAGTTCTATTTAAGTTCCACTTTTATGGGTTGAAGACAATCTACAAAAAGCCAGAGCTGTCACTTTCAGTAGATTCCTTTGAAATCTCTTCTGCATGTGCTGTTCCTGGGCTCTGAATGCTGACCAGGTAAAAAGACCCGTTCTTCCTCTCAATTTTTTTTTTTTATCATGATGGCTAATCTGAACATCAGTTCTGAACTCTGATGTGGAATTTCTGCAAGTCATTGTTCTTCTGAGCACTTAAGATTGCTCAGATCAGGACAGATAGGGGCTGAGAAAAGATGTAACTTGCTTCCTGCTTCATCCATATCCAAAAGAAAAAGCACAGTCATACTCAAAAACACAGAAACATAGGGGTTAGTTTGCAGAAACAGGAAGAAATTTAGTAATGGCAAATATATGAACTATGACAACCTGAAAATTAGACAAGAACAGACATGGGTACAAATGTTTTAATTCCCATAAATAATAGAGTACTTCTTTCACAAATATTAACAATGCAATTAAAGTCAATGAAGTTTAAATAGATGATACAGTGCCACACATATAGAAGTTATTATTTTTCCTTCATTTGCATATAAAAAAGACCAGTTATTTCGGTGTTAGTAACATGCTGTTATATACTAATTTATTTTACTTTATTTTTAATTTTACTTTTTTCTGTGATCCAGATTCCCTTAGCTAATTAAAAGTTTGTTGTCTGCATGAAGATATTACTATCCCTCAACTTTTAGTTTAACCCTAATATCAAAGTGAATACCTTTACGTTCCTATTTGTACAAGCATTTATCCTTGAGGATATGCTAACAAGAAGCACTATGTGTATGACTCTTCTCTACATATTTATGGTCTCTTGCTTTTGTAACCCATGCCTCTGCACATACATACTGTACTCCTTGTGTCTCACTGTTTACCTAGATCTTCCATTAGCCATTATATATTCTTTCAACAGCAAGATAAGATTGGCTGTTTTCATCCCTTGTGTTAGGTACATGATTTATCTACTAAATCACCTAATGTTCATTTGGTCACTAGTATAGTTCAGATATTCTACCAGGGTTGAGGACTCGTCAGAAGTTCAAAGTCTCTGGAACCTGTGTTTTAATAGACAAGTAAGACAGTAAAGAAATGAATGCAGTCATTAACAGCATGAGCATGTGTGAAAAGCACTGTAACAATGCTTGTTGGTCAGTAGATGAGGGGACAGAAGGTGACAGTTTACTTACAGTTTATCTAGTGGTTCCTCCTTAAGACAGAGGTTTTTAGTTTCCCATTTACTATTGCCCAACTTTAGGATTTAGAGAATTGAAACCACACTACCTGAGCTATTTCTTAGTGTAAAGACCGCCTTTCTAATGTGAGCCTTTGTGAAGACAAGTTCATGGTTTGCACTCCTTTAAATGTCTCATTATTAATATAGAAGATGGATATAAACAAACTATCCATTTGAAATACATCAATTAGTTCATGACCTCTAAAGAACCTCAGATTCTTATAAAAATTATATTTCCGAGCATCTAACAAAATTTTGATCTAATCTACTTTTGTTTTAATTCAATAAGACAGCAGAAAATACCATTTTCAACATATTAACCTTTATACTAATTATTTTAAACTCTATTTAACCAAAAGTTGAAATGTGTTGAGTGCATATTAAGAATTAATCCAAGTTCTTATTTATAGCAATGCTCTATAATACTTTCGGGTGACTTTGCAGGACATGTAACCTAAATTCAACCATTTGGAATCATTTTAAGAGCTAGCATTGTCACTTGATTATTTCTGTTTGGAATTCAGCTGGGGCCATTTCCAGACCCTGCCTTCATGATGCCAGGCAGCAAGCCCCTCCTTTGGAGTTAACTCAGTCTAGACCATGCCACCCAGAAAGCCCTTCATAGGCAGCTCCTCCCTTAGAGGGCATTGAAAGTTCCACCCTTTGGGCTCCCTTTGTGGTTCTCTCATTTTTCTCTGGGGGGACCCAGGAATGCTTTGGGCAGATTCTACTTTTTGATTTGTTTTGTTTTGTTTTGTTTTGTTTTTGAGACAGGATTTTTTCTGTAATTTTGGAACCTGTCCTGGAACTATCTCTTATAGACCAGGCTACAGATCTGCCTGCCTCTGCCTCCTGAGTAATAGGATTAAAGGCATGTGCCATCACTACCCAGCTTGCTTTGTGAAGATTAAACCTGGATTTATTAATTTAGTTTGATCGCCTTATTACATCAGTAATGGTAGATTCCCCATAACCAAGGATTCAAAACCTCACAACTGGTGCAGAACGCAAATAGAGTTGCGATTTCCAGTTACCAGATGACTGTGGAAAACCACTCTCCCTTCCCTGACATCAGACAGACATACTCAGTGAGTTACCCAATTTCAAGCCACTACCTCTAAAGGAATCTAGGAATCCTTCCATATTCCAGTCCACTTGATAAGACTGTGCAGTGCCAGGCAGTTGGTCTGTTCTTGGGTAGAGATAGTGTAATGGTCCACCTGCCTCTTTAAGAGACATGCCCTGCCTACTTTCTTCCACTTCCAGCCTGAGTTCCTTCCTTTCCTTCTCTCCCCTGAAGAGGTAGCTTCTCCTTTCCTCTCCCTCCTCTCTCTCTCTCTCTCTCTCTCTCTCTCTCTCTCTCTCTCCCTCTCTCTCCCTCTCTCTCTCTCTCCCTCTCTCTCTCTGCCGCTCTTTCCTTATTTCCCTTCTCCCTCCCTCTCCCCTTTCCTTTTCCCTTCTATAACCCACTAAATAAATACCCACTTTCTCTGCATGGAATGCCTATCTGTCTCTGTCTCTCACCCACTTTGTCTCCTCGTGGGACCAGCTGACCAACCAAGGTCTCTCACCTGCCTTGTGGCTCCCTACCTGGGACCTGCTGCCCCTCATGGCCTTCAGTGGCCCACTTCCATCCCTCAGAGAAGAGCACCATTTAAATTTTACCATTGCAGATACTCTCTACATTCTGGGACACTTGTATGTGAGACATCTTGCACAGGGGTACCCCAAACCTCCTACTGTTTTGACTCCAGACTAGTTCAGAGGATACTCTCTGTCTTAGTCTCCTGTTCTCTGGCTAATGGCATGTAAATGGTTACTTCTAAGTTCAAGTTCACTCCCCAAACACTCTATAATATTTATCCCAACTTGGGCTGTCTACCCTGGCCAGGTTCATGAACACTGCATTTCTGCTCCCTCTCCCCTCACCATCTGCCTGTCCCTACCCTTTCTCTATGTTCTCAGCTTTTGTCTGTTAGTAATCTCCTTGCTTCCATCGAATTGTTCTTCCAGTTTTCCCAACTTGTTCATTTCTTGGATGCTCACTCTAATTTTGCCTGTTCTTCCCAGCCATGCTGAGATTCATGCCCATCACAGGGCTGTTCACCCCCTCCCCCAACAGCCTGGGAGATCCACAGCTTAAGCTCCAACCACTTGTGCCCTCCACATGGCTCCTGCCCCTCTGCCACTCCTTGTTTAATCCTGACTGTGTACCTGCATGGTCCGTTTCACTCTGCAGCACCTCCTCTATGCTTCCAGCAGCAGGCTGTCCCAACCTGGTGGAACTCCCTTAACACCAAGAAACACCTTTCGTTTGTATGTTTTTATTTTTCATTTAAGATTTTTAATTTGGTCAGCTGACACGGTTTCCAGGGGAAAGTTTTGATCATCTATCTGTTGAAATGAACGTGCAAATAAAGTGGCCATAGTATGCTTGTTTATGTCTGTGTGTGTATGTGTGATTATTTTAAAATCTGTAAAATTTGTAACAGATAACAAAATAAAGTGCCTATTTGCTCTCTTGTCTGGTTCATTCACCCTTGCCTCTTCTGTACAACCAGGGCACTTCTCTATTCCACTCTTTCTGGTGGTTATCACCCTTCCCACCACTTGAAGATGGTAACAATGCAGACGGACAAATGGCAACGATCTACTTTTTACTCCTAGAAATCTGTCTTCTCAGCTCCCTTAAGAAACAGATGCCTGAAGTCTCCAGGATGGCAGTTAACTAAGCACCTCTCCACCCCTACCTTGTGCTGAGTGTGAGCCCAGGCACGTCTGACTCCCTATTCTTCATATTGTCCCTTGTCAGCAGGAAGAAGACAGACTCAAACTGGAGCCCCCATGATCAAGGGGTCTGATATGTTTAGGTAGAAGCCCTACTGACATCTACATCAACACTAAAAGATTGCGATATTTGGAATCCAGCTAGGGCCCTTCCAGACCCCACCCTCATGATGCAACAGAAAACTTATTAGTTGATAATTCCAGGATATGTTATTCTACATCTATGAATTGGAGATGTTAATAATCGACTATGAAAACTGAATTCTGTTATGCATACAAACACTTACTTTTATGCCTACTCTACCATATACTATGAAAGGTTTTCTAGTAACAAATCATACTGTGATTGAACTTAGCAGTCAGGGTAGTTCTCTGCAGTTCTATAATTGTAAAAGGAGAGTCTTAGGAACATTATCTTTGGAGAAAGGAAATTTCCCATTCCGTGTGGCTCAGTGCCCCCAACAGTAGCCTTTTTGTCAGGATTATCTCCTGTTTCATATCACTTCGCAGTTTGGGCTGCTAACTGCTCAGGGAAAAGAAGAGGATCATTCAATCATTCACTTACTTTGTGGGTAGTTACTGAGTCACTACTGAGTACTCAGCACCCTGTGCTGCATGAAGGCACAATGTGATTATAAACAGACTTTTTCCTCTGCTCTTTTGATGCTTAGAATCTGCATTTTTAAGAAAGTTAATGAAATCATTGCATCTATCCCATAGATTTTTTGTGTGTAAATTCTGTCAAAGAAAGTTATGGAGTATTTGGAAAAATCAGAGTTAGGTCTTGCCTTCACAAGGCAAGGGGTACATGATTCATGTGGATAAATGTATTAGATTATGCAAATTTGGACTGAAAATTTGAGGGGTCAATTTAGATAGTAACATGGGGAGGGAAACAAACTGGAATTAAGATCTATCTCTCATTAAAAAAATGATGATATTAGACTTTTTCAATTAAGCTTTAATGATGTGTTAAAGGAAGAAAGTAACATGGTGGAAGGGCGATAGGATTTGTTTCATCAGCTCTTTCATTTCTCATGTAAGTGACAATCCTTAATTTTAAATAAGCAATTCTTGGCATCATGAGTTAGAAACCTACATGATTTATGTAAGGGTTAGTTATTGAAACTAAAAATAAATGAATTTAGATAGAAAAGTAATGATTAACAACTAACATAGCATTTTTCTTATAATAGAATTGCTTTCTACATACATTAGAAATTTAAAAATAAATACATCAGTTCAGCCAAGGCTCATGGCACCATCCTTTTCAGAACTTTGCTCCCATTATGCAAATATTTCTATGCTTATGGAGAGCAGGCTGGATCTTAGCTGCATCATTCCAGTGTTTAATCACAGTCTCAGAGCAATGAAGAAAATATGACTGTCCCTCTTTTCTTTTTGATATACCCTCAGGTCTAAACATATTTATTTTTTGTCTTAGAGACAGAAATGTATTTGTAATTGTATATAAGAAGTGAAATAAAACACCCTGAAGTATTTTAAGTTTGCTACATGATAACATGCTCTTTGAAGAATGAAGAGACTCTTCTGACCTTTATATTTGATAGTAACACTGATTCCTGATTCACATGATTGCCGTTATAATATTATTAGTAAACAGCTCATCTCTACTTGCCATAAATTTTCATAACTTTTCTCATTCCCCCATGCAATTACTGTCAGCACAACCACTGTGATAGATGAAGGAAAGCTGAGAGAGAAAACTGGCCACAGATATTAAACATATAAATTTGGTTCCCATCTGTATCAACTCTAATGAAATCATTTAACCATGACTTGAAAGTTTAAAGCTACAAGCATCTATTGTGAAGGGTTGTATTCATTTCAAGATATGGGCAGTTCTTGGTCTGATGTAGTGAGAGGGTTCAACTTTGCAATTAATTCCTACAACCACAGGCATTATTCATTGCAAACACACTCATGTTGTTCTTTGTATAATTTGGTTTGCGTTTCAAATGCCAAGGAGATGACAGAGAGAGAGAGAGAGAGAGAGAGAGAGAGAGAGAGAGAGAGAGACCCAGGATACACTGATACACTTTACAGTTCATATTGTAGACATGAAACACATTTCTTTTCTCAGGAGAAACAAGTGATATAGTAATTCAGAAGCAAATATGAATAACCATATCATAGAGGAATAGGTTTAGTTCATTCCCAATAATATTTTTCTAGGCTGAAATAATTAGATCAACTTTTTTTTTTTTGGTTTTTCGAGACAGGGTTTCCCTGTAGTTTCTAGAGCCTGTCCTGGATCTAGCTCTTGTAGACCAGGCTGGCCTCGAACTCAGAGATCCACCTGCCTCTGCCTCCTGAGTGCTGGGATTAAAGGCGTGCGCCACCACCGCCCGGCTTTAGATCAACTTTTATAGCCACAGAAAAACAGCAAAAAATGATAAATGGAGGCATTTACCAAATAAATGGTAGAAGCATCAAATAGATGGATTGAAGGAAATCTTCATCAAAGTTTTCAGACATTATTTGAGATTATTGTTAACACTGGGATTGCCTGAAGTTAGTGGTCTGCTAAATTAATATGCTTTAAAGTTTGACCTGATAGTTGAAAGGATGTTATTTAAGTCATCCATAGAGGTGAATATCTGTAAAGGATGTAAGTTAGGTCATTGATAAAGTGGACACTAAGTGATAATTAAGGGGACTAAACTAAATTTGTCTCTGTTTCGGAAACATTCCAGATCCTGTAAGCATTAAATTCTAATCAGTTGATCAAGTTTATAAAATCTTTAACATGGGTATATGTGTGTGTGTGTGTGTGTGTGTGTGTGTGTGTGTGTTTACCCTGGGAATGTTAGTTTACAATACTCAAATAGTTAAGCCACAAAGTAAGCTAACAAAGACCAATAAGATGTCATTGCCATCCTACTTTACATTACCCTTAAAGTAAAGACCAAAAGACACTTGAGGAAGCAAGAGAAGCTGTGTTCAACTTCTAAGGAAGTAAGTTGGTGAAAGGCAAGCAAGTCACAAAGCAAAGTAGGCACTGAAGTTTTGTAGTGGGAAGTTGCTTGCTTGTTTCCCAACGGCCCACACTCATATAATCACACAGCATGTTCCTAGCTACCTCTTACATCTTAAATTAACCCATTTCTATCAATCCATGTATCACCATGAGGCTGTGTCCTACCAGTAGGTTCCAGTGTCTGTTTCCTTTTGCAACTACATGGCATCTCCCTGACTCGACCCACTCTCTCTCTTTATCTCTGTTTGAATTTCTTACCTGGCTTCACTTGGCTAAGCCATTGGCCAAAACAGCTTTATTCATCAACCAATAAAGGAACACAGATAAAGAAGGACATCCTACATCATCTCTCCTTTCCTGTCTAATTAAAAAGAAAGGCTTTAAATTTAGCATAGTAAAAATACATATATAAAACAGTTATCAGGCAAGAATTATAGTTACAATTTTTTTGTGAGTGTAAAGTTTTATATTTAATTTATCTTTTATCATAACTAAAGAAATCTATAATTACAACTATTTGTCTTCAATCCCAGAGGGACATAATATTGACTAAGTAAACGTGAAGCACATTGTAAGCAACTTTCAAAGTTTTAGAATTGACAGAGATATCTTACTGCCTGAACAGTCATCCAAAGTTCTTTTGTAACATTGTGTCTGTCATCTTTCTTCAGCCTATAGGCCCATATTATCTGGCAGACTTTTCCATGAAGCAGGAAATTTAAAAGGCAGTTTATAAGTAATTTTTTTTCTGTGTCCTTCAGAATATCTGTCAGTTTCTTTGGTGGAGCAGGAACCCCAAAGTAATGTCTCACCTTCTTTTCATAAATTCAGCACTCGTTTTTTTTTTTTTTTTTTTTTTTTTTTTTTTTTTTTTTTTTTCCTGTGGGGTCTTCATGTCCAGTTTATATAGCATACCATCAAGTGCTCCAGGTAAGAGGATTTCCTTGCCCAATGGCTAACAAACTCTGTAAGTAGCCTCTTTGATACTTATCATCCTCTTGAAATAATTGGTGCTGCCAGAAGCAGACACGTCTCACTGTCCAGAGAAGTATAAGTTCTTAAAATATTTTAAATTCTATGTTTTGTAGGTCTTTGAAAGGGTTGAAAAATACCTATCCAAGTGAAATATATCTCTTTTCATCTAGAAAACCTAACATGACTAAATTTGACTATTATAGATGACTATTTGTTAATCTATAATTTTTACAGATTATAATTTTTATAATGTAAAATTATACTTTACATTTTTGAATGAGCTGTAAAACCCCAATACCTTAAACAAGAGAAGAAATACATATACAGAGTGTAACAAAATCTACCGTAAATTTTTATGAATAAATCAAGATCCATGCCAATGCAAAGTATTCATTTCTATATCATATCTTTCTTTAAATGAAAACAAACATTTTTAAACAATCATTTTGGGAATTTGGGTGTTGTTTTCTCCAAACTGATTCCTGTTGTTTGTTGAATGAAGTATGTTTTAGGATTACAGAGACCTTTGGGGAGGAGATCTTGTTCCATCAAACCAGATTAATCTTGTACCATCAAACCAGGTTCCCATTCTCTTTAGAAACAAAAGCAGAATATGTTTTCCAAAGTAATATCCTAGATTCAAATTTTGAAGTCTAGATACCTTTAAATATATATATTTAAATATATATATATATATATATGTTGGTTTAGCTTAGCAGTCCCCACAATCAAATATCTCTATGCAGTCAAAAGACTCAAAGAAAATCTGATAATATATATAATTCAGACTCTCTATGCATATTTCATCTTTATGTAGCTTCTTTTTCTTTATTCCTTTAATTTATGACTAGAGTCTTTTATATACTACTTTTACTGTCTTTTTAATGACCTTGTTTTATCTATATGATTTTTTTCTTTTCTCTCCCAAGCCTACATACATTTTTAAGCACACTGTGTCTCATTTAGTTGTCTTTTATGTCTGAATCTCTCCTATTGTATATATGAAAGCCTTTTTTGACAAAGAGCATCTTTTTTTAAAAAAATATTAAGCAGGCATGGCTAAGACCAACTCTCCAGCCTTGCCTGTTTGGTCTGCCCTATCTAACATGGCAGAGGTATGTTCATGGCCAGCATTTTGTGCCATGTTCACAGCTCCAGGGATGCAACGGGTCTATGTTGCCATTAAGCAACTTGTATCACTCTGATCACAAACCTCATTTAAGTTTTCTGCAGTCAGACTTCCCAAAGGAACCAGAGTTGTTCATGCCTCCAGTACAAACCAGGAAGCCTTCTAAAAGGAGCCATGTCTCTGCTTACAGCCAGCAAACAGAGCCTATCTGGAAAAAAATGTGGCAAACAAAAACTGTACTTGGCTCCCATTTTTGTTGATCTAGAAGTCTTCTTAAGCATTTATTTATTTATTTATTTATTTTTTATTATTTATTTATTTATTTATTTATTCTGTCTTATGTGGACTCATACCCCAGATGGTGGCCACCACTTTGCAGCAGGAGACTGCTCATTCATTTTCCAGCTGTCTGGACTCAAATAATCACACAGAAACTATATTAATTACAACATTTTTTGGCCGATGTCTCTAGCATGTTCCTTGCTATCTCTTACATCTTAAATTAACCCATTTTTATCAATCTGTGTTTCACCATAAGGTTGTGGCCTACTGGTAGGTTCCAGCATCTGTCTCCTTCAGAAACTACATTGCATTTTGATGACTCTCCCCACTCTCTCTTTTTGTCTCTGTTCAGATTTCTTGCTTGGCTTCACCAGGCTAAGCCATTGGCCAAAACAGCTTTATTCATCAACCAATGAAGCAACACATACAGAAGGATATAGCACATCACTGAAGGATGTGAATCTGTGTGATATTGCCTGCTAGAAGGGTTGTAGTGTCAATTGTCACACACAGTTCAGAGGGACCAAGAAAGAGTGATTTTCTTGAATAGTACAATTTGGCAAACTCAAATGGAGCTTCCTTTAACTTATACTTCATAGGTAAAGGTGTAATTGAAGCAACAATGCATGGTGAGGAAGGACATTTCAGAATGGAGTCACAGAGGCTTTTTATTGAAGCGTGGACAAAGAATTCAATTATTTTAGTTCGTAATAACTAGCAAGAAACTTAGGAAATGTTAGATGTTCAATAAATTTGTTAAATTAGACTCTGACTGCTAGGAAGGATGTATTTTGTCCATTAGCCAAACAGACTTAACTGAACCTTTAGACACAGGTGTCTCTAATTTCTTTAAATGACATTTGAGAGGAATGGAATGAATTGAGTTAAACGTGGGCATGATATTTTCTCTGGACTGACTGACTCTACATTCTACTTACTGATATATTTGATCATGCTTAAAATCATAGTTAAATCAAAATATATGGTTCCATGTGTTAATGGTATTAACTTAGAAGAAAAGCATTGTGTGTACTCTCTGTATTTCATCACCACCTAAATTTAGACCCAGACATTCTTTCCCTTCTTCCATAAACTTTGATATTTTCCTAAGGCTAAGTATAAATTAACTTAAGAATATTCCATAACAATAGCTTTGTAAAAATCAGAGACATTTAAGATATTAATTTTGGTATAAAATAGGCTTGTAATTTTCATATAAAATGTGAAAATAGTTATCACAATAAATTTTGTTAAGTTTCTCATAAATTTTTTAAGCATTTAGATTTGTTATTGACTTATCAGAAATGGACCATGACACTTTTTGACCAAACCCATTCTTTATCTTTGAGAAAAACATATCAAGAGAAACAGGATAATTAATGCCAACTCCTACTCAGTATAGGTCCAAGGCTAGATAAATTTTTGCATCTGTTTCTCTGAGGCTGTCCCTATTCCTGTTTATTACCAGTCAACTTTAATACCCTGTCTTTAAAATATGTCATTAGGTCTGCTTCAGTGATTGTTTTGAAAACATGCATTTATCACAACACAGTTGAAGTTTTTTTAAAACCATTTAAAGAGAAGACACGTTTCATATTTGATTTCATCCATGAGAAATATCAGCTGAGATTGAAATTAGTGTGCCACCTAACAGAGCCACATACAAAACACACATATTACAAACATCTGCCAGTAAGCTCAGCCCACACTGTCTTAAGAGCCACACTTATTTTGGTAGACACAATCAGTCTTAAAAGATGTCCATATTCTTCATCTATCGTCAGGTGGAGGTTCTATGGTGATATGCAAGAAATTCATCATTATGGCTGTAGGAACTGGCCTTTTCAGGCTCCCTCTCCTCAGCTGCCCAAGGAACTAACTGGGGGCGTCTCCCTGGAAACCTGGGAACCCCTCTAGGGTCAAGTCTCTTGACAACCCTCAGGTAGCTCCTTAAATTAAGATATATGCTTCCCTGCTCTCATATCCACCCTTCCTATATCCCAAGCACCCCATTCCTCCGAGCTCCCCCCGCTCTCCCCTTCACACTTTTCTCTCCCCATCTTCCCTTGGCCCAGTCTTGCCCAACCCTCAAGTTCCCAATTTTGCCTGGCGATCATGTCTACTTCCAATATTTGGCCTTGAGAGGGAGGGAGGGGAGGTATGGGTGGAGGGGAGGGGAGGGAAGGGGGAGAAGGAGGGGAGGGAAGGGGGAGGAGGAGGGGAGGGAGGGGGGAGGAGGAGGGAAGGAGATGGAAATTTTTAAAAATAAAAAAAATAAACCATGAGAAAAAAAAAAAAGATATCCATATCCATATCCTCGGAACCTCTGAAAAATACCATGCCACACGATGACAATATTTTGTAGCTGTCATTGAGGTTACCAATTGTGGACCTATGCAGGACAGAACCTCAATTATTCAGGAAGACCCAATTTAATCACATGATCCTATAAAAACAGAGAACTTGGTATAGTAAGAGTCAGAAGACAAATAGAAATTCCAAGCACTCGGAGGGGCAGTTTATGAATAGCCTTTGTTTCAGAAATGCAGAGATGCATGCAAAGATGGGAGATGGTCTATAGAGCAATGAGCAGACTCTCTGACATCCAGCAAAGGCATAAGTGACTCTACCTGTATTTTTCAATCGCTAACTTATCGAGCAACTCATTGAGCTTGAAAGTGGCCTCATTCTTCCCAGAGATGAGTAACCATCACCTTAAAATTAACCCAGAGCAGAGAATAAACCAAGCTACCCGTGACCAGGATGTGGGTCAGGGTAACTGACAAGCCTGTTACAATTTGTATTTACAACACATCAAAATTCATATAGTTTAATATGTCACACTTAAAATGAATTTGGACAAGAACTATTTTATATGTTTTTATTTGGCTATGTGTTCAAGTGCTTAATAAAGTATTTGGGGGGATATGTCCTATATTGTAACAAAAAATTCATTTGGATAACAACAATTTGTATATAACCCTGTGGGTACATATATACAACATAATAATATGCCTTTCTTTCATTGTAACTTATCACATAAGACTGAGGACAGAATTTCTTACTTGAAATATGCCTGCACTTGAAAGTTTTTAGACACTGGAGCATTAAAATTCTTAAATTTTGGATTTTGGATGTGTGCCTGTATATTCTCCCGTGTCTGGGGCAAAGTTTCAATGTGTCATCTTTCACAGTAACTCCTGAGCTGTGCTGACACACATACCTCTCTAGGTGCCAAGTTACCATTTGTGTTTTTAAGTTTTACTTATGTGTTTCTTAAATTTAAACACATGCAAGCTTCCATCTCCTCCTTTAAAATATTTTATATTACTTTATGTTTATGAGTATTTTGTCTTTTATATTATATGTATTAGCCTATGTGTACCATGTGTGTATAGTGCCCACAGAGGGCAGAAGAGGGAATTGTTTTCCACGGAACTGGAGATAGAGATAGCTGTGAGTTGCCATGTGTATACAGAGAATGAAATCCACATTGTCTGTAAAGCAGCAGCTGCTTTTAACCACTGAGTCATGTCCTAAGACCTCCTTCTGGTTTTTAACTATCATTATTTGTTGTTTGTCACTGATGCCATTTTAAATTTGATTCTCAAATCAATTTTCTATAAACCTCCTGTCTTTTTTAATTTTTATTTTTTAGTTTTAGTTTTATTTTTATTAAAAATTTCCATCTCCTCCCCTCCTCACACTTTCCTCCCCTCCCCTCCACCCACACCCCCACTCCCTCCCTCTCCAGGCCAAAGAGCAGTCAGGGTTCCCTACACTATGGGAAGTTCAAGGTCCTCCTAATTCCCCCAGGTCCAGGAAGGTGAGCATCCAAACTGACAAGGCTCCCACAGAGCCCGTCCATGCAGTAGAATCAAAGCCCAGCGCCACTGTCCTTGGCTTCTCAGTCAGCCTCCACCGTCAGCCACATCCAAAGAGTCCGGTTTGATCACATGCTCCATCAGTCCCATTCCAACTGGCCTTGAAAGAGAGGATGGGAGAGCTTGAGGGAATGGGATGGTTGGGATGGAGGAGGGGGGAATATGAGAACAGGGAAGTATATATCTTAATTACGGGAGCCATCTTAGGGTTGGCAAGAGACTTGACTCTAGAGGGGTTCCCAGGTGTCCAAGGAGATGTCCCCAGCTTGTTCTTTGGGCAGCAGAGGAAAGGGTGCCTGAACTGGCCTTGGCCTATAGCCACACTGATGATTATCTTGCATATCACCATAGAACCTTCATCTGGTGATGGATGGAGATAGAGACAGAGCCCCACACTGGAGCAATGGACTGAGCTCCCAAGGTCCTAATGAGGAGCAGAAAGAGGGAGAACATAGGCAAGGAAGTCAGGACCGCGAGGGGTGCGTTCACCCACTGAGACGGTGGGACAGATCTAATGGGAGATCACCAAGGCCAGTTAAGCCTCCTGTCTTAACTGTACATCTTTGCAAATCTTTGAGAAACTTTAAGATTCTCCCACCCTCTGTCTGTCTCTGTCTCTCTTTCCATCTTGTCTTCCCTTCCTTTCTTGCTGCCCTCTCTCACTCTACCCTTCTGTCATTCCCTCTCTTTCTCTTTCTGACACTCATATGTAGGTGCATAGCAATATATCTATATATTATTACAGTCCTTTTAATCTGACAAAATCAGCTTAAGGGAGGAAGTGTTACAGAATATTAGTTTACACTGTAAAAATAAAAACCTGGAATTAGATAACCTAACAGGAGACTCATTTCTGCCTTCCTCACTAACTGTCAGTTACCTGACATTCAGGATTGAGGCCTTGTAAGATTTCCCCACCCATGATGGCATGTTAGCTGGTATTGTAATTGTGCATATTTTGTTTAGGTGACCATATTTAAGATTTCATGGGAATGACTGCACTGTGATATACAAGAGACATGCTATTAAAACAAACATTCTTGCTATCTTTTACTTTCTTTCTGCCCCCATTAAAACAAACATCCTTGCTATCTGTTACTTTCTTTCTGCCCCCTCTGCTACAATGTCTCTGGGACTTGGATATTGTGATTGTCTTGTAAATGTGCTGTCTGGGGTTTGGAATTCCATGGTCAGTTGTTTTCTTCATTTGACTACTTATAGGTTTTTGTGATGGTTTCTGTTTTCTTCAAAAGAAGTTTATTTGGTAAAGGGTAATCTTTATTCTTACCTGTGGTTATCAGGATAGGTACTTAGAATGCAGTTGGGAACTATATTGTCTTAAGGAAAGAGTACTAATAAATAATGATCTAAGATCTATGATCTCACCAACCATGAGTAGTTTTCTAGGTTTATAATGCCAATCACAATTTCCTTCCTATTAAGTTGGTCTTCAGTAAAAGTAGACGCCTGTTGGTTACTCCAAGAAATAAGAGCCAGTATTGTACCCTTTGTGATATCTTCAGATGATGGGCATCCTGGCTTTATAGCTGTGTGGAGCTATTGATTTCTTTCCTCTCTTGGCAGCTTGCCTAGAACTTTCAGATACTAGGAAAGCTATTTCTTAAGGAGGAGGTTCCTGTACCCTATTTCAATTGTCCATTTATCCTCATATGTCTCTTATGGATCACAAACATAAAGAAGAATGAAACTTATCAATGAGATGGCTTAGCAGGCAGAGGTGCTTGCTGTCAATCTGAGCGTGATACCCAGGACCGACACTGAAAGGAGAAGAGTGACATCTGTCAGTTGCCCTCTGACTTGATCATATGGATGACCTCACACTTCTACCCACATCCACATGCATGTGCATGCAGATATAAACATGTTTGTTTAAATTTATCATGTGAAAAGTTGGAAAGGCATCTGCTCTGTCTTATTGTATGTCTTTATAAGCTGTCAGGCACTATGTACAATGTACAGTTGTTATCACTGTTACAATGCTTTGAATGGAAACAAATTGCATGACTGGGAGCAGTAAGTGATAAGCCAAACATATTGTTGTTCCTCTATTATAACAATACTTATAGCTGAATGAATGAGTTCACACTTCTCCTAAATTTCTAGGAACCATTAAGGTCAAAATAATATTAAATTGCATGCATAGTTTAGAATTCTGTCACCAAAATATGTCTCTTCCCATAGTAATATTGTTGCATGACTTTAGGCTGCAGAAAAGTAAAATTATTATTGGTCAGAGAATTAGAATTATAAATATTCTTTATCTCTTCAGGTCAAAACAAAAGTATATTATTTTCTAATGTTTCATTATTGGTAAACATTGCTTAAAGATAAAATTAACTTCCCAATTTGCTTAGCAGCAAAGGTGGCAGGACGGTAATGAGTTTATGGACAATCTAGGCAGGACAGCTTATGTAACCAGCAAAATTATTTGCAAATGTATGAACTCTTTTCTGATATAGTTGAAAATACTGTATAAAGATGTTTCCGGGGTCCCATGAGAGTGACTGAGTTGTTTTAAAACTTTGTCCTTGTAGTTTGCTGCAAAAAAAGAAAACTCAGATAAACAATTGGGTATTTTGATATTGTGTGTGAATGTGTGTGTGTGTGTGTGTGTTTGTGCATATGTGTGTGTTTATACATTAATACAATTAGAGGAAAATATGGCATATCATGGGAGATGGTAAATCTTTTTATTTATATTTGAGTATATTTATTTGTAAGCCTGGGTGTGTGCATGCCCCAGTGTGTGTATGTGTAAATATGAGTTTGTGTGTGTGTGTGTGTGTGTGTGTGTGTGTGAGAGAGAGAGAGAGAGAGAGAGAGAGAGAGAGAGAGAGAGAGAGAGAGAGAGAGAGAGAGAGAGAGAGTTTGTAATGCAGAGGACATGTTACAGGAATGGGTTGTTGCTTTCCACTATGTGGTTTCCAAAGACCGAGCCCAGGTTGTCAGGCTATGCAACAGGTTACCTTTACCAACTGTGCCTTCTTGCCAGAAATGCCATGGTTAAAGTTAACTGAAACCGGACTGGATTAGATTAGAATCACTAGTTGGTGAAAGTGTTCCCAGGAATTCCGACTGAGGAGGGAAAAGTCCTTGGTGTGGGTTCTGGGTTCTCCACTGAGTCACAGGGAAGCAGCATCAGCTTACAGTTGCTCTGCTCTCCCCCTGAAGAGCAGCGTTAGGGACAACCTCACACTCAGTTTCACCTTTTCTGACAGGAAGAACTGGGGCCCTCAAACTGTGAGCCAAAATAAGCCTTTCCTCTCATTAAGTTTCTTTTTTCCCCCTGCTATCTTATTATAGCAGTGAAAAAAGTAACTAAGACAGTATGAACCTCCCCCTCCCTGTGGTATATATGAACTGAAATCTCAAAGCCTTTATGGTGAGAATAGCCAACACCTAATGTTTGATTTTCAAAGTCACAGATTGTGAATATGTGAGACAAGACTTAGAACCTCAGAAAAAAAAGGGCTTCTATATTCAAACAATTTGTTATCAGATTAATAAAGGGCAGAGCAAAAGTCTAAAGTAAACATTCAAGAAAGGGCAGGATATTACCTAATAGTAGGAACTAATAGGTACAGATTCCAAAGCTAGATAAATGATCCTGGCATCAAGAAAAAAACCTAAGCACACAGAAGCTTGGAATCCTCCAGAACTCTGCGATACAAGATCTCTTTGCTCATATAAAACCATATAGCCAGTGGCTTGTGACTTGGGCAGCTGTTCCCTGGGAATGCAAATGAGGCAGTTAGCTTACTTTGCATTCACCAAACAACCAACTGATAAACATTGCATCCGTGACTGACCTTGATTAGCACTGATTCAGGAACCAATAAGGGAAAAAAAGAAGGTTTCTGTGTTCCTGTCCCTTCTGCACACATCCTTTTGTCATCCAGGTGGTTGGCACAGTTTCGCTGACCCTGGGTTGTAGAAAATGTGTGCAGCCTTTACAGGATGCCATGGCCGGAATGATTAGTATATGCATGATGCAGATAGTCCAGTCTTCACACCCAAATAGTATATATGTGAAACTTCAAGATACTTTCTCTGTAGGTATACAATATTTAAGACTTAATCATACTTGTACTTTGCTTACAGGGATGCAAATACTAAGAACTTTATAAACCTAAGAAGAAATATCCTGAAATAATTTAGAATTTTCTTTCTATGTCTATCTATCTTTCTATCTGTCTCTCTGTCTATCTGTCAATCTATCTATGTGTTTATCTACTATCTGCCTGTCTGTCTATCCCTTATCATCCATCCATCCTTCTATCCATCTATCTATTATTTCTTTATTTTTTTATCTACTATCTATGCAACAAAATAAGATACACAAATAGCACCAGATAACCTTTCTATGGCTCTTGAGCCAGACTCCATTACCCCCTGTTTCGTATAATGGCCTTGTGCAGTAAATGTGGACCACCACACTGCACAGATGGAGGAGAGAATTAGAGGGCCATTGAACGTGTGAATTTTCCCAGTGTGTCACAATTACAGAAACATCTGTGCTAAATATTTTCAAGCTGATCCACTATAAAAATTGGCAATGTTCAATAGCACTCAGTGTCTTCCCTTTCCCTGTTGGGAATGCAGTCTAATGATTGCTTTGGGGACTACAGCATAAGGCATGTACCTATGCTGATTGCTTGCTGCTTAAAGTAGCCTCATTTGCATTATGCTGTTTTTAAATGTTCTTTCTGCATCCCACCTCCTTTCTTTGTTGCTTGCAAATGTAAACCGAAAGGAAAAAATCAAACCCTCTACTGCACTTGTCATTGAAATGTCTCTTTGGGCTCACATAGTGGATGGACCTGGGCAGGGTCAAGAAAAAGAGAGCAATAAGTTCTCTTGACAGTGATTGTAAGTTGCACTGCCTATTAAATCTGATTATACTGAAAGCAGTGATTGGCTGCATCTACACTTGCTCATACATGGGTTATTCCATTGCAGGCATTTACTAAGCCAAGCAGAGTACATAACAATTTTTATTTATACAGATTCTGCCTACAGACTAGTTACAGTTTCTATCAGCTCCTTGTAAGCCTTGAAATGCACAGGAATTGGCATTGGTTCTTGTAAGACCTGAGATGGAAGACAAGTTCATGCACTGCCTACATCTTGCAGATAGTGCGCATGTTACTTTAGACTAACACTTGGAGGTTCTCAAAACCAAATACAAAAATATCAAAATATCAAATATCAGATAAAACATTCACACTTTTTCCAATATTGAAATGTCCTACATAGTAGGAAATTGTATAGTAGAATTGAATAGTAGAAAATGTATAGGTTCCTGTGTATGCAACCAATGCCCAACTCAGCATATACAATGAAACTAAATTCAAACTTACTACATGAAATCCGCTTTTGGACTTCCAATGGCAGACTTCACATTGGAATGAACTAAAAAGCACTCCATCTTGACTATCAAATATTCAATTTGCTTGGCCTCTGGATTCATCTTGTGGGAGTTTTTTTTCTGAATGTCTCTGAGAGTCTTGAACTATATTCAGTTTTGAAATCACAGGTGAAGCCTGGATAATCTCAAACAAAAATGCTTAAGTAACCTAGTATATCACATTATTATTATTATTATTATTATTATTATTATCATTATCATTATATTTATTATTTTTTGAGAAACTTTTAGCACCTATTGAAGGAGGATGAGTGCAAACCACATATTCAGGAAGGGCATGTGCAGAAGAAGCCAGTTTTCCCAACAGTGAGCTCTAGCTGCCATAGAACCATAAAGTGATTTTTTTCTTGTTATCCTATCTATCAATAAGAAGCTTTTTCTCATTCCCTTTATACCAATATTTTACTACCAAATGATGCCAGAGGCAAATGTGAGCTCTTTCTGATTTCTTGCAGTATTTTCTGGTTGCTCAATGACACTTTCTTTTATTTTGTTAATCTGATACCATCACATTGGATTCTATATACATCAAGTATCAAGTCCTTGCTTACAATCAGTCCCAATCACCTGCCTAGAGAATTTATGTCAGTTTAAATAGACTTTTTAATGACTTAAAAACCTTTAGCTTATTTTTTAGCAGTTGTATATAAGTTATTTTAGTGTAAAACAAAAAGTACCAGATACATTTCAGTTTCATAGTAGTATACATTTCCAACTGTTTATTGTTAATTCAACAAGCACTGCTCTACTAGTGTGTGTGTGTGTGTGTGTGTGTGTGTGTGTGTGTGTGTGTGTGTGTGCGTGTGTGTGTGTGTGTTAAGTGTAGTATATGTTATATTTCTTCCTGGAACTCCAAAATAATTACAAAAGATAAGCATATAATGAAAAATTGTCATATCTGGGAAAGGTAGCAAAGCATGGTCACAAGGATGTAAGATAAAAGATGCATGGTGTATCAGACAGGACTTGTTACTATAATGACAGAAGATGTGCCTCTGTGCTACATACTCAGTTACACCAAGACAGAGTTTTCATCAATAGAAAAAGATATAATAAAATCATTCTCAGTGTCATTATGCTCAAAAGATATCACACACTTGTTATTGCCTGACAGATACTTTTATACATAATCCCACACCCCTATGCAAACATGATACTTGATAAAAAATGGACAATATAATTTCATCCCCCAGGGATTGGTGGTGTAATTAGAGAAAAAATGAACACATGGTCATTGAGCTGTGATGAAATGTAGAATGGGATCAGTTCTGTAAAGTAAGCTTTAAAAAAGTTCTATGGAAATAAAGAGATTTGATTCTTGAGGCATATAAGTTGATGCATAAAGGATGAGCAGGCTTGCTGTAGGCAGTGAAAAGAAAAGAGCATTTCTTTGGGAAAGGAATGCAAAGGAGCAAACATTGAGGGGATGGTGGATTATTTTAGTATGTGGAAAACCCTGGTGAATGGCAGTGATAAGACGTCAAGATGCAGGGGGATGCGAGACAGAACTTGAGAGGTGGAGATGTATTCCACAGTCGTGGGATTAGTAACACTCATTAGAGCAAGAGTGTTCTATCCATATGGCAACTTGGCAGAATGATGTAGACTCTGAAGTAGAGAATTTGGAAAGAGAGATTTTAAAACATAGTGTGTGGGTTTAAAATGATTCAAGGTGGTTTTAGTAGAGTTGCCATTAAAGACATGGAGAGCAATAGTGAGAGCGAGAGAGAATGACAGCAAGAATGAGGGCGAAGGAAAGAGAGATTTGGAGAATGCTTGGTATCTGACAAGATGTCTAAAATTTCCGTTTCCAAGCTAGGCAACAAAGAATAAAGCATCAGAACTAAAAGCATATTGAACTTTGGGGAAGGATTGAACACATTCCCATAACTGTGGCATCAGAAAAATATATTTGGGTGAGAAATTTAAGTTCAAACTAGGTAAAAGAAAACTAGGGAATTCCCAAAAAAGGAAACTGGCATGTATGACAGTTTATAGGTTGGGAGGAAGGTGGAAGGTTTATGGTGACGTGGGAGACAAGGGAAAACCCCAGTAGTAGGAGATGTTTGAGAATCAGACAGTATAAGTACATAACTGCAGGATTGACAGTACTGTGTAGATCTCAACCTGATGCAGTATATATATATATATATATATATATATATATATATATACACATTTGTTTCATATACTCATGATCAATTTACTTATCCCTTCTTTTTATCACCCCCTCTTCTTCTTTGACATCAACTATAAGATACTACCTAGCATAAAGAAAAATATACAATAGCAAACTACAAGATTCTGTCCTGGCACCAAAAAAAATGACTAGATTGTTATTTAAAAAATAAAACAAATGTGCAAAATGCTACAATATGCTGAATAGTCTCACAAGAGTCACTGAGGGGAAAGCTTCATCATACAAAGAGCACCTGCATTCTGGCCACGCACAATGTGAGTCATTAATTAACTAAATCTCTTTTGATGGTGCAACTTCTGAGAGAAGCAGATGATTTCACTCCCATGTTATAGTTAGGGAAATAAAGGATTGTGAAGCTTAAATAATATACCTATTTCATTGAAAAACCAGAGTCCAAAGACATCTTTCTCATACCTCTGGCCTGTTGGTCACTACACAGTAAGCTTTGTGCTTTCACTTTGAAACAACCAATGGAGAAGAAGTATGAGTTCTAATGTTGGCTACAAAAGAAAAAGTAGTGTCCTTCTACAAAATCTTCTGTGTTTGAGTGTATTTAGAATATATATGTGAGTAATGAGGACACTTGCATCATGACACAAATCACCTTTAGCAACAGAGAGTGGGAGACAACGATTGTGATATTACCACTAGTAGACAAGTTCAGAATGCAAATCAGATGTAAATTTTGTTATTCTTCTGTGTGAAAAGAAATATAATAAGTAATACCTAATAAGGAAGAGCTTCCTGATGAAGCAGGAGCTAAACCCTTGCAGGCAAAATGTCCTTGTCCAGAACATTTATAACCACTATAAAGAAATACTACTCCCAATTAGAGAGAACCCCGTGGAAAGGTTACCTGCTTTTTCATTAAAGGTTTTTTTTCTGTGGAGAAAAGAATATTTTGAACTAATAGGCTCTTTTGGAATAATGATAATTTTATTCATTATTTTTCATTTAAAATAGCTTTACTTAGTATGTTCTATTGGTATGAGGAAAAATGGGGTATGGACATGATTTTGTATGTGGTACAGTTTGAATCTGAAATGTGCCCTCTATGGCCATGTATTAGAAACCAAGTGAAATTGCTATTTAAGCAATTTGTCTTCAGTATTCTTTTCCAGGCACAGAAAGTTGACTAACACAGGGAGACAACATATTACCATTGGTTTTAACTCCACACACACCAGGAGTTGAAAAGGTGAGAGTTGAAGCACTGATCCTGACAGTCTTAGGAACTGAGGAGAGAGGTGAGATTATCTTGTAAACTCAGAGACAGAGAGGGAGAGACATGAAAGTTCCAAATATGTTGTGATGGAGTTAGCAATGAAAACCAGAGACCAACGGTAGTTACAGAAACAAAGAGGCTTTCGTCAGCACTGCTGCAATAGAGGAAGAGAGACCAGAATGGGACTATTCTATTCTGTAGTTCCTAAAGCAGCAAGAACAAATGAGAATTTACAGCCAAAAGGTTGGTTGTTAGATCGGTGAGTTGGAAAACTCTTAACAGGGGCCATTAATACTAGAATGACTTTGGATTAGCCAACCTTAAAGTATTGTTGCTGAGCAGATTATGGTTGGCAAATGGCAACTGGGGGATGGTAAGACATCCATTATTTCTAGAGCCTGACAGGATTTTGTTAAAGTTGGGTAAAGAAAGATGTGTCATAGAACTCAAGGTGAAGAATTTCCTGAGAGAAGGTTGAATGTGAACTCCTCTTTCTTAGGATGGAACAGCTCAAGAAAACTTGACACCTGTTGAAGGGAACACACAGCAGTGTAAGCAATATAGTGAGCACACAGGAAGGGTCAGGACATAGGAAATATGTGAGTCACCTGAGTCGAGAGAGCTGGATTTCCCGAGATGGACACATGCCACTTCAAGAACTGATTTTTGAGGCTGGAATGCTGTGGGACAATGGCCTGCACCTTGTCACTTGTAGCCAGGCAGGATGTATAGGTGGGTGACCAGACAGGAAGTAGAGGCAGGGCGACAAGAACAGGAGAATTATGGGAAGAGGAAACAGTGAGTCTGCAGTCATCACCCAGACACAGAGGAAGCCAGACAAAGAGCAAGCAAGATGTGACTGCCTTGCCAAAAAGGGTGCCAAGCCCCGTGGCTAACATAGACAAGAATTATGGGCTAATATGAGTTATAAGCGTTAATAAGAAGCCTGAGCTAATAGGCCAGTCAGTTTATGATTAATGTAGGCCTCTGTGTATTTATTTGGGACTAAACAGCTGTGGGGACCTGGCGGGACAGAAACCTATGTTCAACATAGGAACACTGATGTAAGGAAGAATACATAGAGAATGTTTTTCAAACTCGTCCTCTTAAACAACACTTAAAACCACAGAATATTTACATATTAGAATCAGACAAATTTCTTTTGATCACTATTATACTCATGAAATATGAGCAGCACATTCTAGGTTTAAATGTTTTCATTTAGAAATTATTAAGTAAAATGGACTCAGGTTAGTTACTAAAGCATAGTGTCCACTCAAATTAAAAGTTATTTTTAAAACTATGATAAGAATTTCTATATATTTTTCTCTTTCCAATCATATTCTAAATGGAATTTCATCATTCTTTGGAGAGAAATTGCATATTTGTATATTACAAACAGTAGTAGCATATCATATCACAATATGTGATGCTAACCTAATCTTAAACTTTCTGGAATTCATTTGACAAGCAAATTGTAATCGTTCATCTGTTTGTTTTATTTTTGAAGATAGGGTTCCTCTTTGTAACAGCTCTGGCTGTCCTGGAACTCATTTATTATACCAGGCTGGCATCAAACTCACATAGATCCACCTTCCTCTACCTCCCAATTGCTCAGATTCAGGGCATGAATCATTGTACCCAGCTTGCAAATTATAATCTTTAAAATATGTCAACTATATGTTTTCATTTTAAACTCAATCTGTCAAATAGATCTTCTGGCCATAGTTGAGATTTTATAATGAAAATATCTACAACTTGCAATTTTCTGCCTTTTTTTCCATAGTCAGAGAAGAGTCCTATGATACCTTTCAAATATGTTAATGTGAATATCATTTTTAATTAGACGTAAGCAGCTATGGTTGTCATGGTTCTAAAAAATCAAAACCAAAGGTCACACCTTTGTTATAAAGAACATCCTTATATGCTAACTCCAAGGGAGATAGGGATGTTCTGTCTTCTCTTTCAAAGGAACTTCTGAGGATGATCAGACAGTAGATACACAATAAACAAGTTCAGACTTTTTCAATTTGACTACACAGGCTAGATTATTAGGGGAGCCTGTTTAGCAATTACACTTTGAAAGTTTAGATTCTCTTGTGCACTTCTAGAATGAAAGCTAGTTCTAGTTGGATGAAAATGTTATTTTTCACATTTCCAAACACCTGGCAACAAAGTTATTACACAGAACAGAGTGGCCAATACTACCTAATCTAGTAATTTGATTGTGAAAATTTTTAAGCAGAGTCTTATAGCTAGTATATTTAAGGTACTCTTTGTAACTGTGGATTTGTATCAGTGGGAACAGATAACTTATTCTCCTCCAGTTATGTTGACACCCTATGGAAGGCCTCATTTTCTCTAAGAGATGAATGGGGAGTGGAGTTGGGGTAAGGTCAGGGAAGCAGGAGTAGGAGAGGGAGAAGGAACTGGGATTGGTATATAAAATAAATAATTGTTTAAAAAATAAACTTAATATTGAATGCCCTCCTGAATTTAAAAATATTAACAATTGGCACAATGCTCCAAGCATATTGTGTGATTCTTTTCCTTTGCTCTGTTAAAAACTCAGTCCCTCAACTCTTTACCATTTCTTAGTGTTCATTGAACATTTGTCTCCACTCCAGCTAGTTTCAAGATCTCATTCAAATGGGATGGACTATAAAAAACCTTTGACGAAAACACCATTAGAACAGAACAAAGGATAACTTTAACTTCTTTTGTGAGTAGGTCTCTGATTCTCTTAGATGTTATAGCCAAATTCAAATTAATAATAAATATATAACCACATCTATCACCATTCCAAAACAGCAATTCATTTCAGTGATTAGATTCAAATGAATGTATGTTTTAAAGAGGTACAACCATATCTATGTCTTGGGATAGATATGCACAAACGGCGGGAGTCTTTATGAATAAGAAAAACGTCTATAAAAGACAAAGTAAATAATTCTTCCCAAGGCTGTTCTCCAATCCCCAGTGATCAGTCATCTTCTAGTACCTGTTTCCAAGTCTGTCTTTTTCTTTTTTTTTTTTTTTTTTTTTTTTAAATATTTTTTTTTTCTCATGGTTTATTTTTTTTTATATTTAAAAATTTCCATCTCCTTCCCTCCTCCTCCCCCCTCCCTCCCCTCCTTCTCCCCTTTCTCTCCCCTCCTTCTCCCCCTTCCCTCCCCTCCCCTCCACCCATACCTCCCCTCCCTCCCTCTCAAGGCCAAGGAGCCATCAGGGTTCCCCACTCTATGCTAAGACCAAGGTCCTCCCAACTCCCCCCAGGTCCAGGAAGGTGATCGACCAAGCTGAGAAGGCTCCCACAGAGCCCGTCCATGAAGAAGAATCAGAGCCCAGAGCCATTGTCCTTTGCTTCTCAGTCAGCCCCCGCTGTTGGCCACACTCAGAGAGACGGGTTTGGTCGCATGATCCATCAGTCCCATTCCAACTGGAGTTGGTGATCTCCCATTAGTTCTGTCCCACCGTCTCCATGAGTGAACGCACCCCTCTCGTTCCTGACTTTCTCCCTCATGTTCTCGCTCCTTCTGCTCCTCATCGGGACCTTGGGAGCTCAGTCCAGTGCTCCAATGTGGGGCTCAGTCACCTTCCCCATCTGTCGCCAGCTGGAGGTTCCCTCACGGTCCTGACTTTCTTTCTCATGTTCTCTCTCCTTCTGCTCCTCATCAGGACCTTGGGAGCTCAGTCCGGTGCTCCAAGGTGGGGCTCTGTCATTTTCTTCATCTATCGTCAGGTGGAGGTTCTATGGTGATATGCAAGAAATTCATCAGTATGGCTATAGGAACTGGCCTTTTCAGGCTCCCTCTCCTCAGCTGCCCAAGGAACTAACTGGGGGCGTCTCCCTGGAAACCTGGGAACCCCTCTAGGGTCAAGTCTCTTGACAACCCTCAGGTAGCTCCTTAAATTCAGATATATGCTTCACTGCTCTCATATCCACCCTTCCTATATCCCAAGCACCCCATTCCTCCGAGCTCCCCCCCGCTCTCCCCTTCACACTTTTCTCTCCCCATCTTCCCTTGGCCCAGTCTTGCCCAACCCTCAAGTTCCCAATTTTGCCTGGCGATCGTGTCTACTTCCAATATCCAGGAGGATTACTATATCTTTTTTGGGAGTTCACCTTCTTATTATCTTCTCAAGGATCCCAAACTTATAGGCTCGATGTCCTATAATCATGGCTAGAAACCGAATATGAGTGAGTACATCCCATGTTCATCTTTATGGGTCTGGGTTACCTCACTCAGAATAGTGTTTTCTATTTCCATCCATTTGCCTGCAAAATTCAAGATGTCATTGTTTTTTACCGCTGAGTAGTATTCTAGCATGTATATATTCCACAGTTTCTTCATCCATTCTTCCACTGAAGGGCATCTAGGCTGTCTCCAGGATCTGGCTATTACAAATAATGCTGCTATGAACATAGATGAGCATATGCTTTTGTTGTCTGATTGGGCATCTCTTGGGTAGATTCCCAATAGTGGAATTGCTGGGTCCTGGGGTAGGTTGATCCCGAATTTCCTGAGAGAACCGCCACACTGCTTTCCAAAGTGGTTGCACAAGTTTGCATTCCCACCAGCAATGGATGAGTGTGCCCCTTACCCCACAACCTCTCCAGCAAAGGTTATTATTGGTGTTTTGGATTTTAGCCAATCTGACAGGTGTGAGATGATATCTCAAAGTTGTTTTGATTTGCATTTCCCTGATAGCTAGGGAGGTTGAGCATGACCTTAAGTGTCTTTTGGCCATTCGAACTTCTTCTGTTGAGAATTCTCTGTTCAGTTCATCGCCCCATTTTTTAATTGGGTTAATTGGCATTTTACGGTCTAGTCTCTTGAGTTCCTTATATATTTTAGAGATCAGACCTTTGTCAGTTGCAGGGTTGGTGAAGATCTTTTCCCAGTCAGTAGGCTGCCTTTGTGTCTTAGTGACAATGTCCTTTGCTTTACAGAAGCTGCTCAACTTCAGGAGGTCCCATTTATTCAATGTTGCCCTTAAAGTCTGTGCAGCTGGGGTTATGCATAGGAAACGGTTCCCTGTGCCCATTTGTTGTAGAGTACTTCCCACTTTCTCCTCTATCAATCTCAATGTGTTCAAATTAATATTGAGGTCTTTAATCCATTTGGACTTGAGTTTTGTGCATGGTGATAGATATGGATCTACTTTCATTCTTCTACAGGTTGACATCCAGTTATGCCAGCACCATTTGTTGAAGATGCCCTCTTTTTTCCATTGTGTACTTTTGGCTCCTTTATCAAAAATCAGGTGTTCATAGGTTTGTGGTTTAAGATCCGGGTCTTCTATACGATTCCATTGGTCAACTTCTCTGTTCTTATGCCAATACCAAGCCGTTTTCAATACTGTAGCTCTGTAATAGAGTTTGAAGTCAGGGATGGTAATGCCTCCAGAAGTACCTTTATTGTATAAGATTTTTTTTGGCTATCCTGGGTTTCTTGTTTTTCCATATAAAGTTGATTATTGTCTTCTCAATCTCTGTGAAGAATTTTAATGGGACCTTGATTGGGATTGCATTGAATCTATAGATTGCTTTTGGTAGAATTGCCATTTTTACTATGTTGATCCTCCCAATCCACGAGCAGGGGAGATCCTTCCATTTTCTGGTATCCTCTTCAATTTCTTTCTTCAAAGACTTAAAGTTCTTGTCATATAAATCCTTCACTTCCTTGGTTAGCGATACTCCCAGATATCTTATGCTATTTGTGGCTATTGTAAAGGTGATACTTCTCTGATTTCCCTCTCTGCTTCCTTATCCTTTGTGTATAGGAGGGCGACTGATTTTTTGGAGTTGATCTTGTATCCTGCCACGTTACTGAAGGAGTTTATCAGCTGTAGGAGTTCTTTGGTGGAGTTTTTGGGGTCGCTTATGTATACTATCATATCATCTGCAAATAATGAAAGTTTAACTTCTTCCTTTCCAAATTGGATCCCCTTGATTCCCTTATGTTGTCTTATTGCTATTGCTAGAACTTCAAGCACTATATTGAAGAGATAAGGAGAGAGTGGACAGCCTTGTCGTGTTCCTGAATTTAGTGGGATAGCCTTGAGTTTCTCTCCGTTTAATTTGATGTTAGCTGTCGGTTTGCTGTAAATAGCTTTTATTATATTTAGGAATGACCCTTGTATCCCTAATCTCTCCAAGACCTTTATCATAAAAGGGTGCTGAATTTTGTCAAATGCTTTTTCAGCATCTAATGAGATGACCATATGGTTTTTTTCCTTCAGTTTGTTTATATGATGGATTACATTAATAGATTTTCGTATGTTGAACCAGCCCTGCATCTCTGGGATGAAGCCTACTTGATCGTAATGGATAATTTTTCTAATGTGTTCTTGGATTCGGTTTGCCAGTATTTTATTGAGAATTTTTGCGTCCATGTTCATGAGTGAGATTGGCCTGTAATTCTCTTTCTTGGTTGAGTCTTTGTGTGGTTTAGGTATCAGGGTAACTGTAGCTTCATAGAAGGAATTTGGCAGTGACTCTTGTGTTTCTATATTATGAAATACCTTAAGGAGTATAGGTATTAGGTCTTCTTGGAAGTTCTGGTAGAATTCCGCATTGAAACCATCTGGTCCTGGGCTCTTTTTGGTAGGGAGGTTTCTGATAACAGTTTCTAATTCTTCGCGACTAACAGGACGATTTAGAGCATTTACCTGGTCCTGGTTTAACTTTGGTATATGGTATTTATCTAAAAAACTGTCCATTTCTTTTACATTTTCCAATTTTGTGGCATACAGGCTTTTGTAGTAAGATCTAATGATTTTCTGAATTTCCTCTGTGTCTGTGGTTATGTCCCCCTTTTCATTTCTGATCTTGTTAATTTGCGTCTTCTCCCTCTGCCGTTTGATTAGATTGGCTAAGGGTTTGTCAATCTTGTTGATTTTCTCCAAGAACCAGCTTCTTGTTTCATTGATTCTTTGGATTGTTTTCTGTGTTTCTATTTTGTTGATTTCTGCCCTCAGTTTGATTATTTCCAGTCTTCTACTTCTCCTAGGTGAGTCTGCTTCTTTTTTTTCCAGAGCTTTCAGGTGTGCTGTTAAGTCACCAATGAGTGCTTTCTCCGTTTTCTTTAAGTGGGCACTTAGTGCTATGAACTTTCCTCTTAGCACTGCTTTCATTGTGTCCCATAGGTTTGAGTATGTTGTGTCTTTGTTTTCATTAAATTCAAGAAAGACTTTAATTTCTTTCTTTATTTCTTCCTTGACCCAGGTGTGGGTCAGTAGTTGACTGTTCAGTTTCCATGAGTTTGTGGGCCTTCTGGGGGTAGCATTGTTGTTGAATTCTAATTTTAATCCATGGTGATCCGATAAGACACAGGTGGTTACTAATATTTTTTTGTAACTGTGGAAGTTTGCTTTGTTACCAAGTATATGGTCAATTTTCGAAAAGGTTCCATGAGCCGCAGAGAAGAAGGTATATTCTTTCCTATTTGGGTGGAATGTTCTATAGATGTCTGTTAAGTCCATTTGGTTCATTACCTCCATTAAGTCTTTCAATTCTCTGTTAGGTTTCTGTCTGATTGACCTGTCCATTGGTGAGAGAGGAGTGTTGAAGTCTCCAACTATTAGTGTGTGTGGTTTGATGGCTGCCTTGAGTTCTAGAAGTGTTTCTTTTACATAAGTGGGAGCTTTTATATTAGGGGCATAGATATTCAGGATTGAGACTTCATTCTGAAGGATTTTTCCTGTTATGAGTATAAAGTGTCCCTTTCCATCTCTTCTGATTGATTTTAGTTTGAAGTCAACTTTGTTGGAAATTAGTATGGCCACACCCGCTTGTTTCTTAGGGCCATTTGCTTGATAAACCTTTTCCCAACCCTTTACTCTGAGTAGGTGCCTGTCTTTGTGGTTGAGGTGTGTTTCTTGTAAACAGCAAAATGTTGGATTCTGTTTTCGTATCCAGTCTCTTAGCCTGTGCCTTTTTATAGGTGAATTGAGTCCATTGATATTAAGTGATATTAATGACCAGTGGTTGTTAACTTCAGTCATTTTTAGTAGTAGAGTTTGTGTGTTTCCCTTCTTCTAGTTGTGCTGGTGAAGGGTCGCTAGATGCCTGAGTTATTGTCGGCGTTGTTGGACTCCTTGGTTTGTGATTTTCCTTCTATTACTTTCTGCAAGGCTGGATTTGTGGCTGCGTATTGTTTAAATCTGTTTTTGTCCTGGAATATCTTGTTTTCTCCATCAATGGTGAATGCAAGCTTTGCTGGGTATAATAGTCTAGGCTTGCATCCATGTTCCCTAAGTGTCTGTAGCACATCTATCCAAGCTCTTCTGGCTTTCATGGTTTCCATTGAGAAATCAGGTGTAATTCTGATAGGTTTCCCTTTATATGTTACTTGACCTTTTTCCTTTGCAGCTCTTAATATCTGTTCTTTATTCTGTATGTTTTGTGTTTTGATTATTATATGGCGTGGGGATGCTTTCTTTTGATCCAGTCTATTTGGTGTTCTGTAGGCTTCTTGTACCTTCATAGGAACATCCTTCTTTAGGTTGGGGAAGTTTTCTTCTATAATTTTGTTGAATATGTTTTCTGGGCCTTTGAGTTGTAATTCTTCTCCTTCTTCTACCCCAATTATTCTTAGGTTTGGTCTTTTCATGGTGTCCCAGATTTCCTGAATGTTTTGTGTTAAGAATTTGTTAGATTTGTTTAGTTCTTTAATCTGTGAGTTTATTTCTTCTATAGTATCTTCAGAGTCCGAGATTCTTTCTTCCATCTCTTGTATTCGGTTGGAAATACTTGTCTCTGAATTTTCTGTTCGTTTACTCAGAGTTTCCATTTCCAGTCGTCCCTCAGATTGTGTTTTCTTCAATACCTCCATTTCATTTATCAGGTCTTGTACTGTTTCCCTTACCTGTTTGATTGCTTTTTCTTGTTTTTCTTGTTTTTCTTGGGTATCTTTGAGAGATTTATTTATTTCGTCTACCTTTTTGTTTGTCATCTCCATTTCTTTATGGCAGTTTTTTACCTCCTGTTTAAGGTCCTCTATTATTTTTATAAAGTACTGTTTAATGTCGGTTTCTTCTATATCTTCTGGGGTAGGGTGTTCAATTCTTGTTGTTTCGGGATGTCTGGCTTGTGGTGATGTCATGTTGCCTTTCATGTTGTTGGAGGAGCTCCTGCATTGGCGCCTGCCCATCTCTTCCCCAAAGAATGATGGATCCTTCTGCAGACTGTGAGGTCCCCTTGCAGGCCAAGCAGCTCTCAGACAAAGGCCTACCTTGCTCAGGGCAGTCAAATGAAGGAGGGGACCTCCCACCGGCCTGGGAGCACTCAATTCCAGGTCCCCAGAGCCCAAACAGGCTGAGCTGTGGGATTTTGTGGCCCCAAAGACGGGAGGATGAGGAAGGGGGAGGGGGGGGAGGATTCTGGGTGCAAGCTGGGAAGGGACAGGGAGAGAGAGGCGGTATCCGGGGAGAATAACCCCTGCAGGAAGAGCAGGAAGTGTGCTGGTGGCAGGGGGAGTTGTGGAGAGTCGGTGGTCCCTCACCGGGCAGCTGCCGAGGTTCGGGCACTCACTCCTCACTCACCCCAAAGAACGATGGATCCTCCTGCAGACTTTCAGGTCCCCTTGCAGGCCAAGCAGCTCTCAGACAAAGGCCTACCTTGCTCCGGGCAGTCAAATGAAGGAGGGGACCTCCCACCGGCCTGGGTGCACTCAATTCCAGGTCCCCAGAGCCCAAACAGGCTGAGCTGTGGGATTTTGTGGCCCCAAAGACGGGAGGATGAGGAAGGGGGAGGGGGGGGAGGATTCTGGGTGCAAGCTGGGAAGGGACAGGGAGAGAGAGGCAGTATCCGGGGAGAATAACCCCTGCAGGAAGAGCAGGAAGTGTGCTGGTGGCAGGGGGGGTTGTGGAGAGTCGGTGGTCCCTCTCCGGGCAGCTGCCGCGGTTCGGGCACTCACTCCTCACTCACCCCAAAGAACGATGGATCCTCCTGCAGATTTTCAGGTCCCCTTGCAGGCCAAGCAGCTCTCAGACAAAGGCCTACCTTGCTCCGGGCAGTCAAATGAAGGAGGGGACCTCCCACCGGCCTGGGTGCACTCAATTCCAGGTCCCCAGAGCCCAAACAGGCTGAGCTGTGGGATTTTGTGGCCCCAAAGACGGGAGGATGAGGCAGGGGGAGGGGGGGAGGATTCTGGGTGCGAGCTGGGAAGGGACAGGAAGAGAGAGGCAGTATCCGGGGAGAATAACCCCTGCAGGAAGAGCAGGAAGTGTGCTGGTGGCGGGGGGAGTTGTGGAGAGTCGGTGGTCCCTCACCGGGCAGCTGCCGCGGTTCGGGCACTCACTCCTCACTCACCCCAAAGAACGATGGATCCTCCTGCAGACTTTCAGGTCCCCTTGCAGGCCAAGCAGCTCTCAGACAAAGGCCTACCTTGCTCCGGGCAGTCAAATGAAGGAGGGGACCTCCCACCGGCCTAGGTGCACTCAATTCCAGGTCCCCAGAGCCCAAACAGGCTGAGCTGTGGGATTTTGTGGCCCCAAAGACGGGAGGATGAGGAAGGGGGAGGGGGGGAGGATTCTGGGTGCAAGCTGGGAAGGGACAGGGAGAGAGAGGCGGTATCCGGGGAGAATAACCCCTGCAGGAAGAGCAGGAAGTGTGCTGGTGGCAGGGGGGGTTGTGGAGAGTTGGTGGTCCCTCTCCGGGCAGCTGCCGTGGTTCGGGCACTCACTCCTCACTCACCCCCAAGAACGATGGATCCTCCTGCAGATTTTCAGGTCCCCTTGCAGGCCAAGCAGCTCTCAGACAAAGGCCTACCTTGCTCCGGGCAGTCAAATGAAGGAGGGGACCTCTCACCGGCCTGGGTGCACTCAATTCCAGGTCCCCAGAGCCCAAACAGGCTGAGCTGTGGGATTTTGTGGCCCCAAAGACGGGAGGATGAGGCAGGGGGAGGGGGGGAGGATTCTGGGTGCAAGCTGGGAAGGGACAGGGAGAGAGAGGCAGTATCCGGGGAGAATAACCCCTTCAGGAAGAGCAGGAAGTGTGCTGGTGGCAGGGGGAGTTGTGGAGAGTCGGTGGTCCCTCTCCGGGCAGCTGCCGCGGTTCGGGCACTCACTCCTCACTCACCCCAAAGAACGATGGATCCTCCTGCAGACTTTCAGGTCCCCTTGCAGGCCAAGCAGCTCTCAGACAAAGGCCTACCTTGCTCCGGGCAGTCAAATGAAGGAGGGGACCTCCCACCGGCCTGGGTGCACTCAATTCCAGGTCCCCAGAGCCCAAACAGGCTGAGCTGTGGGATTTTGTGGCCCCAAAGACGGGAGGATGAGGAAGGGGGAGGGGGGGAGGATTCTGGGTGCAAGCTGGGAAGGGACAGGGAGAGAGAGGCAGTATCCGGGGAGAATAACCCCTGCAGGAAGAGCAGGAAGTGTGCTGGTGGCAGGGGGGGTTGTGGAGAGTCGGTGGTCCCTCTCCGGGCAGCTGCCGAGGTTCGGGCACTCACTCCTCACTCACCCCAAAGAACGATGGATCCTCCTGCAGACTTTCAGGTCCCCTTGCAGGCCAAGCAGCTCTCCAAGTCTGTCTTTTTCTAACCAACTGCAGCAACTGCCAACTTGTCAAATACAGCTTTTGCTTCCCCATGGCAACAGATTCATACCCTAAGTGGTGGGATTTCCATATTGACAACTGGAAAGTGTCCCAAATAACTGCAAAAAGCACCTGGAGTTTAATTTCACATCTTAACATCCAGAAGGAATTTTTTTTATCCTCACATGTTAAAAGAAAGTTATTTATATACCTCACAACTGATGGCATGATGACAGCCAAGCTAAGCACAGAAGATTTGAAAGATTCAATAAACTTAGTTTCCCTGGAAATGGTAAACTAATGTCTTTCAGAAGATTTGAATGATTTGCCTAAAATAGCTAGGAATTTACGACATGCTTGCATTTAAAATAATGATAATATAATAGCCTCTCATCATCTTCACCACCAAAATGGTAAGAATGGAAGAATTTTACATGGAAGATCTAAAGCTTTCCACATCAATGTGTAAGTAAATGCCAGAGTACAGATGCAAAATATGTACTTTGTGAACAGAAATAGGGATCTCTGAACAAAACAGGTAGAACTATATTTTGCTTTCCATTGGAAACTCTTTATCACTGAAAATAGAACCCTGAAATCTGACAAAATGGAGTGCATTTGAGTAGATCTGAATGATAGTGACCTGGATGATAAGTTATGAACATTATTCAAGACCTTGCTTGTTGACAGTCCTTGTCAAGTATGTAGCAAACATTTAGTTGCCACATTGGTCATGGTGGTGGTGTGTGTATGTGTGGGTGCTGCGAAGTCACAATTTTTGAGTTTAATTTCCTTTGCTTTAGTACATCATTCGTAATCATAATCATGTTTTTCTTATAGTGACACGTATTTCTCTTGGGATTCTGCATTTAATTTCTTCTAAAACTAAAAATTAACAAAACTTTAAATTAATTCTCTTTTGTATACAGTTCCTATGCATACTATTAGTCATCTTTGCTAATCGCCTTGTTTGGAAATAACCAAGTTAAACGGTATGCATTTGTCATGTAATAACCTTTACTCTATTTCCTTCCTTACATTTTTGCAGGTTTTATGGCCAAGCCTATGCTTTGCTGTGTTTCTCAGTTGTAAAGATCCAAGGTTAACCTAGAGCTGTTGTATGATACTTGATACTGACTGAAGACCTCACTGCAAAGTTCAGCAAAATAGATTGGCCTATCACATGTTTGCAAAATGGGTGTCAATGACCTTGCCCTTCCTTTGGTCTGAACTGGGAGCCCCTGTGATAGATATCCACTAGCTACAAACAGGGCCTGTGTGACTGAGATGCCTTTGGCTCAGATGCAGACTCAGTGACAGCTCAGCTGCGAGAGATGCAGAAAACAGAGTACCAGGAAGAATGTCACTTCTACAACCTGCAGAGCAGTGCTTTTAGAAAAAGAAAACAAAATTTCAGTTTCTTTCAAATTATGCTGCTCCATTGGACAGTCATGACTTTTCATTAATCCTGAGAGTTTTTGTAATGTTACTCCATAGAATCCACTTTGTCTCAGATTTTCTCTTATTAATAAAAGAAGGAATGCTGAATTAGGCAGGTTCTCTCTTCATGCTATAGCATGTTCCATGCTATAAATAACAGTTCAACTAATTTATTTACATATTGCACCATAATGAAATAAAATTTTCAGTCATTCATCACTCTAATCAGAAGATTTTCTTTCAAACATTCAAGTCTATTTGATCTATTTGCCCCCGAGACAAAATTATCCCCCAATGTACTCTAATGTTTCAGCTCTAGATTTCTAACGTAGAGGTTACCGGTACATCCGGCCATTACTTGTCAACAGAATTAACCAGTTTGCTTCCACATACAAGCTTAGTAGAGACCCAGGGAATTTCCTAAACTTCCATGCACTGAGAATTTTATGGTGCTAGCTATTGCCCAGCAATAAATATAACTTGTGCTGTCTTTACCTAGCTGACCCAATACCTAAGGAAATTCTCCCATTCCTTCTTACTCCATTTGTCATGGCGCTGCCTCAGCCTTCACTCTGTACTGTCCATCATCTTTTCCCTTCATCTTCACTACTTTGAATCCTGTCCATATCTCCATGGCTAAACAAGGAAAGAGTTCTTGTTAGAAGCATGGAAGAATTCTTCAATAAGTTACATATCTAACTAGTCATAAATTCCAAACATTTGGTAGGGAATATTTGTAAATAGCAATTATATAATAGCTTAACAAGATTTTTTAATGTTTAACCATCCCTGCACCTCTAAGATGAAGCTGACTTGATAATAGTGGATGATTTTTCTGATATGTTCTTTGATTCGGTTTGTCAGTATTTTCTTGACAATTTTTGCATCAATATTTATGAGTAAGGCTGGTCTTTAAGTCTTTATCTTAGTTGAGTCTTTGTGTGGCTTTGGTATGTTCATGAGTGAGATTGGTCTGTAATTCTCTTTCTTATTAATGTCTTTGTGTGGTTTGAGTATCAGGGTAATTGTAGCCTCATAAAAAGAGTTTGGCAGTGTTCCATCTGTTCCTATTGTGTAGAACAATTTGAGAAGCATTGGTATTAGTTCTTCCTTGAAAATCTTGTAGAATTCTGTGCTGAAATCATCGAGTCCTGTGCTGTTTTTGGTTGGGAGACTTTTGATGGCTGTTTCTATTTCTTGAGCCATCAGAGAAATGTAAATCAAAACAACTCTGAGATTCCAAAATCTTACAACTGTAAGAATGGCCAATATAAAAAACACTGGTGATAACTTATGCTGGAGAGGATGTGTGGTAAAGGGAACATTCCTGCATTACTAGTGGGAGTGCAAATTGGTAAAGCCACTTTGGAAATTATATGGCAATTTCTCAGAAAATTAGGAAACATTTTCCCTCAAGACCCAGCAATACCACTTTCGGGTATATACCCAAAGGATGCACAATCTTACCACAAGGACATGTGCTCAATTATGTTCATAGCAGCACTGTTTGTCATAGTCAAAAGCTGGAAACAACCTAAATGCCCCTTGACCAAAGAATGGATAAGGAAAATGTGGTACATTTACACAATGGAGTACTACACAGAAGAAAAAAAAATAACATCTTGAAATTTGCAGGCAAATGGATGGATCTAAAAAAAAACATCTTATTGAGTGAGGTAATCCAGATCCAGAAAGACAAATACTATATTACTCATTCATAAGAGACTTTTGAACATAAAGCAAATAAAAATTAGCCAACAATTTACAATCCCAGAGAACCTAGACAACAAAGAGGCTCCTAAGAGAGATATACATGAATCTAATCTACACAAGAAGTAAAAAAGACAAAATCCTCTAGTAAATTGAGAGCATGGGGACAATGTGAGAGCATAGAAGGGTAGGGGAGATGAAGGGATGGGGGCAGAGAAAAGTATCTAGCTCAATAAAAACAACAAAAGGAGATTAATCCAAACTGAACTCTATGCTGTACCTTAACAACTTTATTTTCTCAGTATCCTAACAAATCTTCATTTGGGGTTCTTTTGGTTTATTTATCTATATATTTACTTTTTCTGTGGTGGTGGTAGTGGGCAAGTAGAGTTGAGATTACAGAAATAAACAACTCCCAACCACCTAAGCTAAAGAAAGAATTATATGAGAATATAATGCTACTTGTGTGAGTGAGTTTTATGTATGTCCCTAAAATTTTATTTAGTGTCTGCACACAATTAAAGATGTTTCTACTAGGCACCATGGGCTAGCAAATAAAAAGCCCAATGCCAGAAATGGATTCTTTCTTATGAACTTGTTGTTCACTGAGATCCCACGGACCTCATTATTGTATATTGCCAATGTTTTTGAATTGTTCTAGAACTTGACAGACCCTCCTGCCAAAGGCACCATGTACATCACTCCCAGAACAGGAAAAAGTAAACTACTACAGACATGAAAGCTCTATCCCTAGTGGTTATCTTTTGCATGTTGTGGAAGTGTCTTTGCAAGCTACCAGAGGAGCAAAGGAATCATCCGTCTTTCCCAGCTGTGAAACCTGTGAGCTACAATCCTGATTGGCCTGGCAAGAAATGTCTATATGATAAAATAGTGATATGAAGATTTTTGTCCAGTTCCACCAGCTGAAACTCATATTTAGCATTATTTGGGAGCCAATAACCTGTGGATAAGCAAGCCCTAACAGAAAACCTATTATCATTGCTCTGGCAAATGAACACAATATTAAACTGACTTTTATTAACTTTGTTATATCCATAGATGAGTGCATTTGTCAACCCTCATCACAGAAACTTTTTTTTCAGGAATATACAGTAGTTAACAAAGAGACCTCTGTCATCCCATAACTGACCAGAGCAGAGAATAAACAACTACAGAGTGCTCAGTCTAAATGGGCATTTCTATCACATCTCCAACTTCCCATCCCTCAGGATTCATTAACAAAGAGGGTAAAGAAAACTCTTCAAAGCTGGAGGTGGTGAATAAATACAATAGAGTAGTGTCCTCTGCATTCATTGGAGCAGCCACACATATGAACTCACAGTTGTTGTGACAGCATGCACTCAACCTGTGTAAAGTCAAGTTAAACAGAATTCCAATATGGACACTCAATAAGTGATGATGTCCCACCTCTAAAGCAAGATCCATTGGTAATTGATAGCTTCTGGAATAGGGAAAGTCAGTTTTTTGTAACAGTGTTCACTTTAGCAAGTCAATCATACTCCAGACAAAGGCTATGAATTCAAAAATTAATGAGGAGCATAAATTGTACTTGACGAAAAACAGATAACAAAAGTAAGTTTGATATGGAAGAAGGAGCAGATCTGGTGGAAATTGGGGAAGGAGAGAACAAGTATGATTCAAATATATTGTGTGAAATTTTCAAAAAAAAAGTAAACAAAGACCTCATTTCTTAATGTGTTTAAAAAAATATTTGATGCTATTAAATTAACACCTTGAAGACCATTTTCCAAACTATACAGTGGAAGACTTAAGGCTATAATAATTAAGACTTACACATGATGCAAGTAACATTCACTGTGAAAATGTACAAATTTAATGCTGCTATGATACCTTCTAAATTGCAAAATGAGAAAAGGGTTAATGGGTTGTGTAAGATTTCCTCCTCCAATCCTTGGTAAAGCTGTTTCTAACCAGAACTGTACAGCTCTAATGTCCATTATGCTGCATAAAGCATAATCACAGGGCAATTTAGTAGAAAGGCACTGATAATGTAGATTTGGTCTTTCTGCAGATCTCGTGTTTATACCTTTGTATAATATAAATCTTTATTCATTGGAATCAGTTTCCAAAAATGGAATCAACATTTTCACAAAAAAATAAAGAAGTCTAAATTGGAGAGATGACTTGGGGGTCAAGAACACTTTATATTCTTACAGAGATTTTGTTCTGAGGGTCCACATCAGGCAGCTGCTCACAATCACTTGTACTCGAATTCCAGAAAAGCTGGAATAAAAATAAATAAAAATAATAAATGAATGAATGAATAAATAAATGAATAAAAAATAAATAAAAATAGAAAAATATTTTAGTCAATTTTCCAGAAATATTCTCTGTATTACAGTGAGCAGCCAAATTGTCTTAACAAAAACTACATTTTCAATTTTAATGTAGGAATGGCTAATTCTGATAATTGTCTTTCTTTTTTAATTTTGAGTATGACATATAACATTAATAAAGATAAAAAACCAAAATAATGCTTGGAAAATAAATGTCTAAATGAAAACTTTGCTAAATAATCAACTATTTTATACACTAATTAACTGAATGAGATTTTGTTTTATGCATATAAAAATCAGTAAATATAATCCAACATATAAAAAAGATTTATTACCAGAGTAAAACTTGTCCTTTTCCTTTTCACTTTTTTATTTTTGGGGGGATAGATCACTATGTATGTGAGCATCAATTGGTACTCCAGTAGAAAGATTCATGTAACTTGATCCAATTCCTAATTTAAAAATATATTGTGGAACTTTGTGACTTTTTTATATAAAATCGATCAGTTTGACTAATAGAGATTACCTACTGATAAAACAATTTAGAAAATAGTGCTGTATAGTCAAATTAAACTCAAAGGAAAAAGTTGTATAAGAAAGTGGGGGGAAGAGAGAACAAGAGAGAGAAGTGGATTACTATTTTTTTTATCCAATGTATTGTATTAAACTGGTTTATATAAGGCTATGTTTATACAAGTATATGATGTACTTGAAACCTATCCATCTCTCATTTTTCATTAAATTCTATTTTCTTAACCTTTACCCAATACTGATTTATTTTCTCTAATTTGTTTTTATTCTATGCCATCTGTACATACATATTACGTGTCTATAAAATCTATTCAATCACTCACCAATGAGCGAATGAATATGGTATTTTCTTTTTGTTACACTCCTAACTTCCTACCTTCAGCTGCATCCTAAGTGGGGCTGTTGTATCACCTCATGAGAGAGGGTGCAATGTATGTTAATCAGAGAAAAAGCCAATAGTTGATGTGTAGAAGCAGCTTAAGTGACTGTTGGCAGAAGACTGTAAAGACCATGCAGTGCACATACTCAGTGGAACACTTTGCAGCCACGGAGGGAAATTCTGCTATTTGCAACTCACAGATTAACCCAGAGAACATGATACTAAGTGAAACAGACAATCAGAAGTCAGACTCTGTATGGCCACACATATCTGTGAAATTCTAAAATGTTGAGATCACAGAGTAGAATAGTGCTTCTATGAAGACAATTGTTAGTACTAGTCAAAGAGTACCAAGGCTATTCTAATATGAGAATCTGTATACAGCCCAAAGGGAGAGATGTGGTCATGAATCTGACTCTAATCACTAGAGCTATTATACAATCTGTATTTATGTACATATAGTACACACAATGCATGTAATATACATTACAAGTATATATGTCTATATAATTAAATTTTATCCTTTGAAAATATGATTCTTTACTATCCATTATATATTTTGAAAATAAAATGTGAAGCAATGTGAAAAACTATATTAGTTCATCCTATTCCACCACTAAGAAAGCCCACCACACAGAATGTCTGGACAGAGAAACCACAATACGTGAGATAGCCAATCACATCACTCAGATGTGTGATGCCAGCTTTGGAAACTTTTGTAAACATCCCAAATTTGGATGTCTCCGTGCACACCACAATTCTGAATGCAGGTTCATTTTCTGTCAATCCTCGTTTATGCAGGACCCGAGGCACCATTCGTCTACGGAGTTGATCTGGATCTATAAGGTCATTTTCCTTAATGAACTACCTCATAAATTTAAATTTCAAATTTAAATTATTTGAAATCTTCAAATTATTTTACTTTGATTGACAGTAACTTCAATCTTCTAACGATCTTCTAATCACAGTTAGATGGTGCACAAAACATGCCATGACTCATATGATACCTGCTTATGTTACTTCTTGTTTGCCTCTGCTGGAAGTGTCCTAGTATAATGAATTGGTACTATTTCTCCTCTCTTCCTCTACCAAGCTCAGTACAGACATACAGTTTTTCTTATTCTGGTTGATATTTAAACCAGTTGTGGCTGGATATCTCACACCCAATTTCAGCTTTTTGGTGTTCGCGTTTTATTTATTTTAACAATAAAATAAATCACACTTGCTGAATAATAGGACCATTTTTGAAAAGAGAGAAAAATTTAGTTCTTGAGTTCTGGTAGCTACAATTAAAACTTATCTTTTATGAGCTTTAGAAAATAAAATAGTGTTTGAAATTACAAACTATAAGACAGAACTTACATAAAAGCATAATTTGCTATCTGTTCCTTAACTTATTATAAAAGCAAATAGCATCTGGATTCAAACCTCTGTTTTCTTTTTTTTTTTTTTCTTTTTCTCATTTTTTTTATTCAAGATTTCCATCTCCTCCCCTCCTCCTTCCTCTTCCCTCCCCTCCCTTCCACCCATACCCCCACTCCACCCCTCTCCAAAGACAAAGAGCCATCAAGGTTCCCTTCACTATGTTAAGTCCAAGGTCCTCCCAGCTTCCCCTAAGTCCAGGAAGGTGAGCAACCAAACTGACAAGGCTCACAGCGAGCCTGTCCATGCTGTAGAGTTCATGTTCATTGCCATTGTCCTTGGTTTCTCAGTCCTCTTCCACCATCAGCCACATTCAGAGAGTCCGGTTTGGTCCCCTGTTCCATCAGTCCCATTCCGACTGGACTTGGTGGTCTCCCGTTAGATCTGTCCCACCGTCTCAATGGGTAAAAGCACTCCTCGCGGTCCTGGCTTCCTTGCTCATGATCTCCCTCCTTTTGCTCCTCATCAGGACCTTGAGAGCTCAGTCTGGTGCTCCTATGTGAGGCTCTGTCATTTTCTCCTTGAGATACATATTATGCACACTCTCAGAGCTTCTAGGACTCCATAGGAGAGCTCCATAGGAGGATTCCGTAGAAGACTATCACAATTTATGGCCTCCTTTCCGTTTAGACAACACCTCACACAGCTGAGCTCTGAAACAATAAACTAAGAGAGAACTACTTTTCAGTTAGTTCTCACATGATCAAGTCTCAACTGCTGTAAAGCACTTCCCAGATGTTTCCTCCCAGAATTCATACAAACCTGGTAGAGTGACACAGGAGAAGAAACTTGGGCACAGAGGTCAATATTAGGACCTGTCCCAGATTAAAGAGCCTCGATGCTTTTTAGTGAGAAACTACCTGTGAGGATGGCATCCCACCATAGGGAATGGGCTCATGCACCAGGGATAGATCTTGGGCCTACAGCCAGCTTTCTCACAGAGGTCCCAGCTTCACACTGTGTCCCACATATGGAGGGCCAGCCTAGTTTGGTCCCATGGATGTTCCACAGCTGACCACTCAGAGTTCATGAGTTTCCATGAGCTTGGTTCAGCTGTCTCTGTAGAATTCTCCATCATGATCATGACCTCATTTGATCATACAGTGCCTCCTTCCTCTCTTCCATTAGATTCTCGGAGCTCTGTATGATATTTGGATGTGGATCTCTGCATCTGGCTCAGCCTTAATGCAGTGGCTGGGGGCTTGGTCCTGTCCCAACTTAATGTGCCAGATCTCGTTGACTTCCCAGGGGAGCCCTTACCAGTTGGGAGGAGTGGATAGGAGGTAGGTTGTGGGGGAGGGGGAGAGAGGGGCGAACTGTGGATGGAATGTAAAATGAAATTAAAAGTAAATTAAAATAAGAAAGGAAAAAAGAAACTACTTGTATTGTTGCTCTCCCGCAATCAGTTTGTATTAACATTTTTTTCTTTACCTTAAATTGCTTTGTTTAACTTGGTAACTACACTAACTACACTGCTTGCTCTCCAAAAGGTACATGGGACTTTGAGTTTCCCATATTAACTGACAATAAATTAAGGGGAAAAAAATCACTTCATTTTTTTTTCACCAATAATTATTTTGTAGGATTTGTGTTGCTTGGAAAAATGTTTTAGAGGAAAATATTTTATGATTCCTAAGTACTTAAATAATAAAGACTTGGCTTTGTAATATGTTTTTATTAATAGGTTAGAAAACATATATCTAAATATATCTAAATAAATATATCTAAATAAATCAAACTCAAATATTCTAAATGCTACTTTTATACAAATTTTCCTCAGGAAAAGTTGATTTGATTTTATATTTTGTAATGCTTAAGTTTTCTAATGTGTGGTTTTAATTTAAATTTTCAAAACAAAACCATAAAGCATTTCCTTTAGTCTTGATATGTGCACATTTAAAGAGCTATCTGTTTAGGCTTATTTAAAATTCCAGATCACTTTTTCTAACGTGAGCTCTGTTATCCACTGTAATTGTTTCCCTCCCCTCTAACTCCCTTTAGAATGTCAGTTGAATGATATTTTTGTTGTAAACCATTATACTTATTGTTCCTATTAGGCAATTGATCCATTAAGTTTCAAAGGTGAAGCAATTCAATCCAGGATAAAATATCTGCTTTCATATAATCCCATTGAGAGACCTCCAGAGGCTTCTGAATGATAAAATCTGTGTGAGCGCTGATTTAATAATCAAAAGTGCTACCCAGACATAACATGGGAACTAGCAGACAATACACTGCTATAATTACAAACACATTTATAATCTTTCAGAATTTACAAAATGTTTCATCAAATTTGGTACACAGTCTTTTTGAATAAGAGGCAGAATGCCTAGCTTTGTGGATACCATATTTAAGCTCCAGAACACAAGATAATTAGCAAAATGCTTACAAATAAGAGTTATTAAAAACATACTTTGTGTTTTATACTTCTTAAACTGAAGGTTCTTTCATGATTTATGTCTTAAATTTGAATTTTTATTAGTTTGAAATTATTTTCATTTTAGGATAGTTATTTATAAAGGCTTAATTATAATAACAGAAGAAAGGATAAAATAATTCAAATATTTTCGTTTTCTGCTTTTACTTTTAAATAAACATCCTTGAATGAAACAAAAATTTCTCAGTGTTTTAACTCATTCTATAGCCGTTTCAATCATGTCTAATAAGAGTTGTCTTTCATTGAATTAAGCTGTCTATGTAGGAAACATCAGAAAAACTTAAAGGGATGCGTACATCAGTGAGAGGATGAAGGAATGAACAAACGAATGATCAAAAAAACAAATTTATAGGGAGACATATTACCTTGGTCAAATGGGAACTTTATTAATAGTTGCTCTCTCAAATCTTCCCCTCCACTTGCCATCTTCCCCATCTGCCTCAACTGCGTACCACACAAATCTTCTGCACCAGACTTGTTCCTCGTGTTGTAAGCTTAGCTCAATAACTAGAGTAGGAAATGAACTGCACTAAGACATGAGATGTGCTCATCCCGTTGGCCCACTGATTGTTTTAAAGCAAAGGAAGACATTCCTGTATCAATACGATTTGTAGCTCTCAGGTAAATGCACTCCTTTTCAAAGTATTTGGAAGAAAAGGACACTGAATTAAGGATTTGGTGTCACTTACTCCAAATTTCTTTTGTTGTGTTTGTTTCATTTTGTGTTTTTGTTGTTGGTGGTGGTGGTGTTTTTTTTTTTTTTTTTTTTTTTTTTTTTTTTTTTCTGGACCTCACCATGTTCTAGTCCATCTTCCAGCTGCTTTTCAATATTTTTCCTAATTACAGAGTAGTCAGTGTTTAACTTTGACTATTGGCTTCCTCTGCATTCTATTGTTATATTCCCATACATATGCAATCACATGAGTGTGCTAAACGCATGCCATAACTAGTTTATATTTTCTGTCCAATTTCAAGCATCTATTACCTCTATCTTTTTCTGTTAAAAAAAAGCAAACTTTCATGTATTTCAGCGTTCAGACCACAAGCATTTGTCACCTCCAAGTCCATATGTCAGATACATAGTTGACTTGGTTCCTCAAGTCCAGGTTTCACAAGGTTGGCATCAGCAAATGGCAGGCCACATTCTTTCAATGGAGTCTCTATCAAGAAGCTATGTCCATGTTATTTAAAGTGATGATGAGTTCCTGATCACCTGTTTGTATGATTGAATCTGCAGGTGCTTACTGAGCACAAGTAGTGAGACCATTCTTTGTTTCTAGAGACTTCTGCTAATTCCCTTATATAATTCCATCTGAAATAAAAAACCTTTTCATGTCTTCTGCCCTTAGAATTTTCCTGACTTCCTATTTAGTCACTTCTTTGTGTTGATGCACCTACTCTGTTTATGCTGGACCAAAGAAAGTGATTAAGTAGAGTCCACACAGATAACACAAGAAAACCTGCCTTTCTTAAACTATGTCACCTGATTTGAATAGCAAAATACATTTTAATATTAGTCATCATACCTTTAGATCCCATTGATTATCATGTGGATATTGTTAGAGGGTCATTGACCCCACCATAATATATTCCATTTAACAACTCCATCATTTTGAGATGCCATAAGATTAATTTTACAAATTTTAAAAATAGACATTTGTTTTAATTTTATTTTGCAATTATGAGTGACATTATCTTCTGATACAAAACAATTTACTTTGATCTAGTTTCAAGAAATTAGATCAGTGAGTCACTGGAGGAATCTTGGGCTCTTCTATTTTATTGCTATAATATTTTATAACAAACTTACAGTAGTTGATTGTTATATAGCGATTAAAAGATTAAAAGATTGTTTCCCAGAAGGTCTGTTTATTGCAGAAGGTGAATTCAAACAGATTCAGGAAGTCACTGAAACTTACCAGATTAATAAGGCCCCTCTCTCCTAAGAGAAAAAAAATTGCTTCCTCTCTTACCAACCATCTGACAAAGAGCAACAGACTAAGCTGCAAATCAGATTGTGAGAAGATCAGCTTCCTGGGAGGAGCAGAAACAAACTGAACTGCCTAGAAGAAATTTATATCAATTGAGTTACTTGAAAAGGACACTCTTCAAAATGTTGAGCTTTCCTGAAGTCTCAAAAAGTGTGCCCCAGGTTCTCAGATTTTGTGAACTGTCACCTATGCTGACATGAGATGTAGTGATTTACCTGTCTTTGAGTCATTTCTGTTTCTGTAGTAACCCCTCACCCGTATTTCTGGATGCATTCACAACAAAACTGACTGGCCCCCCAAGATGTGCTTTGGTGATATCTGGATATTGGTTTGTCATAGACCCTCTACCTGTTATGAGTGGACATGTGTGCTTTGTCTTCCTAGGGAAAATCCTGTCACTCCACAGCTCTTGAACTGGCTCTTTGCAAGGTGCTTGACTTAGTTGCCATGGTCGGCCATGTTATATTTTCTCAATAATCAGCTGTGTTTTTACACAGCACTCACTTACCTTCTAGTTAGAAGAAAGTGGTGTTCTGAGTTTCACCCCTAGATTCTTCACCACAAGACACTTTACTGTGAATGTTATTATAAACTAAAAATAATGACTGGTTCCATGGACATTGTGAGTTAGTAACGTGATGACAGCTAAACCCCAGAAGAGAAATTAAGCTGAGAAGTACTATACAGGCTCTTATTTTTACTGTAAGTGATGCTTTCTTGAATGTAAGTTGTTTTACTTATCAGGCACAGACCTCCCTCCCTTATCTTGGGTTACCTTGTCATTAGAGCACTACAGGAGTTTAGAGGAGATCCTGAACTCTTGACATGTAACTACCTGAAATTCCATCATGGAGTCAAAACATAGAGAAATAAGAAAACTTTGGCAAAACATATTACTCTATAAGTTCAATATTCTTATTTCTAAATTGTTTTTTTTTCTTTTTTTGGTTTTTACTTGGCTCTACATTTTTCTATGCTCCCTTCCCTGCCTCTCTATTTCTAAACTGTTATGATAAATCAAACATAATCATTCTGGTTATGTTGCCTATCTGACAGAAGAATGAGAATCAGCTGAAAACATAGACAGAAAAAAATTAATAATGACCCCAAGGACATGTGTAGTTTTGTACATACAAAAGTGATTATGCATGGCCATGAGACTTGGAAGCAAAGGGATTAACTAGTATTTCTTTAGACCAAGCAAAGAATAAAAGAAATAGTCTGCACCTGGTGGATTGTATTTCAGTGATCTCTTACAAAACTCAGGGTTTACTCTCCAGGTTTCCTTCCCTCACGTTCCTGACTTGGTGCACCCAGGGCATTCTTCCACTTTTAGATAGAGTGAGACTGTGATCCCTAAGCCAGTGGGCTGTTGTTCATGGGGAAGAATACACCATTTGTTTTGGGGTTTGCTAGATGTCAGCTGTGGACTTTAGTCATAACATGCAAGATTAATCTCAAGAAGACATCATGCACTTCTACTGTTCCTGCCCTCCTGAAAGACCAAGTATCCCACCCTAACTACAGGTATATGACTGAACCATCTGTAGTGCTGAGACTTGAGAGTCCCACTCATGTACGTCTGGGAACTGATTTCATTTCCTCCAACCCTTCTGACAACTTTTTTTTTGTTATATTGAATGAAGTGTGGAATGTGTATACAGCATAAACTTTACAGAGTCTTGTGATTTTGTTTATTTATTTTATTTATCCAGTATACTGAAGATATACATTTATAACCTACATTTTCAGATACGTAAGCCTAGCTGGAAAATACCATTCAATGTATAGAATTTACCTTAATCCAATGCCATTATTTTCTTGTGCTGAAAATTTATACATGATAAATAGGTATTCTAAAACTAAACTATACCTCAAATATAAAGCCAATGTTTCTTTTGGGTATATATATATATAAAGATGCTTAAACGATTCAAACATTTTAAGTAGAATTAAACATAAAATATTTCAAATTTACCTTGATCATATTTTAACTTCCCAATAAAAAATATTCTTCGCTTTTACAGTTTTATAAATCCAAGAAATTAACGTTCTGTGTGTTACTATTTAAACCTGTATAAATTGTTATATGTTATTGTTCATGAATTTAGCAAGATCTTAATTAAATCAAATTACTCTATTATAACTTATCTCTTACTCGAACATGAAAAATTCTACTTAATCACACATTTACAAAAATAAAGCTATGTCTAGGTTCCATCTCAAAGTAACCAATAACCTTAATATTTTTCCTTAAATGGTATCTGTATTTTATTTAAACATCCCTTTAAAGTATATAAATCATGTCCATCACAACTATGCATATCTACAAAAATTAATCCTATAAAGAAATTTCTGCTGGTCACAATTCAGCATCATGAGTTCACAAATCTTGTTCAATTATCACCACTTGCAATTAAGTCAGATATCTTTCCCAGGATTTCAGAGTATTGTCTCTCCTCCTCATCTTCCTGAGTGGTTTCTTGCGGGGCACCCTGATTAGACAGACAAGACTCCGTTGAGAAATGGTATGTCTGGATTCTGTAACATGACTGAGATCATACTGTGATGCCAGAAATACGCATTTCAACTAACCTCTATATTTACTCATCAAACATGTAGGAGCTTACTGTGGATAACAGCTAAGGCTTAGTTTTGTCTTTGTATATCTTAATATATACATATATGGGAGCAGGGAAGCATATATCTTAATTTAAGGAGCCACCTGAGGGTTGTCAAGAGACTTGACTCTAGAGGGGTTCCCAGGTTTCCAGGGAGACACCTCCAGTTAGTTCCTTGGGCAGCTGAGGAGAGGGAGCCTGAAAAGGCCAGTTCCTATAGCCATACTGATGAATTTCTTGCATATCACCATAGAACCTCCACCTGACATAGATGAAGAAAATGACAGAGCCCCACATTGGAGCACCGGACTGAGCTCCCAAGGTCCTGATGAGGAGCAGAAGAAGAGAGAACATGAGAAAGAAAGTCAGGAACGTGAGGGGTGCGTTCACTCATGGAGACGGTGGGACAGAACTAATGGGAGATCACCAACTCCAGTTGGAATGGGACTGATGGATCATGCGACCAAACCCATCTCTCTGAATGTGGCCAACAGCAGGGACTGACTGAGAAGCAAAGGACAATGGCGCTGGGCTCTGATTCTTCTGCATGGACGGGCTCTGTGGGAGCCTTCTCAGCTTGGTAGATCACCTTCCTGGACCTGGGGCGAGTTGGGAGGACCTTGGTCTTAGCATAGAGTAGGGAACCCTGATGGCTCCTTGGCCTTGAGAGGGAGGGAGGGGAGGTATGGGTGGAGGGGAGGGGAGGGAAGGGGGAGAAGGAGGGGAGGGAAGGGGGAGGAGGAGGGGAGGAGATGGAAATTTTTAAATAAAAAAAAATAAACCATGAGAAAAAAAATAAAAAAAAAATAAAGAATGTAAAACAAGTAGTTTTTCTTCTCTGAGTTAATGTCTGTCTGAAGTTGAGATGTGTTTCTTGTATACAGCCGAAAGATGGATCCTGTTTTTATAACCATTGTGTTAATCTGCATCTTTTTATAGGAGTCTTGAGTTTATTGATATTACGAGATATTAATGACCAGTGACAGTTTATGCCTGATATTTTTTGGTAGTAGTGCTTGTGTTTTTTCTTTCTTTGGGGTTTTCTGGTATGAAGTGTGAGGTTATCTTTTGCCTGTGTTTTTGTGGGTGCAGCTAACTTACCGGAGTTGGACTTTTCCTTCTAGTACTTTCCTTAAAGGTGGATTTCTGGATAGTTATTGTTTATATCTGGTTTTGTCATTGAATATATTATTATTTTCATCTATTGTGATTGAAAACTTGACTAAGTATAATAGTTTGTGCTTGCAACCATTGTTAGTATCTGTAGCACATCTGTGTAGGATCTTTTGGGTTTCACAGTTTTCATTGAGAATTTGAGAACAATTCCAATGGGTCTGCCTTTATATGTTGCCTTGCCTTTTCCTTTGCAGCTCTTAATATTATTTCTTTATTCTGTATGTTTAGTGTTTTCATAATTACATGATGAGTAGTCCTTTTTTTCTGGTCCAATCAATTTGGTGTTCAATAAGCTTCTTGCATCTTCATAAAGATATCCTTCCTTGCTCCAAAGCCACAGAGAAACCCTGTCTCGAAAAATCCAAAAAAAAAAAAAAAAAAAAAAAAAAAGATATCCTTCCTTATGCTGGGAAAGTTTTCTTCTATGATCTTGTTGACTATATTTTCTGTGTCTTTGATCTGGATTTCTTCTCCATCATCTATTCCTATTAGTCTTAATTTTGTTTCTTTCACTATGTTTCAGATTTACAGGATGTTTTGTATTAATGATTTGCTGGTTTTAACATTTTCTTTGACTGATGAAACTATTTCCTCTATTGTATCTTTAACTCTTGAGATTCTTTTTTTCCATCTCTTGTAATCTGTTGGCTATGCTTGCATTAAGAGTTCCTATTCATTTACCCAGATTTTTCATTTAAAGAGTTCCCTCATCTTTCTTGGCTTTATTTAAGAGATTTATTGATTTCTTCCAATTTTTTGTTGTTCTTACTTTCCATTTCCTTAAGGGAATTTTCATTTCCTCTTTAAGGTTCTCTATCATCTTCATAAATCTATATTTAAGGTCATTTTCATATTCTACATTAGGATGTTAAGGCCATCTTGTAGGACCACTAGGCTCTATTGGTGCCATATGGTTCTTTATCTTGTTGAATGTGTTCTTACACTGTTGTCAGCCCATCTTTCCTCCAATCAGTGCAGGGGGGTTCTGTGCTTTAGGCAGATCATCTTCCTCCAATTGGTTTAGGTGGGGCCCCTGGTTTACGTGGTTGCTCTTCTTCTAGGTGCAGGCAGGTCTGTGTCTATAGTGGACCTTGATATGGTTCTGGGGCTTTTTCAGGCATAGTCGGATCCAGGCTCTTTCTAGTGTCAGTCAGGGCCTTGACTCCAATGGTCTAGATGCTCTCTAGGGGAAGTCTAGGTCAAGGCTTTGGTGGTCATACATGCAGTGGTGGAATGATTTTTCAGGCGGGGAGGCTGATACAGGGTCTCTGGGATTTGGTAGCTTGGGGTAGGGCATGGGATATGCCTCCCAGGGCTAGGACCTAAAGAGCAGGGCCCTCTAATAGGGAATCCATACACTCACCTCTCTAGGGGCAATCTGGGCCAAGATTCCTGTGGTCACAGGTGAGGTGAGGGATGGTTGCATGTGTGGGGGTGTGGGGAGGCTGCTCTGGGTTCTCTGGGGTTAGGTGGGTGGGTGTGGGGCATAAACTATAACTCTCAGGACTCAGCCCAGGGCCTAAAGAGGAGAATTCTCCAACCAACTGTGAACCTAGATCACACCTCTCCAGGGGCAGACAGGGCCAAGGTCCCATGGTCACAGATGTGGTGGGGAATTGTTGCGCATATGGGAAGTCTACTCCAGGATTGGATGGGTGGAAGGGGAGCATTGGATGTTCATCCCAGCGTTAGGGTCCAGGGCCTAGAGAACAAAGCTCTGAAACTGGGAACTCTTGACACTAACTTCTCCAGGGGAAGACTGGGCCAAGGCTCCTGTGGTCAGAGGTGAAGTGGGGGTATGGTTGCACTTGTGAGGAGTCTGCTCCAGGGCCTTTGAGGTTTGGTGGGTAAGGGTGGGGCATGGATGTGCCTCCTGGAGCTAGGGCCTAAAAAGCAGAGCCCTCCAACCAGGAATGCAGACACTTACCTCTCCAGGGTCAGTAAGGGCTAGGGCTCTGTTGGTCACAGATATGGTGGGGATGGCTGCAAGTGTGGGCTTTGCTAGCTTTCTAAAAGCAAAATTGTGTCATAGATACTAGCATTTAAAGTATCTTCTTCTACAGAGAAAATTACAGACAATAAACAGATATCTTACAAATTCTTTTTTTTCCTGAGACAGAGCTAGTTATAAGATTCTAGCTCTATATAGGTGTTATATAGCCAGAATTTCAAATTGGATGTTTTTAGTTACTCAGATAGAACTTATCCCAAACCTAAACTCTCTATAACATCATTCTCTGGTCCCCAGCAATGAGCATCAGTCATCTTCATGGACGTGCTGCAGACAGAAAAACAATAGTTTGGTACATCCCTCCAAATATTACTATATCCTTACATAAGTTATTTGTTGCCAAGGTTTGTAAATGGAGTCCGTGGTTTTGTTTCCCAGCTGCCTGGATCATGTTACTCACACAGAAACTATATTATTACAACACTGTTGGCCAACAGCTCAGGCACATTCCTAAGTAGCTCTTATATTTGAAATTAACCAATTTCTATACATCTGTGTATTGCCACAAGGCTGTGGCTCACCAGCCTGACATGTTACTCCTTCACCAGCAATATGCCATCTCTGTGACTCTGCCTTTTTTCTTCCTCTATTTCTATTCTTTCAAGGATTTCTTGCCTTGCTGTATTCTTTCCTGCCAAAGCAATTTCTGTATTAACGAATGATAATAAAGCAGTCACAGCATACAGAGGGGAATCTCACATCATCTACCATTTTCTGTCTAAATAAAAAGGAAGGTCTTAATTTTAATATAGTAAATTTGCACATAAGAAAACAGGTATCAAACAAGAATTATAGTTACAATATTTATATCTACTTTAACTTTTACCATAACTAAGGCATACTATAAATATGATTACCTAATCTTCAACTCCATCAAAGACCCAAGAAGGATATAATATTACCTAAGTAAACAGGAAATACACTGTAAGCAACTTCCAAAGTTCTAGAAATGACAGAGATATCTCTCTGTCTGGATAGTCACCCAAAGTTTTTTTGTAATGTTGGGGCATCTATCTTCAGCTTAAAGGCCTATAGTATCTGGCAGACTTTTCCATGAAACAGGAAATTTGAAAGACTGTTTTACCTATATAGGCAGTATGACATTCATTTTCTTCTGTGTCCTGCAGAATGTCTGGCAGATTCTTTCATAAAGCAGGTACCCTGTAGGACATTCTCACTTTCTTTGGGCAAGTTCAGCAGTCATTTTTCTGTGGGTCTTGCATTTCCAGTTTACAAGGCATACCATCAAGCACTCCAGGCAGGAGCAGTTCCTTGCCCAGATGGCTAGCCTTGTCACATTGAAGTCACATTCCATAATAAGTTTCTTCAATGATCATCAACCTCTCTGAAGTAATTGGTGCTGCTAGAAGCAGACATGTATCATTGTTGAGAAAGTCCAAATTTCTAAAACCTTCTAAATGTTATATTTTGTAGTTCTTTGAAGTGCTGAAGATTATCTATCCAATATATATTTGTATATCTACAAAACCTAACTAAGGTAATTAAAAGCTTGATTAATATAGATGACTACCTGTTCATCAGTATCTCTTAACTATGCATTATATTTTTAAATGAGTTACACAAACACAATACCTTAAACAAGAGCAGGAATACATATACACAGTGTAACAAAATAAACTTTAAATTTGTATCAATAGACCAAGATCGATGCCAATTCTATGTATTCATCTCCATATAATATCCCTTTCGAAATGAAAACAAACATTTATAAGCAATCATTTTTGGAATTTGAGCATTTCTTTTTCCAAACCGCTACTTGCTGTTTATTGGGTCAAGTAATTTTAGGGTTCACAAGACCTATTGGAGGATTTTGTTCCATCAAATCACATAGGCCTGGAAGGAATTCACAGCTTCTCCTCTTCTGTGGAAACAAAAGCAGAATGTCTTTTCCAAAGCAACATATCCTTAGTAGCAAATTTTGAAGTCAAGATACCTTCATGTTGGTTTAGCTTAGTAGACCCCAGAGTCAAATGTCTCTCTGCAGTCAAAGAATTCAAGGAAAACACAATAATATACATAATAAAGACTCTTTGTCTATATTCCATTTTTCTTGATTTATTTTTCTTTACTACTTTAATCAATTACTGTCTGTACTCTTTTATATTACTTTTACTATCTATTTAAAGACTTTGTTTTATTTTTAAAACCTTTTCATTTCTTTTTATAACTGTCTATACTATATTTCTTCTCTCTCCCAAGCCTACGTATATTTTTAACACACTATGACCCATTCAGAGGTTTATTTTTGTCTGAATATGTCTTTATTGTGTATCTCTAGTCATTTTCTGACAAGGAGAATTTTTTTTAATGATGCACTGCTTGGTAGCAGCAGACCTGGATGCTTGTTTCACCTCTTTTGGTCTTTCAGAATGGTGGAGGCATGTATACTGCCAGCTGTGAGTCATGCTCACTGCCCCAGCTCCAAAGACACAGCAAGTCTATGTCACCATTAAACAACTTGTAGTACTCTGTTCGCAAACCCTACATGTTCTGTAGAAAGACCTCCTGAAAAATGTGGAACCATTCATGCTGCCAGTACAAACCAAGAAGGCATTTCTTAAAGGAGCTGTGCCTCTGCTTTCAGCCTGAAAAAAAAAATGCAGCTGCCAAAAAGCTACACTTGGCTCCTGTATTTTGTGGTTCTTGAAGCCCTCTTTTCTCTAAAGCTTTTTTCTTGATCTTGTGTAGACCCTGTCCCAGACAATGTCCACCATTTGTAAATGGAGACTGCTCATATGTTTCATGGCCACTCAGACCTGAATAATCACACAGAAACTGTATTAACTACAATACTTTTGGGCCAACAGCTCAATCATATACCTAGCTAGCTCTGATATCTTAAATTAACCCATTTCTATTAATCTGTGTATCACTACAAGGCTGTGGCTCACCAGTGCGGCATGTTACTGCTTTGCCAGCTACATGGCATCTCTGTTACTCTACCTTCTTTTCTCCTCTATCTCTGCTTGAATTTTCTGCCTTACTATATTATGTTCTGCCATAGGTATCCTTAATTATGTATATATTATAGGTTAAATATTTTTATGAACCAATGGTTATAAGCCATATTCACAGCTTACAGAGGGGAATCCCAAATCAGATGTTAATCTCCATGTGTAATTTATATCTTGAATTTCCTCATTTTTCTATAGGCAATCATCTTTCAGCTTCAATTTTTAAAGCCTTAATTTTATAACTCTAATAGTTTAAATTATCCATCAAAAGTGTATATACATAGGCTGGAAAGATTTCTCAGTTGTTAAGATCACATACTGCTCTTGAAAAGGAAATAAATTTGGTTCCCAGCAACCTAGTTGGTCATCACACAACTGCCCATAGCTCCAGCTTCAGGAGGTCTGAAGTCCTCTTCTGGACTCTGTGGTTTTCTTTATACAAATGTGAATACAAACAAGAATGTACACACTTTAAAATAAAAATAAATCCAGAAAAAAAGGGTTTGTTTTTTTTTTTTTCAAAAATTGGACTTGAGATGCCAAAATAAGGAAGTCTACTTTGGAGTCCAAGCTTTCAGCTTAGAACTTGGTTAGCTCATGTTTCTCACTTCAACTTATATGGCAATAACACAACAACAGAGCCTTGAATAGTATTAGCCCTTGTTCACCTGGTTCTCACAGCTCTTGTTATCATACAGCATATAAAAAAATTCAGGTTAGCTTTCTGGGGAAAAGAAACCTCCCTGTGTCAGGTTCCTTGACAAATGAGCCTCTAGCAAATCATCTGCTAATGAAAGAAATGGTATGTCCAGATGAGAATTTAGAAGGAATTCTCTGTGGAGAACAAAGTTCTAATCAACTAATGGAATCTTTTTTCCTTTAGAGAATTAAATTGTGTGATAATTTGTTTCTTAATAAGGGCTTAATGGTATGAACCCCTTTATTAAAACTAATCAATCACATACTATAACAATGTTCTGATGGCAAAGGCCTTGTGGGAGAAGAACATTTAAAAGAGAGACACTCATGTCCCACACTATTAACTATCCGAGTATCAATATTTTCTAGTTACAAAAGTCTTCTCTAATAGAAATGGGGCTGAAGAAAACTCTTGAAGGAAAGTGTACAAAACTTCCTTTGTATTCTGATCAAAGAGTCAACCATGGCAAAATGGACCATATGGAAAAAGAAAAATGAATGGGCCATGGGAACCACATCAAGAGTACATGTCCTACATCCCACAAAACAAACAAACAAACAAACAACAACAAACCTGAAACTGTTCTTCATTTCCATGTGGATATCTGATGCACCATTTTCCTCAAGTAGACAAATTTAAAGACTGCTTCTGTAACAAAGAGTCAGTGCTACCCAAGGCCAGAGCCTCTCTTCCCAGTAAGAGACAGACTAGCTGAACTGTGCATTTATTTATTTGTTTGTTTGTTTGTTTGTTTATTTATTTATTGCTCTCTATGTCAGTTCACTGCTTTCCACAGTTGTATGAAGACCCCAGAGTTTGGTAAGTTATCCATACTATTTGGCCTTACTGTAACTAAATCCCTATTCCTTTATCCATTTCTGCTTTCTAATTTCTTTGGAATGCAGGAAACTGTGTCAGTGTACTACTAAACCCATATAACTATCAACAGTACTAGTAGTATAAAACACAAAGTTTATCAAAGGAGAAAAGAGAAAATGTTGGTATTAAAAAGTACCCAGAGAATTGATGACTGAAACATCCCCAAACTTTTAGGTCACCATGAAAATCATTTTTTAGGAAGACCAAACATAATAAAACTTGAATAATCAAAAAAACCCATTTTATGAGATTCTCAAAGAATTCATCAAAATATTATAATTTATTGCTAATTGTGAGTTCAAGAACACCAGGGGCTACACAAGAATGATCCAGAAACAGATCCAGGTGGTGGTGGTTCACACCTTCAATCCCGGTGGATGGGAGTCACACACTTTTAAATCCAGCACTAGGTAGGTGGAGGCAGGAGTGATATGGCTGGACACAGAGAGAACTATAAAGGGGAAAAGACAGGAACTTGTTTGAGCATGGAGTCTGAGATACATGGAGATACAATCTCACCCTTTAGATCAGAAGATTTGGTGGAAGTAAAAAGTCTCTCTAAAGGTTGGCTGCTTTGTTTTTCTGACCTTCAGCTTGAACCTGTTTTTCTGATCTTCAGCTTGAACCTCAATATTCATCTCTGGACTTTTATTATTCATGCTATGCCATGACTACACAGTAAAACTGTCTCTAAAAAAATTATATATACACACACACACACACACACACACACACACACATATGTATATATGTGTGTGTGTGCACGTGTATATCTATCTATATTTGAAAATAGATCATGACCTAAAGTTGAAAGCACAACACTAATATTTTGGGCAAAAGAGAAAATATTCACTACCAAGAATTACACATCAAGTTCTAAACATGTACATTTAAAGAATGATTGTAAATAAAAATTAACCACAGTAATAGTTAAACTTTTGTTCTCTCAAAGTATTTTAAGAATATAAAAATACAAATTTCTAAAGTATTTAAATCACACACATATATACAGAAAAAACTGTTTTTTTCTGGCATATAATCAAAATTAATAATCAAACTTTCAGTTTAGTAATGGACATGGACCAATGACAAAAAGAACCGAGACAGAATATATGTTTTGTGGAAGCAAATTATAACTAAGTTATCTCCATACACCTAATAAATGGCTACATTTAAAACAAGTGAGAACAATAAACATAGAAGAATAAGAGAAAGTACAACTAATCCAATACAGAAGAAACTGGGTTACAGTTACTCTGGAGAATGAGTCTTAAAACACACAATAAAACTATGTACTCAGTTTTTACAACCCAGTAATCTCAATCTTTGCTTCTTTTGTCTCAAGAGAAATAGAAAAATTTCATGAAAATTTGCACACATTGTTGATAGCAGCATTTATCATACTAACTACAAAATGAAAACCACCAACTCTCCATAAGTTGATGGACACTTGAAAACAACTGTAGTTCTCTAAACCTTGAACATCAGTCAGAGATAATAAGATATAGAGATGGGAGAGATAGCTTATTCATACAATACTTAACTTGTCTGAGTTACCAAAAAATTATAATTGAGAAAAGAGACAGTAAGCAAAGTTATACACTGTATGAATCAATTTAGGGGCTCATATGATTATGGATATTCTTGATAATTCAGTGTTTTGGATGAGAAGAGATTAGTAGATTTGTAGGGAGATAGTCATCTTATCACCAAGGATGGTAACTTATCCTGTAGATAGCAGCAGGGATTGATCCACTTCAAAACTTCAGTGTTTGGATTCTGTTTCTGTTGAATCCTTAGGTTGAGAAAAACTACAATATTTTCTACACTCATCAATGGGTGTAGAGGTTTTCTTCCATTTCTTTCCATATTAATTACTCCATAAGATGCCTTGAAACATATTATTTAGCATCCTACAAATATTGAACCCTCTAGTATGACTCCTAAGATTCTAAATTAGAATATCATAGTGATCCTGGCCAACCTATGATGGCAGCACTATCCAATATATCAAGTTATAGAGTCAGACTATGTACCCATCAACAGATGAATGGATAAAAATAGACTTTAAATCTGCCAATGTTCCTCGAGTGACTATTCAATCCCAGTTTGCCACACATTGGCACCAATATTTGAGCTACAGATGATGATTTATCAGTACTTTCACCAACCTTCTATTTGGGTTTTATCTTTGCTAAATTTTTATCTCTCTTCATAAAATCTAAATCTTCATTTTCCAAAGCTTTTTTGTCTCTATCACTACCCTTACCCAATTAACTAATTTCTTTGAAATACTCAATCTGATTTCTTTTATTTCAAAGCATAAACTCTACCAAAAGTGGCAGTAAGTTCAAGTAAAATTTGAAAAGAAGAACTAACTTACCTGCTGAAACTGATTTTCTTCTTATCTTAGATGTTATGAGAATAAATAACGATGATATCCTAATTGGGATTACATTCCCTAGTTTATGATTCAGGGTCAGTGAATTAGCATTATCAGTTCTTAATGCAATGGCTCCTGTTGCTATTTTTGATGCTGATCATCTCATGGGCCTTTTCCTGTTTCCATTAGAAACATGCATGAAACATTTGCAAGAATATATTTTAGCAATGTCTGTGGACATCTAGTGAGTCATATGGAAGTCACTAGGCTTTTGAGTCTTTGTCTAGATCTATTTTCCTTTCATAGTTGATACCTTTAATCACCACAATAGTATAGTACTACATATTTTAGTCCCAGTGGACTTTCCTGAATAGCTTGCTTAAATTTTATTTTACTTTAATTTAATGATACATAATAATTGTACAATTATGAAGTACCAGGTGATATTGTTATGCACTATTTTTGTTAAAATAAGACTAAAATGAATAGTATATCAAACAATTCAAGTATAATTCATTTGCAGAAAAGCATTAAAAATTCTCTTTTCCAGCTATTAAAAGAAATGAAACACAGTGTTATCAAGGATAGTCACCTTATCACTTAGTAAAATACAGGATACTATTCCCCTTACCTAACTGTAATTCTACCTGTTCATCATCTCCTTTCTGTTATTCCTCTCCTCTGTATACTCTAGTAACTGTAATTCCATTCCATATGTTCATGATATCAACAAGTTTATAGTTCCAATGTGAGGATATCACACAGCATCTGACCTTCTTTATTCAACTAATGTCATCCAGTTTTGTCTGTCATCACAAGAACAGGATTTCAGTGTCCCTGTGTTCCACTGAGTTCTATGCATACATATTTATCTCAGTGTCCCTTATCTATCATGAATATTTCTGAGACAAATGTGGGAGAGCAAATATCTCTCCTACTAGGTGATTTCATTTCCTTTGAGTGTATGCCCATGAATAGGGTTACTAGATATCATGAGTGTTTCTATTCATAACTTTCTGAGGAGGTGTGATTTTATTGTCCATACTGGACTTGCTAATATATATTCTCAAGTAAGTGTTCTCTTTGGTTTATCCTCTGTCTTAAACTTTTTACTGTTTTGTGTTCTCTATAATAGCTATTCTCTTTGGAATGAGGTTATACCTCATCACAGTATAGATTGACATTTCTCCATGATTAGTAATGATGAACATTAATTCGTATGCTTGTGGACATGTCTTACTTAAGAAATTTCTATATTAGTTTTGGGCTTACATCAATTAGATCATTATCATTTGTGACTGAGTAATGTAACTTCATTATAGATTATGCATATTAGCTCATATTAGATCTATTGTTTGTATATATTTTCTTAAATGTTGTAGTTTTTCTTATTCCTCTGTTAGTGTTTTCTGTTGCTTTTAGTTTAATATAATCTCATTTGTTTATATTTTTATCCATTTTATGCTGCTATCTTAGCCAAATTATTGAGGGAAGTCTAATGTCTTCCAGCATTTCCTCCATATTTTTATCCTATAGTATCATTTGCTTCAAATCTTGCATATATATCTTTAATCAATTTTTGTTGATAATTATAACTGTTGAAATAGGGATTTTATTGGTTACTACTGGGTCAATATAACCAATCAGACCATCTGACAGAAATAACAAGTAAGAAGAATGATTTCTTTTTCCTTGTGGCTTTGAAGGGATTCAGTTCATCAAGAATAGAAGCTGTACTGGAGTTCAGAGCAGCAGGACCGTGTGTTAAGAGACAGGAAACAGAGCATGTGAGCTGGAACAAGAAGTAAATCAAACCTTCAAAGGACTGTCTTCTTGTGACTTACTGTGACAAGTCAGGTACTATAGTCAACTGAGCACTACAAGTTGAAGTCATGACCCTATGAGTATATTTCAGATTCAAATCATAACATGCTGTACTTAGACCACAAATGTTTGTGGCTATACCAGTTATAACATAATGCAAAATAAATTTAGGTCAATTTCAGAGACTCTCACAATTGTGCTCTTAAGAGATTTTGAAAATTTAAAGTCTCTTCTAAGAATTTAAACACACTTTTAGCTGTGAGCTCTTGTAAAAATCAAAAAAACTATTATATTTCTAATATATAAATAATTCAACCAAGTAAATATTAGGAAAAAGAGGATAGCAATAAGTATTGTTTTCCCATATTGTCAAAATACCTTTTCTAAAATTTCAAATGAATTAGTATTTTTATTGCCTATAATCTTCTTTGGACCAAAATATGACTAAAATCCTGACATCATGGAGAAACACTTGAATTTGCATGCCAGTTTTGCACCTTTACTGAATTCACATATTACTTACCATTTTTAGTGTGACCTTTGTGCTTTGTATAAAGAAGATCATTGTTTCTCTATGAACACATAGGTATATGTATAACATGTTTATTAAAAATGTAAGTATCCATCTCTGGTTTGACTTTTCTTCTTTTGCCTTTTGTCTTTCATTGACCATGTTTTTTAGTACTATGTAGAACCAAATGCTGAAAGTCAACATCACTGTAAAAGCTTTCAGTATTACTTTAGTTTGGCACGATTTTTACTGCTGATTTCTTATATTTTACTTTTGAATTAGATAATATGATTTTTTATTTGTTCACTTAATGTATTCTAGAATAACCTGGAAAAAGCATCTTAGTGAGAGATTATTTAGATCATGGCAGTCTGTGGTCATGTATGTAGGGCACATTCTAGAAGACATTGGTTGATGTGGGAAAACAAAGACCTTTGTGTAGAGCATCATGCCAAGTGGTCCCTTGACTACATAAGGACAGAGAGGGCTCTGAGAAGAAGTAGGTATGCAAACATTCCCAATCTTTACTTGGGATGTTAAGATGACTAATTGCCACAAGTTCCCAGCTTCACCTCCATATAATGGTGTACTCAGACCTGAAATTGTCATTCAAATAAACCCTTTATCCAATAAGTTGTTTTTCGGTCAGGGTATTTTATCACAGAAATGGGAATGAAATTAGAATAACTATGTGTTTTCCATATCTCATTTGCTGAAAATTTTCAAATTAGGAAAACAACTAATATTTAAACTCTTCTTTTCAGTGCTTAATTTAGTAATGCTTTTGATATGAAATATTTCTTATAGCTACTTATACACAAGACCAAACAATCATTTATAACAGTGGGCATTTTATTTTCATCCTAATTAAATGGATATATTTAACTCAATTCATGTTCTATTGATGTCTTGGTTTCCAGAAATAAACCTGAGATTTGTTTTGCTGTTTGAATTTATCATGGTTGAATAGATGGCTCATACTGTCTTACTTAAGGTTCCTGTTACTGTGATAAATACCATGACCAAAAGCAATTTGGGGAGAATAGAGTTATTACAGTTTACAACTCTACATCCCAGTCCATCATTAAAGGTAGCCAGGATAGATACTTGAGGCAGGACCCTAGGGGCAGAAAATGATGACTTTGCTCCTCAGGGCTGCTTGGACTGCTTTCTGATAAATTTAGGACCACCTGCTCAAGGCCTGCTAGCAGCACCTACGAAGAGCTAGGCCCTGACACATTAATCATCAACTAAGTAAGAAAATGTTCCACAAATTTGCCATCAGGTTGATCATAAGACACTTTTCTCAGTTGTGATTCACTCTTCCCAAATTACTCTAGCTTTTGTTTAATTGATGAAAATTTCAACTAGGATCCATAAACACACATGCATGCGAGGGCACACCCACACACATACACACAGATTAGAGACAAAAACACACAGAACGATAAAAACAGACAGAAGGCAAGCAGACCGAGATACAAACATAGGGAGGCAAAGGGATGGTGAGAGATGGTGCGAGGTCCTGAACTTGGACAAACTGATAGCAAACCTAGTTTATGGGTTTAACTGCTGACAGTAGATACACTAGTACCTTCATGTCACTGTCCAGCGTGTGAATTTATTACAATAGATCACATGATATCTTCTGCTTAACACCTAATCTGACATTTTTTTTTGCAAAATCAATTTTATTTATTTTTATTTATGTGTCTGTGTGTGCATTCTAATATATGCGCGCACTTTGTGCATTCAGGTACACAGAAGAGCTGAAGATTGTACTGGATACATTCAGTTTTCTTGTAAACTAGACTTAGAGTGTTTTTTGTTGACCAATTGAGTGCTGAGAACAGAACCTGGGCTCTTTGAAAGAGCAACAAGAACTCTTAAAACTGAGCCATCTCTCAAACCTCTACCACCATTCTTTAATTAACATTTGATAATTCATAGATAATTGCCTAAAATAATAGACAATAGATAGTTTAGAGATTAAAATTCATGACAGGTGGTAGCACTAGGGAGGCAGAGTCAGCCAGGTCTCTGAGCTCAAAGTCAGTCTGTTCTGCAGAATATTCCACATCAGTCAGGGATACAAGAGAAACGCTGTATTGAAAGACCAAAACAGTACAGGAAAAGACTGAAATTCAAATATGGAATTCAGAAATAAATTTTTGAAAATGAATCTTATTTCATATTATGATTCAATATTCAAAGTGATTAAATAAATAACGATTTTTATCTTCTTTTTTACTTAAATCTCACTCCCTGATTTATGTTTTTATATAGTATAAAGAGTTTAGATTCATGGATATAAAATACAAAATCTAAGTTGTTTTCTTGTCTATCATGAATTAGCTATGTCAAGTGTTTGAAGTGTTCTGTTCCTTGGTTCTTCTAACTGCAAATTATTGTAATAACATTTGTGCTTATTTAATCATTGCACTTTAACACAATAAGTATCAGGTGTCCATTAAATGGTACCTGTTATGGTTCTTGATCTTTTAAAGTGAATAAGTCAATTTGGTGATAAAATGAGAGTCTCTATCACCAAAGTCATTTTCCATGGTTTAAAAATCATGTATATGCAATAGGACCTCAAAATTCATTCACATTACTGTTCTGACATGCAGAGAGTAAGAAGTTACTCTATTTTGACTATGGCTAATGTAATCCTGCTAAGCTGTTTTATGACATGTCTGAACTGATCCAGAGAGTAGACAAAATATTCCCAGGTGGTATTAACTCTTAAGTGTTTGCTTTTTCATGGAACATGTTCATTAACTTTGTCTTCTGTGCCTAACAGGATCCTTCTCTGGATCAGCATTGCTAGCTTCTCCTTCCTGTTCAAGTATCAAATAAAAGCTGGCTCTCCATGGCACACTGCATGTTTTCCTCTCATGACCTACTTTCTGGCAATGTCCTTTCCTCTGCTTTATTCTTGGTTACTGTGCATTCCCAGTTCAATTCCCTCGATCCATTCCTGTTATCTAGACCACAGATCAGCTATATTTTACCTCGAACTCGTCATGCCATTTTTTTAGATGATTCAGTGAAGAATTCCAAGTAATAAAACAAATCAAATGATCTTTCCTTGAAAACTTTCTCCTTCTCTTTTTCAAGTTCATTCATTGTGGTAAATTACCCCATCATTATTCTCTAGATTCTTTACGAAAAATAAAAATTATTCTTAGTGTCTCCATGTTGCAAACCATAAAACAAACCTACTTCATATTCATCGTCCAGCAATATCATGGCTATTTTAATGGTTCTTATATAGGTTATCACCGTCTCCAATTACTTAAAACACCTTTTATCTGGATAACAAGGACAATAAAGATGACCTTTTCTACACAAAGGGCAAAATGTACAGGGAGAGGGGAAAGCCTGGCCACCCCCCTCCAACTTTATCTCATTCAATGGCCTTGTTGTTCAGAAAAGGTATTGTGGTCCCTTTGTCATATTGTGAATAGTTAGCCTGTGTTTTCTATCTCCACAGTATTGGAGATGAGAAGTCACATCTGTTCTGATCCCACACTCTCAGGAACAGGTTCAGCTGTGGGTTTTATCTCTGGTGTTACTCTCTATTGGAGGCTTGGAGTCTGGCCACCTGTAAGGAGGTTCTAAAGAATCTTATAGGGAGCTCACAGACTGGGAAGACAGTTAAACCTTTGAGAAAGAGTCTGGGCATGGAGTCTGGGTTATGCAAGGAGGAAGGGATCATAGTTGTTTGTTTCAACACAAGTGACTGTTACATAGGAACCGTTCATGTCTGTGTTCTGTTGTTGATACACTGGTGAATGAGGTATCGATGCTTAGGGCATACTGGGTATACTTCATGGTGTGGGCTCCAAATGCCATCAACTTGAGGTTTATGATCTCTCTTTGATCATCCTTTCCTCACCCACATCTCTTTCTTTCAAAATGAGCTGCACAATCTTGGCTTTGGGATGTGGCTTTTTGCAACAAACAAAGACCTGGCTGTTATTTCTCATGAGCAGATAGCTGTAACACTGAACCCTGTGAGCTTGACAATTACATTCTCACAGGAAACTATTCCCAGGGGAGTTGCTGGGAACAAAAATGGATGTATCATGTTCTCTTTCTGCAGAATTGTTTTCTGCCTACCACTTCCTCTCTATGGTAGACAACACAAAGGCCATTTTATGCCCAGCAATTGCAAGTTCATGGAGGAGAAGCTGTGGGGAATGAGAACTGCTAGCTAGCACACTGTTGCACCAGGATAGTTTTGGTCAGAGCACACATGAAATTTTTTTTTCTCACTGGTTCCTGTGGACCCTGACTTGGACTCTGCTGATTGCTGCCATCACTACAGACCCATCTACCTTTGAAAAACTAATGACCAGCCCAAGGGGAAAGGTTTAATGTCAAATAAACTTTTAAGTACTTTCTAAAAAACAAACAAAAAATTACTTTTATTATTGAATTTTCTTACAGGAAAGATATATGTGTTTATGAAGAAGCACAGCTAAAACACAAAAAGGGCAATAATTCTTTGGGTCATTTGCTTATTTTCTAAAAAAAAATACTTCCCTTTATCCATGTGGAACTGGAGTTTTTGCATCATATTAGAAGGATATGAATGAGGGTTTTTCTGCCATCCTCTTTGGCAATTTCTCCTTGTCCCCAAAAGTAGCAAAGCATGTGCCATTATAAATCAGGACATTTCTTAGTCTTTTGGGTCTAGTGGTTTCTCTAATGTGGAAAATTCTCAGCAGCTTTTAGAAGTAGGTTATCTATCCTAAGTTTAATCTCATGAGAATAGGATTTATCAGTGGTTGGGTATAACAGCTACTGCGAAACCATACAACACCAGCCCCACAGATTGTGTCTCCTTAGTTTATCAGCATCTCAGGTTCAGAGTCTCCATCAAATTTGTTGGAAAGAAAATTGAATCTATACCTTCAAGTCTAAAATAAAAACCTTTCCCCTTAACCATACCATTGAGAGGTCACATCATCAGTTTATACTCACAGTATATTAGTTAATTTCCTCTTGTTAATACCAAATACCCAAAAGAAACAATTTCAGAGAGAAAAGATTTTTTAGCACAGGGTCCTTTGGATTCCAGCACAACATATTATGGAAAGCATGGCAAGGTGGCTTAGCAGGAGTATGATGCAGCAACTGTTCACATCCTTAGAGATAAAATGAGAAAGTAGAATATGAGAATATTCTTCAAAAATCTATGTACTGCCCTAGTCAGCAATGTTCACTAAATGACACCTCCCCATTTACTGCACAAAGTTATTAAATCATGTTACCATCTAGGAAGCAGAAACACAAGCTGGTAGGGATATTACAGATCTAGTTCAATGCATATCTTACCTCTGCAAATATTCCCAATATGATTTCCAAGTCATGAACTCCACATACTTGAAGAAACCTGGTTGGACACTTGCTTTATTTTGCAAAATGTTCTGTAGTAGAGGGTAATGTGCAATGTTATAATCAGGCTGCCTGGAGTTTGAGATGAGTCATCTAAAACCTTGAATTTTGGAAAAAAATTAAAAGTAAAAAGTAAAATTGAGACAAACAAGGGAGCAATTAGAAACTGTGAAATTCATCCAATACTTATAGCTCTAATAATACAAATACAGGATCCTTGTTTATTCTCAGTTGTGATAAAAGTTTAACCAAAAGCAACTTGAGCAGGAAAAGGTTTACATGTCCAGATTGTCATTTTGGAGGCAGGAATCAGGGTCAGGGGAAGGGCCACTGCTTACAGACTAATTCTATGGAACATATTCAGCTAACTTTCTTATATATAGTCTAGGAACATCTACCAAATAATGGTTCAGTCCACAGTAGACTGAGCCTTCCTACATCAGTTAGCAATGGAGACAATGTCTTACAGACATGCCCGCAGGCCAGTCTGATCTAGCAATTACTCAATTGAGATTCCTTTCTCCCAGGTAACTCTATGATGTGCTGTTGACAATAAAAACAAGTATGGACAGTAAGGAAAGAAAAATCATAGGCAAGAATAGTGCAGACTAGCAGAGCCAAATGGAAGAAAGAGTTCTAATCACTAGCAGTTTTATTTATCTAACTTTAGTAACTTTAAGATTCTTATAATAATGCAAATGGAAAATTAAAATGATTTTAATATTTTTATGTAGTATTTCTGTAAGACAGTATTATACCCACACAGGTATTCTGTTATAAGAAACCACTTAGTGGTTATATAGAAAAGTCTTAGAAACCCAGAAATAATAGTCTAGGCTTAACCAGAGGATACCTAACGTTCTTTTCATGATTCTAACGGTCATATAATGTTGGTTCAGAATTATCTTAGGCAACTTCTAGAAATAGGTGATTCAGAAGGAACAAAGACTACATTAAAATCATGTCTTACAGGAACGAAATGCAGAGACATTTAGAAACCAACTGACTTGGATTTAAGATCAAGGGCAAAGCCTTAGCTTTGAGAACTCCTTTGAGTTAATTAATCTTTCTGTGCTATGATCTTCTAGTCTGTGGCATAATTGCACTTCACATATGAAAACAGTTAAGTTTCTGGTAAACCAGAAGCAACATCTGTCCTTTTTTTTTACTACTTTTGTTTCTTATTCTTAATCTTGGGCTATCCTGCCTCCTCCACTTTGTAATCCCTATTATTTTCATTCCTAGGGAAACATAAAGAAATGTCTATTGTTCTCACATAGAGAGGACATCTACAGACTAAAGCAAGCATTTCACCAAAGTTCAGTGTGATGATCCATTGACTTCACTGGGACTACTTACAAGAATGTGGGTGACTAACAGACAAGTGCAACATCACCAAGATTCTCAGTGCTGTACATCTCCTATCTAGTCTAGAATGCCCAAGAAGATATCTACCTAGAGCAGGAGTTAGTTTTGACTGGATCATTAGTTGGTAATCTCAAGACTCTCCACCTGCTTGCTCCATGAGGGAACATAAACAGCTCCATTAACATCACCATAGACTTCGCTGTCATCTGTATTGCAGCTAAAACTATGAGCCACATTGAGTATTCTGGAAGTCACCATAGCCATGCTCCCTTTTGATGGTGATGATGTCATGCTTGACAGATAAAGTTTCACACCGTGCACTGTTGTGTTAGGGTTTCTATTGTTGTGAAGATACACAATGATCACCGACTTTTATTAAAGAAAACATTTAATTCTGTCTGGCTTAGAGTTTTAGAGATTTAGTCCTTTATCAGCATCATGGGAAGTAAGGCATCATGCAGGTAGACATGGTACTGGAGAGGCAGCTAAGACTTCTATATCTAGATCTGCAGGCAACAAAAAGTAAACTGTGTCCCACACTGGGCATGACTAGAGCATATAAGAGACCTCAAAGTCCTCCTCCACAGTGACACAGTTCTTCCAACAAGGCCACACCTCCTAATAGTGCTACTCTCTATAGGTCATGAATTTAAACACTTGAGTCCATGGGGACCACACCTCTCCAAAGCACCACAGCTACGACACTCATTTCACATTTACAAGTAGAGTCTTCATACTACAGAAGTCTAGAAACGCTGTTCACGTTTTCCTCTCCGTGATTAATGTTTACCTAGATTTGGACCACCCAGTGACCCTGAAAATCTAAAATTAAGTATTTGGCCACAGGATTCAGGGAAATAATTGCTGATTAATTAGCATATTAATGAGGTGAAGCGTTCCATGATCTCATTTTCTCCACATATAGCATTATCACAGCTACCCTAGATACAAATCCCTGTTACATTCATCCAATTTGGTCTCTAATTCTTTCAAATAATGTCAGTTCATGAGAAGAAATAAATAATTTTTCTTTAGAGCTCAATATAAAACTTTAGCTTTAGGCAGTATACAGCACTATAAGCCTCAGACTTATTGCATACAACTGTAAGCTGAATAACTTTTTCCTTTCCCATGAGAGCCTCTTTTCTTCACAGTTCAGCTAGGCCGTTTAGTCAACAGCTTTTCTTATATGCTTATATTTTAAAATTAGCATACAAAGCAATGGGTTTTACTGTGACATTTTTATACACACACATCAATGTATTTTGTTCTTATTCACCCACAAATGCTCACTACTAGCTACCCCCTTATTGATTACATTCCTGCTAAATAGAACCCTTCATTCTGGTTTCACAACACAGATATTCCAATTTCATATTTACATATTTATAAATTCATCTAGTATGCATAGGGAAGAAAATATGATACTTGTATTCCTGAGTCTGGCTTAATTCTCTTACTGCCATGATCTTTCTCATCCATTTTCTTGCAAATGTTATAAATTCATTCTTCTTTGTATTTGATAAAATTAATTATTTATATAGAGCATATTTTGGTTTTTTTCCATCTCAGGATGAACATCATGGCTGGTTCCAAAATTGGCTATGGTGAATAAAGCTGCAGTAATCATAATGAGTAGGTGTTTCTGTGGTATGTTGAATTAGACTTCTAGACTCATTCTATTTTCTGGTGGATACTAATTTGAACAATGATATCATTCATTGATAATCTATGTGCTGTGTGTAGTTTACCTTTCCCCCTATATCTTCACCAGCATTCCTCTGTCCTCTTTGAAAATGGTAGCTGACTCTAGAGCAAAAGGAAGCAAACTCACCTAGAAAAACTAAAGGGCAGGAAAGAATCAAATTGAGAGCTGAAATCAATGAAATAAAAACAAAGAAAACAATACAAAGAATCAATAAGACAAAAAGTTGGTTCTTTGTGAAAATCAACCAACTAGACAAACTTTTATCCAAACTAACCAAAAGTCAAAGAGAGAATATCCAAATTAATAAAATCAGAAATGAAAGGGGGACATAACAAGAAACACTGAGGAAATCCAGAGAATGATTAAGTCATAGTATAAAAACCTGTGCTCAACAAAATTGGAAAATGTAAAAGAAAAGAATACTTTTCTGGATAGGTATCACATATCAAAACTAAGTCAAGATCAGGTGAAGAATTTAAATAGACCTGCAAGAAAATGAAAAAGCCCAAGGCTAGATGGTTTCACTGCAGAATTCTACCAGAACTTCAAAGAAGAGGTAATGGATATACTCACAGTGTTCTACATAATAGAAACAAAAGGTACATTGCCAAACTCTTTTGATGAGGTTACAGTTACCCAAATAACAAAACCACACAAATATTCAAGAATTCCAGACCAATCTCAGTCATCCAACATAGATGAAAAAATAGTCAATAAAATACTGGCAAACCAAATCCAAGAAAACATCAGAAAAATAATCCACCGTGATCAAGTCAACTTCATCCCAGAGATGGACGAATGGTTCAACATATGAAAATCTATCAATGAAATCCACCATATAAATAAACTGAAAGAGAAAAAAGCTGAAAATGCCTTTGACAAAATACAATATCTCCTCACTATAAATGTCTTGGAAAAAGCAGGGATACAAGGAACATACCTAAACATAATAAAAGCAATATTCAGCAAGACAACGGACAAAATGGAGAGAAACTCAAAGCAATCCCACTGATCAGGAACAAGACAAGATTGTCCACGCTTTCCATATCTATTCAATATAGTACTTGAGGTTCTAGCTAGAGCAATAAGACACCAAATGAAGATCAAGGGGATACAAATTGGAAAAGAAGAAGTCAAACTTTCACAATTTGCTGATGATATGATAGTTAACATAAGTGACCCCCAAAATTCTATCAAGAAACTTCGACGACTCATAAACACATTTACAAATGTAGCAGAATACAAGATTAACTAAAAAAAAAAAATATCAGTAGCCTTCCTTTATACAAATGATAAATGGGCCACGAAAGAAATCAGAGAAACACCACCCTTCACAAAAGCCACAGTGTAAAATATCTCATAGTAAATCTAACCAAACAAGTACAAGACTGTATGACAACTTTATTTTTTATTTTTTTTCATGGTTTATTTTTTTATATTTAAAATTTCCATCTCCTCCCCTCCTCCTCCCCCTTCCATCTCCTCCCCTCCACCCATACCTCCCCTCCTTCCCTCTCCAGGCCAAGGAGTCATCAGGGTTCCCTACTCTATGTTAAGACCAAGGTCCTTCCAACTCCCCCCAGGTCCAGGAAGGTGATCGACCAAGCTGAGAAGGCTCCCACAGAGCCCGTCCATGCAGAAGAATCAGCCCAGCGCCATTGTCCTTTGCTTCTCAGTTAGCCCCCACTGTTGGCCACATTCAGAGAGTCCGGTTTGGTCGCATGTTCCATCAGTCCCATTCCAACTGGAGTTGGTGATCTCCCATTAGTTCTGTCCCACCGTCTCCATGGGTGAACGCACCCCTCACGGTCCTGACTTTCTCATGTTCTCTCTCCTTCTGCTCCTCATCAGGACCTTGGGAGCTCAGTCCAGTGCTCCAATGTGGGGCTCAGTAATTTTCTTCATCTATCGCCAGGTGGAGGTTCCCTCATGGTCCTAACTTTCTTTCTCATGTTCTCTCTCTTTCTGCTCCTCATCAGGACCTTGGGAGCTCAGTCCGGTGCTCCAATGTGGGGCTCAGTCATTTTCTTCATCTCTCGCCAGGTGGAGGTTCTTGGCCGCGTCTCGCCCTACCCTCAAGTTCCCAATTTTTGCCTGGGGATCGTGTCTACTTCCAATATCCAGGAGGATTACTATATCTTTTTTGGGGGTTCACCTTCTTATTATCTTCTCAAGGATCCCAAATTATAGGCTCGATGTCCTTTATTTATGGCTAGAAACCGATTATGAGTGAGTACATCCAATGTTCATCTTTTTGGGTCTGGATTACCTCACTCAGAATAGTGTTTTCTATTTCCATCCATTTGCATGCAAAATTCAAGATGTCATTGTTTTTTACCGCTGAGTAGTATTCTAGCATTTATATATTCCAGAGTTTCTTCATCCATTCTTCCACTGAAGGGCATCTAGGTTGTTTCCAGGATCTGGTTATTATAAATAATGCTGCTATGAACATAGTTGAGCAAATGCTTTTGTAGTATGATTGGGCATCTCTTGGGTAGATTCCCAATAGTGGAATAAGATCAGAAATGAAAAGGGGGACATAACCACAGACACAGAGGAAATTCAGAGAATCATTAGATCTTGCTACAAAAGCCTGTATGCCACAAAATTGGAAAATGTAAAAGAAATGGACAGTTTTTTAGATAAATACCATATACCAAAGTTAAACCAGGACCAGGTAAATGCTCTAAATAGTCCTGTTAGTCGCAAAGAATTAGAAACTGTTATCAGAAACCTCCCTACCAAAAAGAGCCCAGGACCAGATGGTTTCAATGTGGATTCTACCAGAACTTCCAAGAAGACCTAATACCTATACTCCTTAAGGAATTTCATAATATAGAAACACAAGAGTCACTGCTAAATTCCTTCTATGAAGCTATAGTTACCCTGATACGTAAACCACACAAAGACTCAACCAAGAAAGAGAATTATAGGCCAGTCTCACTCATGAACATTGACGCAAAAATTCTCAATAAAATACTGGCAAACCGAATCCAAGAACACATTAGAAAAATTATCCACTACGATCAAGTAGGCTTCATGCCAGAGATGCAGGGCTGGTTCAACATACGAAAATCTATCAATGTAATCCATCATATAAATAAACTGAAGGAAAAAAACCATGTGGTCATCTCATTAGATGCTGAAAAAGCATTTGACAAAATTAAGCATCCTTTTATGATAAAGGTCTTGGAGAGATTAGGGATACAAGGGTCATTCCTAAATATAATAAGAGCTATTTACAGCAATCCGACAGCTAACATCAAATTAAACGGAGAGAAACTCAAGGCTATCCCAATAAATTCAGGAACACGACAAGGCTGTCCACTCTCTCCCTATCTCTTCAATATAGTACTTGAAGTTCTAGCAATAGCAATAAGACAACATAAGGGAATCAAGGGGATTCGATTTGGAAAGGAAGAAGTTAAACTTGCGTTATTTGCAGATGATATGATAGTGTACATAAGCGACCCCAAAAACTCCACCAAAGAACTCCTACAGCTGATAAACTTCTTCGGTAACGTGGCAGGCTACAAGATCAACTCCAAAAAAATCAGTCACCCTCCTTTACACAAAGGATAAGGAAGCAGAGAGGGAAATCAGAGAATTATCACCTTTCACAATAGCCACAAATAGCATAAGATATCTGGGAGTATCTCTAACCAAGGAAGTGAAGGATTTATTTGGCAAGAACTTTAAGTCTTTGAAGAAAGAAATTGAAGAGGATACCAGAAAATGGAAGGATCTCCCCTGCTCGTGGATTGGGAGGATCAACATTGTATGACAACTTTAAATCTTTGAAGAAAGAAATTGAAGACAACAGAAAGTAGAAAGATCTCCCATGCTCCTGGGTAGGTAAAATTAACATAAAAATGGCAATCTTACCAAAAGCAATCTACATATTCAATGCAAGGCCTATCAAATCCCAGAAAAATTCTTCACAGACCTCGAAAGAATGGTACTCAACTTCATATGGTAAAGCAAAAAACCCAGGATAACCAAAATAATCCTGTAAAATAAAAGAGCTCCTGGAGGAATAAAAATCCCTGACTTGAATGTCTACTACAGAGCTACAATACTGAAAAGAGCCTGGTATTGCTATAAAAAACAAACAGGAAGCCCAAAGGAAATGAATTGAAGACTTGGATATTAATCCATGCACCTTTGAACACCTTATTTTAGACAAAGAAGCAAAAAATATCAAATAGAAAAAGGAAAGCTTATTTAACAAATGGTGCTGGCATGACAGGATATCAACATGCAGACGAATGAAAATAGATCCTTATTTATCACCATGCACAAAACTTAATTTCAAATGGATCAAAGACATCAACATAAAGCCAGCCACACTGAACCTCATAGAAGAGAAAGTGAGAAGTACACTTGAATGCACTAGCACAGGAGACTACTTCCTAAATATAACACCAGTAGCACAGACACTGAGAGAAACAATTAATAAATGGGACCTCCTGAAACTTAAAGGCTTCTGCAAAGCAAATAACATGGTCAAGAAGACAAAACAACAGCCTACAGAATAGGAAAAGATTTTCAAGACAGGGTTTCTCTGCAGCTTTAGAGCCTGTCCTGGAGCTAGCTCTTGTAGACCAGGCTGGTCTCGAACTCACAGAGATCCTCCTGCCTCTGCCTCCCGAGTGCTGGGATTAAAGGCGTGTGCCACCACCGCCCGGCTTAATAACTATATCTCAATGGACTTTATCAACACACGGTTTATGTTTGAGCATTCAAGCTTACTATTATTAGCATGCAAAGCTGATTACCTGCATGTATTTGAAGTTTGTCCCTTTAATATAGACACAATAACAGCCCAATGATAACTGCACATTACCATGTGATTGATGCTCAATGTCATTGTGCTTCATCAGGGTTCAGAGTAAACTCTATGCTTGATTAAAACTCATGGACTTTTATTCATGAAATCAAAGTTTAGCATTGAATCAGACTTTTGCAGATCGAAGCTTTTATTAAGGGCAATGTCGCCCTTTTAAAATATACTAAAAGAAAGGAAAGTCATTTTGTACTGACCAGTCTCCAACTTTTTGAAGTCTCTCTGTCTCTCTGTTTCTTTCTCTCTGTGTCTCTCTATCTTTGTCTCTGTTTCTCTCTCTCTCTCTCTGGGAGGGGTGGGGGTAGGTGTGTTTGCAGGTGCAAAAGCATAGATAGTTAGAGAAGAAAACTTTAATTATTGTTCCTCAAGTGACTTCCACATTTGTTTGTTTGTTTGTTTGTTTATAGACAGGGTCTCTTACTAGGGTCAACATGTAGACTGGAATAGCATGATAACAAACTCCAAAGATGCACCTGTGTCTGTCTGTTCAATGCTGGGATTCACTTGCTATGTGACCTGTACTTGTTCTTGGTCTCTCTTGATGGCTAAAATGCTCTCTAGTGATTTAAGAAGGCTGCAAATGTAATTCATTTATTTTTTTACACTATTTGTTATAGGTCATACTCAAGCTGAGCTTCTGTGTTAGTCAGCTTTTTATTACCATGAGAAAAATGCCTGAGATTAACAATTTAAAAAGAACTAAGGTTTTATTTCGGGTGACAGTTTCAGAGTCTCTAGCCCATTTGGTGACCCTGCTGTACTGGATGGGGAGTGTTGGGAGAAGCAATCTTGTCATCTCAGGGTGTCTGGAAACAAAGGCTGGAAGAAGGGTCCAGTGCACAGTCCCCAGAGACCTAACTTCCTTCCATTACCCTTTCCACCAGTGGACTGCATCTCCTTGTAACATAGGATTCTTAAACATGAGATCCGGGGAAATTTCAGGATCCACACGAAAATCAGACCCAGGTATTTACAAGGTTATAGGGATTAAAGAGTATAAAAGATTTTTGTAGAGTGATTAAATCCATGAAATAATAAATTACTGCCCATATTGGGGATCCCTCAGAGTGTGCTCTTGGTTCTAATATATTTATATTAAAAATGAATATAAAAGCTAAGTATCCTTGAGATGCTGTAGTGTTAACAACATTCTAATCTTTTTGTTTACATCAGATTCACAGCTGCCGCTGGTCCTCTGAGCTAGTGTTTACTGAAGGGAGTCTTCCTTAATCTTTTCAATGTCTCATTCAATAATAGCACCCAAAAGTAGAGAAAAGGAAGACATGCATGAAATATGGCACAACATGGAAATTTTCAATTATTGGAACATACCAAGTCAGACAATATATGATATGACAATAGTGCTCTCAGAAATACGGATAAAGCTACATAAATAAGAGAATATAAGTAAAAAAAAGAATGCAAATATCTGATAAATAAAATGCTACTGCTACTGGAGTATGTAAGGCAGAATAAGTGATTTCATGAGAAAAGATTTAAAATATTGTAAAGTTCATCTCAAGCAGGAAAACACAGCAAATCATTTAAACTTGTGTGATGCATTAACTAGAGTTAGTTTCTGCTTGGTTATGTTCTTTCTGTTAATCAATTTGTGTATTAATATAGAGATTCTGAAATTATTGTGTGAAAATAAGTCTCTTAAAATGTATATAGCTGGATTGACATGGAAATGTTTCCTGCTCTGACAATTTCTTACATAATATTGCTTAAGACCAGCAGTACTTTCCTTTAAGTTTGCTAATATTTCTTTTTAAAACTTTTTTGAACTTCACAAACAATTAGACAGGAAAATATGTTCTGCTGGTAAAGAGAATTCAGCTGATGTCGTAGAACAGCACAAATGTTAATTTTCAACAGTTCTGAGGAACTTACATTTTAAAACACATTTCATATCTCCTTTCAGATCAACTTCCATCTTTCTTTTGATGTGGAGGATTCCATTTCTGTGGCTGCTTGTCAGGAGCTGGATTTCCTGAAGAGTGGGTGGGCTTGGAGAGACAATCTTACAACAAACTATGAAGTAATGTAGAGGTTAATAGATTATACAGAGATTTTTAAAAAGTCAGATTCGTCAATATTCTATATGAAAATATAGATACATATATAGTAGATATGTAAAATAGTCATCAGAAAGTTGGATGAAGAGCACAGTTTAGAGTCCAGTGTGAAGTTGGAACTCCTGCAAGAGCATGAGATAAATGAAGGAAAGTTGAAGAGTGGTCCTCTCTGTTGTCTTCCTTCTGCTACACAGGAAGGAATGACATCAGTATTAATAAGACAGCATGCATGGCCTTTTGCATGCCCTTCAGAAAAACAGGGCTTTGTCTTTCTACTCTCAAAAAATCATCCCCTTAATATAAAGACCTATGACATTGGCATTCATCGTAAATACTTTTGTTATCGAATGGGCCCCTTAGCATTGGGGACAGAGCCTTTCTGGAATTCCTGCCAGTCCTGCCATCTTTCCTTGGTTAATGGGTCTCAGTATACTTATGTGGGGTACAAAGGTTCTCAGTTAAGCTACAGAGATTTTAGTTTTTCTCTGCACCACTCCACATGAAGAGTTTGTCTTTGGAAATGAGGCAACTCATGAGTTTCCAAAAAAAGAAAAATAAATAAACTAAAATTCTCATGAACCGAGGTTAAAATGTTAAAATGTAAGGAATTTACCATCTTGTAATTAAGTTTTATTATTCTCTGTGCATCGTATGTTACATTACTTCACACCAAAATTAGTGAGACATTATCACTTCTAGGAGGCTTGAGTCCATGAAATATTAATGAGCTAGTTTTCATCTAATTTCCAAAGGAATGCTTTGTATATAGGGCATGAACATAGCCCTGAACATCTGTGGTTTCTGAGCAGCAGAAGACTCATAATAATTACTCCATCTATACGCTAACTGTGACTGGACAGAACAGCAATGGGGGCACAAAGAGTATTTCAACCTAAAATAGGAGCAAAAAATTCAGAAAAGAGAATATGATAAATTCAGTAGCCAGTGATAAATTCAGGTCCTAATGCCAGTGTGTACAGTAGAGTGATGTTTGCATGCACAGTCTGAGAACCTTGCATCCAATTTAACTTTGCAACCTCACATTGCATTTACTTAGACAAAGCAGTAACACTGAGCTTCAATTTTTCTATTAGTAAAGTAGAATGAGAGTACAAATGCCCACCTCACAAGTGTGTGGTACTGAGAAAATAAGATTCAATGCATGATAAGCAGCTTGAACACTATTACTATTGATATCAGCATTGTTGTGCCAAATTTTAAAGTTAATACTGCTGTTCATTCAACCATTTAATCAATTGTTCAGCTGCTACTTTTTGAGCATTTATAATCTCTATGAGTTGAGTTAATACTGTAAAATGAGTTGAGTTAATACTGCACGTCCTGATAACTGATATATCTTGGATTAATATTGGTTTTGTCTCCTCGGACCAGTGGGGAAGCTGGAACAATGATTTGGGTATTATATGCCTTAGTTGTTCTGTGTGAGAAAGATGGGAATAGAAGTAAATGCCTTACATGGCCATCAGGAGCATCAAAAGAAAGATCATGTAAAGTACTGAGAACAATGTATGAGCTATAAGAACAACTCTGTGAGTTCTCGCTACAACTGCTCTCCATAGCAACACTTTTAAGTGCCAACTGTATCTCATGAGATTGATGCACATGGAAAAGACTGTGAGTCTGGAAAAATTGTGCTTCACTAGGAGAATTGGATTTAAATTCATTACACTTCATATAAATTTTTCTGAGAATTTTAAAGTTATACTTTTTCAATTTTGTTCTGAATTATACTTTTGTTATACTGATCCCCTAGTGACAGCCTCAGTATTATTTGCATTTCCTTCTTTTCTTTGTGAAAAAAATAAGAATAAAATGTATTACCTTTACTTTACCTTTCCTCCATGCAGCCTCGTTGAATTTAACCACAATCCATACACTTGGCTTTTATTTTTCAATTCATTTTATTTTATTTTAACAAGAAAACAAACTATCTTTTTTTCATTTTACATATCAATCCAAGTTCCCACACCCTTCCCTCCTCCCATTTCCTCCACATAACCTCCCACCCCCCCTGGTCCACTCCTCAGAGTGTGTAAGGCACATTTGATTTGGGGAAGGTCCAAGGCACTCCTTACTGTATCTAGGCTGAGCAAGTTATCCATCCAAAGTGAATGTTTTTCCAAAAAGCCAGTACAAACATTAGGGATAAATCCAGGTGCCACTGTCAGTGGCTCCTCAGTCTGACCCAGTCATGCAACTGTCACCCACATTCACAAGTTCTACTTTGGTCCTATGTTGGTTCTTTCCCTGTCCAGCTGGAGTTGGTGAGCTCCCATTAGATCAGGTAGACTGTTTCAGTGTGTATCGCCATCATGGTCTTGACCTCTTTGCTCATTGTCTCACTCCTCCCACTCTTCAACTGGACTTTGGAAGCTCATACACTTGGCTTTTTTATTAGCAGTATTTCCCATGCTCACCTTCACTTTACTTGTTAGGTACATAGGACAACACAGTTGGGCAGAAGGTTCTTTTCCTTGTACTGAGCACATCCACTATCTTACTATTTCACAAGAAATTTTTCATTTGGAAATAACAGTGAGAATAGAAAATACAGGACTGGTAAGAAACTTACCTCATTTCTATACCTGTAGCTTTCAGGTATAAGACTAATGCTTGGACAAATGGAAATGCAAAAAACAAAATATCAGTGACTCCTCTTTGCAAAGATCACAGAATCCACAGATAACACTAAACCAGGTCATAGACATGATGAAGGAGGAATAATGTGAGGACTGCTTGTTAGTTCATTTAAGAAACCACAAGCTCCTAATTCCAGAAAGCCCACAGTCACATGGAAATTAAACAATGCTCACCTGAATCATCAATGAGTCAAGGAAAAAATAAAGGTAGAAATTAAAGACGTCCTAAAATTCAATGAAAATGACTACACAACATACCCAACTTTATGGGACACAATGAAAGCAGTGTTAAGAGGATAGTTCATACCACTAAATGTCTACATAAAGAAGTTGGTAAAATAGCACACTAGTGATTTAACAGAACATTTGAAAACTTTAGAAGAAAAAGAAGCAAACTTACCCAAGAGAACTAGGCAGCAAGAAATAAAAATAAATTGAGAGCTGAAATCAACAAAATAGAAACACAGAAAACAATACAAAGAATCAATGAGACAAAGAGTAGGTTCTTCAAGAAAATCAACAAAATAGACAAACCTATATCCAAACTAACCAAAAGACAGAAAGAGAATATTCAAATTAACAAAATCAGATATGAAAAGGGGGACATAACAATAGACACAAATAAAATCCTGAGAATCATCATGTCATATTTAAAAAAAAAACTGTACTCCATAAAATTGGAAAACTTAAAAAAAATGAATAAATATCACTACCAAAATTAAACCAAGACCAGATAAGCAAATTCAACAGACCTATAACTTGCAAGGAAATAGAGGCAGTCATCAAAGGTTTCCCAACCAAAAAGAGCCCAGATGGTTTTAGTCTACAAGATTTTCAAAGAACTAATACCAATACTCCTCAAATTGTCCACACAATAGAAACATAAGGAACATTGCCAAACTCTTTTTATGAAGCTACAATTACCCTGATACCTGAACCACAGAAAGACATTACTAAGAAAGAAAATTACAGACCAATCTCATTCATGAATATTGACACAAAAATGCTAACTAAAAAAAATACTGGCAAATTGAATACAAGAACACATCAGAACCATCATCCACCATGATCAAGTCAGCTTTAGCCCAGAGATACAGAGATGGTTCAATATGCAAAAATGTCTATGTACTCCAGCATATAAATAAACTGAAAAATAAAAACCACATGATCATCTCATTAGATTCTGAAAAAGCTTTCAACAAAAGACAACATCCCTTCATGATAAAGGTCTTGGAGAGAGCAGGGATACAAGAAACTTACCTATACATAATAAGAGCAATATACAGAAAGTCAATAGCCAACATCAAACTAAATGGAGAGAAACTCACAGCTATCTGACTGAAATCAGGAACAAGACAAGGTCATCCACTCTCTCCATATTTATTTAATATAGTTCTTGAGGTCCTAACTAGAGCAATAAGACAACAAAAGGAGATCAAGGAGATACAAATCAGGAAAGTAGAAGTCAAGTTCTCACTATTTGCTGATGATATGATAGCTTATGTAAGTGATCCCAAAAATTCTACCAAGGATATTATATAACACATAAACATATTCAGCAATATAGCAGGATACAAGATTGACTCAAAAAATCAGTAGCCTTCCTGTACACAGATGATAAATGGGCTGAGAAAAAAATCAGAGAAACATCACCCTTCACAATCGCCACAAATATCATAAAATGTCTCAGAGTAACTCTAACCAAACAAGAGGTAAAATTTTAGACAAGAACTTTAAATCTTTGAAGAAAGAAATTTAAGAATACACCAGAAAGTATAAAGATCTCCCATTTTCTTGGTTAGGTAGAATTAACACAGTAAAAATGGTAAGCTTACTAAAAGCAGTCTACAGATTCAATGCAATGTTCATCAAAATCCCAGAAAAATTCTTCACAGACCTTGAAAGAAGGTTACTCAACTTCATGTGTAAAAGCAAAAAAATCCAGGATAGCCAAAACAATCCTGTACAATAAAAGAACTTCTGCGGGCATTACAATCTCTGACTTCAAACTCTACTACAGAGCTACAGTACTGAAAACAGCCTGGTATGGGCATAAAAACAGACAGGAAGACCAAAGGAACTGAATTGAAGACCAGGATATTAATCCACACACTTTCAAACACCTGATTTTTGACAAAGAAGCAAAAAATATCAAATGAAAAAAAGAAGGCATATTTAACTAATGGTGCTGGCATAACTGGATATCAACATGTAGAAGAATGAAAGTAGGTTCATATTTATCACCAGGCACAAAACTCAAGTCCAAATAGATCAAAGAACTCACCATAAAGCTAGTCACATTGAACCTCATAAAACAGACAGTGGGAAATACACTTGAACGCATTGGTGTAGGAGACCACTTCCTAAATATAATGCCAGTAGCACAGACACTGAGAAAAATAATTAATAAATGGGACTCCTGAAACTGAAAAGCTTCTGTAAAGCAAAGGACATGGTCAACAAGACAAAATGACAGCCTACAGAATAGGAAAAGGTCTTTACCAACCCCACATCAAATATACAAAATATACAAAGAATTCAAGAAATTGATCATCAAAAGAACAAATAATCCAATAAAAATAAACGGAGTACATACCTAAACAGGGAACTCTCAACAGAGGAATCTAAAATGGCTGAAAGAAACTTAAGGAAATCTTTAATATCCTTAGCCATCAAAGAAATGCAAATCAAAACAACTTTGAGATTCCATCTTACACCTGAAAGAATGGCCAATATCACAAACACTGATGACAACTTATGCTGGAGAAGTTGTGTGTTAAAGAGAACCCTCCTGCATTACTGGTGGGAATACAAGCTAGTATAGCCCCTTTGGATATCAGTATGGTGATTTCTCAGAAAATTAGGAAACAACATTCCTCAAGACACAGTAATACCACTTTTGGTTGTATATCCAAAGGATGATCAATCGTGCCACAATGACATCTTCTCAGCTATGTTCATAGCAGCATTACTTGTCATATCCAGAATCTGGAAACAACCTAAATGACCCTCTACTAAAAAATAGATAAGGAAAATATGGTACATTTACAAAGTGGATTACTACACAGAAGAGAAAAATAATGACATCTTGAAATTTGCAGGCAAATGGATGGAGCTAGAAAACATCATTTTGAGTAAGGTAACATAGACTCAGAAGGACAATTATCATATGTACTCACTCATAAGTAGATTTTAGACATAAAGCAAAGAAAACCAGCCTACAAATCATAATCTCAGAGAATCTAGACATCAAAGAGGACCTTAAGAGAGACATACATGAATCTAATCTATATGGGAAGTAGAAAAAAATCAAGATTTCCTGAGTAAATTGGGAACACAGGGACTATGGGTGAGGGTTGAAGGGGAGCGGAGAGGTATGGAGGGGAGAAGAGTAAATGTAGAGCTTGATAAAATCAATAAAAATAGAAACTGCAAGCTCCCAGGTCTTCATAGAATGAAGGAAGAAAGCTTTTATTTGGGGTATAGTTTTCAGTCACTTAAAGGCCATGCTAAGTCACATTTTTATGGTCAGCTAATTATATAAATATAGCGCTCTGATGATTAAAGTTTACTTACATTCTGATTACCACAGTTCGCAAGGTGACTCTAAGCCTGATGTAGTGAAAAGGAGTTATCCATAACCCCCATGGACATGACTGCTGTAACTGAAGTACTGAAGAACTCCAACTCAGTAAGTCCATCAGCTTGTGCTCTCCAAGCATTGAGACCCTCCTTAAACATCTTAGGCAACAGAAGATTCAAATGCCACTTGTTGTAATTTAAAGCATTGCGAGAGGCACAGATGGTTGATTGCTGAGGGCAGTCAGTTGTAAAGAACTGTATTGAAATCAGCTCTGTGAGCCTCCCTTTTGGGTCTGGGAGTGTTCATGTCTCTGGGGTGTTGTTGTCTCTTATCACCCTGGCATGTTTGGCAGCCTTGTGTCTCCAGCTCTGCAGCCAACAGCTGGTCGTCCTGTAGCAACAGCTAATTTGTTTAGTTAGAGTTTTTGAATATGTTATCAGGGATACACAGAGAAGGAATTGATGAAGTAGGGTGAGATTAGTGTAAACAGAAGTACGTGGAGCAGCCTGGGAGAGGAAGAAGGGTCATGAAGAAACACATGTGGGGCTCCCAAACCGGCACGAAGTCTCATTGTTCTGAAATAGGACACAAGGCAGTTTATCTCAGTGGCCTCTGAAACTTAAGGGACCAGGGTCCTGTTGGAGTTGCTGTGTATGAGGAAAGATTAGCTTGAGTTGGAGGGGTGAAGGGTTTGAGGTAGGATAAGAGAATCCAGTGACGGAGGCCCTTAAGCTTAGTAGCCGTTGAAGTTAACAAGAATTATTTTAAAGAGGCCCTGCCATTTAGGGGGAAGATGTATGTAAAAATAAAAATCCAATTAGAAACAAGGAGAAACAACAGAGAAAGCATGGAAAGATAGGGTACACACTTCCAACTCCTGACCACTGGCAAAAGCTGCAAAGGTCCCGTGAAATACCAGGATGTGGAGTACCAGTAAGCGGTCACCTCGCAGTTCCCTCAAGTGAGGTAGAAATGAGATCCGGTAGCTTTTTATCAAGTGAGGTTCTAACAGTAATGGCTCAAAGAGTTTAATGGCTTGTCAGTCAAAAAAACGGGGCCGGGGCACTGAGTCTGAAGCACGTGAGTCTGAGAGACAAGAAGTCACACAGGCATATCCCTGGTGTTCTGGTCAAGGAAGCAATGGTGTATTTAAAGAGAGGTGTGAGTGAGAACGATGCCATGCCACAGAGTTCATGGTGGAGGGGGTTTTTCTTATGGGAAAGTGGGAAAGGGAATGGAAAAGGGGGGACAGGGAAGGAGGAGACTGGCTTCTGGGTATAGGAGTGGCAAAAGAGAAGAGAGAGTTGGGGTGGGAGGAAAGAGAAGCAGGGGAGAGGGAGACACCGTAGTTAGGGGGAGACAAAGAGGAGAGAAAAGTAGGTGGAGTTCCACGTTTTAAAATGACAGGTTGTTGCTTGCCGTGCACGCAGGGGTGGTGCACTCTGCCAGGTCCCCAACGAGCATGACAAGTGTGCCTGAATGCTAACACTACTAAAGATGCAATTACTGTTAACACACATCTATCGGTATGTATAGAGGCAAGTCTTTATAAAGGAAAACTAAACAAAATTTTAATTATGTTATGATTATATCTCGTTGTTATAAAATGATGCATTTGTCATACTTCCCTGAACTTTTCCGTTTCTAATGTCTGTCCTTTTGGCAAATACTTCTGTCATCTACTGGAAAATTTTTTCCAAATTTTCAGAGCTATCTTCTACAATGTATTGAGAAGTTTCGTAAAGATTTTATGACCAAATGTTCAAAGATCAAGTGAAAGGCTTGCTATAAACTTTACAATGAATGTGCTTGAAGTTCAGAACTTTAAGAATTATTGAGTGTATAAATTTTTTTTTTACTTTTCTTCACTAAAACCACTGAAGTCCTTGGAAGTCTAAATTACAAAGCATAACCATTCTATATTTCTTCTGTATTTTATCATAGCTTTTCAGGTTTATATAAACATGGCCCATGGTACAAAAGCAATTAACACTTTATTTTTAAAGCTGGAGCCAGAACCAGGCAAGAGAGAACTTAAACAAATTAATGAAGTTTGTGTACTTAATTATAACAAGGCCTTAGCTGGTACTTTGGAACCCATCGGTGGCCTTCAGAAGACCTGCTTTAGATATTACAAGAACATTCTAGGCACAGGGGATGACAACAACAAAAATCAGTGAGGTGAAAGTAGCTTTCCCAAATTAGCTTGTTCCCTATTTCATCATTCCTCCATTTCCCTGAGGATCCTTTCGACATTCTTTCCCCTAGCACCTATGCCTGTCCCATCTGGGGCTCTGGCTGCTGTCTTGGTACCCTAAATGGATGCAGACTGGCTATGTATTTGCAACCCTTTCAGTTTCTCAGCTGCTGTAGCAGTGTTGACCCTCTGTTCACTGTCACTTATTCTTATTTAGGATGTGTGATGTTTGTGTGGATGCAAAGCCTGTGGCTCATGTGGAGGCCCACGACAACCTTAGGTGATGTTTCTCAGGGACCATCCTCTTTATTTATTCATTTTGAAGTCCTCAGTAAAATAGGTCCAATTGTTGAGTTGAACATGATAAGGATGGGGAGAATCCTCTACCTAGATTTGAAGCCACAGGCTTTCTGGCTTATCTGTGTTACCTCATGCAATCAATTCTGAAGTTGAGTCCCTCAAATGTTAAGTCTGAGAACCTAATGCAAATGTAGGGTTATGCATAGACAAACTGGGATCTTCAAAAACAAAAAAAAAAAAGAAAAGAAAAAGAAGTGGAGTGGTTAAGTCCAAAGCGTCATTTGTGTACAGTCTTTGTAGATTAAAAAAAGATTCATTAGATGTTTTGCTTGGCTTGGTTTGTATAAGGTACATTTGAAAAACAAGTTATCTATCAATTCACAAACATCTCTTGGACACAGATATGCTCACAAAAGCATATGAAACCAAAGTAATTCTCCAAGAAGTCTTTATTTTTCAATAAAGATGCTCTTCGATAAACAGGTAAAGGAAATATTTGATTTGAATTGGCTTCTGGCAAGTTTATCTAAGTCTTGTTTGGTTGAAATCATGTATTCAAACTCCCAACTGCCATTTTTTAGCTGTGGCACATATTTCCCGTGGTTCTAACCTGATTTATTTCCATACCACAACTGCACAGGAAATTGTTCTCACAGAAGATTGCAAGTTATGCAGAGGCAAATGTGAAAACAAACCCTTGTCATGCTCTGCTTGTGTGTATAGTTAATATCATTTCTGTAAATCTCATCAGCCTTCAAATCATGCTGACAGTTTGGAGACTTGCAGCCAGTTGTACATTAGACAACCTGTCATTCCCTCTGTCAAGAAGGAAGGGTAGGAGTGATGGTAGTCACAATTTGAGAATATTTTGCTGTGTTAAAGCAGCAGAAAACAGTACATTGAAAGAAAAGTACCTGCACCCTGCAAAAGAAAATGGACGTTCCCTTGACGGCCTATGGTCAAGATGATAAAGTAGTTGTAAAAGAGAAATGCCAAGGCATCAGAGCTACAAGTTTTAAAAATGTGCTCTCACATTTAAAAATTCCTATTGATGTCGTGTATGGTAACAATTCATAAAGACATTCACTTACAGATGAGGCAGGAATAGAACTTGTGATCCCTCTGCCTTAGCCTCCCTGTGTTGGAGAAGGGGCCACTTGTTGGTTCCTGGGTACATAGCCCCCAAATAATCACATAGAAACTGTATTACCTTAATCACTGGTTGGCCTGTAGCTCTAGTTTCTTATTGGCTAACTCTTATATTAATTTAACCTATTTCTATTAATCTTTATATCACCATGTGGTTGTGGCTTACCAGGTAAAGTTCCCAGCATCTGTCTCCAGCAGTTTCATGGCTTCTATCTAACTCTGCCCTACTTTCTCCATCATACAGACTGGCTTTCTCCACCTAGTTCTGTTCTTCCCTGCCATAGGCTCCAAGCAGTTCTTTATTCATTAACCATAAAAGCAACACATAGACCAAAAGGACCTCCCACAGCCAAAGCCCCTGGATCACAGGATTATAACATTATGCTCAGATTGACATTATTTTTTAATCCTTAATAAGATAAAGAGGCAGCTAGCAACAGATATGAAGAAAATATTTCAGTAGCAGAAGATGAAAGTGCTAACATTTCATATTAGTGTCTATCCCCATCACATATAATCTCTGAAACTATTTCAGTTTTACAAATTACAAAGGATTAAACAAGTACCAACTGAAGCTAATGAAGTTGTTTAGAAGCTGTAGATTACTATCTATTAAATTGAAAGCATTGGTTGATTTGTTTTTCATTGCTTACATACAGGATGATTATCTAGAAGGGCATATAGAAGTCCCAAGTGCTGACTTAAAAACTGGATAGACTACATGAGAATAGAAAAACGCAAATATATTCAGAGCTCATAGTTCAGTAGAGGTCATGGTTTCTTTCTTCATCTTTTGAGCCCAGAGGGTTGTCTTCAAAAATCAGTTGTTCGTACAGAATGGAGTCCACATTACTTTTTTCAGTACTGAGAAGTGGGTGTTAGATATTACATTTCTCTTCTTATTACTGCGAAGACCGAATTCTTTACTTTAATTTAATTACAGTATTGGCTTTGATGACCTATCTGATCACTCCCTATAAGTCCCTTTCACATTCCCAGCTCACCCTATAATCCTGTATCTAATAGTGCATAGTGTATATAGCAGTTTCTAAAGGTAAACTGTGTTAGTTGTCTTTCTTCTTGTAACAAATGTCTGAAAATCATTTTACAGAAAAATCTTTTGATTCAGTTTTAAAGGTTTCAGCTGAGACCTGTTGGTCCCTTTGGCTTGTGCCTGTGGGAAGGGTATACAGCTTTTAGCTCATAGCATAAAAGCCATCTCATCACTAAATCTTGCACTATTTCTCATATTGTAAATCTGAAGATCAGCCTTTATACATGGGGTTTTGTGGGGAACATCTAGATACAAGGCCACATATTCAGCTTATATAATTTGATAATCACCACCTCAATGTTGGCATCATTGCTATTTGTAATAGAAAAAATGCAAAGATGGAAAACTAATGAATAGCAAAAGTGCTTGAGTAGTAGATATTTTTAAATAAAAATTGACACATCTGTTAAATTGTTGTCAACAAAATATTTCTAACACCACTTGAGAGGGCGTAATTTCATTTATGGTTTCAGGGGAATTTCGGTACAAAGTACAGATGCCAAGAAACAATGGTGGCTGCAGTGGCTCTGTCCGTAGCATCAGGACCATGCAGTGGGAGATTGTTCACAAACACCAGAAGAACAAGAGCTCAAGAGAACAAGATCTCAAGACTGAACCAGAAATGGGTATTCTTCAAACATCTGCCCCCGCCCAGGAAGCCTTTGTAATTAGTGAGCTCTAATGTCCCAAAGTTTGCCAACCTCCCAAGGAGTACTAATATATGGGAACAGATCTAAACAAAGAATTCTCAACAGAAGAATCTCAAAGAGCCGAAAGACACTTAAATAAGTGTTCAACATCCTTAGCCATCAGAAAAATGCAAATCAAAATGACTCTGAGACACCATCTTACATCTGTCAGAATGGCTAAAATCTAGAAAACCACTCTTCCATTGCTGGTGGGAATGCAAACTTGTACAACCACTCTGGAAATCAGTACAGCAGTTTCTCAGAAAATTAAGAATCAATGTATTGCAAGACTCAGCAATTCCAAAGTATGTTCAGTCATACTACAGTGACATTTGTTAAACTATGAGCATAGTAGCAGCATTATCTGTAATAGGCCAAACCTACAACTGTTATACCTAGATCTTGGAATCCCCCAAAACCACTAGGAGACTGAGTTTGTACGTATAGCAAAGAGCCTTGCTTCTTTCCCAGTGTGCAAACTCAGTCTCTGTGTGCCCAACATATTGGAGTGATCGGAGAGCTCCAAGCTCAGTTAGGGCTGGTTTTTATAGTAGTAAAGGAAGTGTGAAGAACTTCTAAGGTTATGAGCCCTGATTGGTTGACATTTGTCTAGGGGTGTCCTGGTGAAAAGCAAGATACAGGTGATCCTATATACAATGGTTAGAACATTAGAATTTCTTTTGGATGGTCCTGTTACTAGGTGTTGCCCAGATATATCTCTGTTTGTGTTTTTTTCTCAGACTAGGTAATTGACTCAGGGTAACCACTGAGATTCAGGGCCTGCTATTGAGATTTTCATGGCTGAACTCTACACAAACAGGCTAGAAGCCCTTCAAGTGAACAATGGATAAAGAAAATGTGTTACAATTATATAATGGAGTACTGCTCAATGGTAAAAAAAAAATGATACCTTGAAATTTGTGTGCAAATGGATGGAACTAGGAAAAAACCATCCTGAGTGAGGTAACCCAGACCCGGCAAGATGAGCATGGTATGTACTCACTCATAAGTGATTACTATCTGTAAAGCAAAGGATAAGGAGCCTATAGTCCATGACCCCAAACTATCTAGACTAGTGTTTTTTATTAACATATTAATTTATCTTCACATCTATAAAGATGAAAAGTAAAGAGTATGGAATAATTTTTGTATAGAATGTAAAAGATCTCTGTGTATGATCACCTTTTATTGGACATGTATTGATTTTTCAAAAAATCATTGCTTTCAAAAAGCAAAGTACACATGAAATATATAACACTTCACATATCAATACAATTTGGGCCTTAGGATTCTTCTTTAGCATGGTAATGGCCTCCTCCGGCAACCTTGACAGCAGCAATGGGGGAAAGCCCCAGGTATAAAGAGGAAATTAGGAAACAGAGAAATTGTGATCATAAGAACTGAATTAAAAACAGTTTATTGAACAGAAAGGAGAAATTGAACAGAGAAAAATTGTCCATCCTGGGATAGTAGTGAATTTTAGACCCATAGCCCTTTCTTTATATCCCAGTTTAACCCAAGGCTTCATATATAGGACTCAGGCAGAGAGAGTAGATTGAAGGACTGCACCACTTATAAAACTTATGGTGAACTATGATTGCAAACTATGTAAATTGTGCTGCACTATTTTTAAAATAGTAAAGAACTTAAAACAGTTTAAAAACATGTTGTATAGAAACATGGCAAATAATCACAAGGAAGAAAGAGCTCGAATCCACTTTTGCTCCAAGAAAATCTCGGTCCATGTGCTTTCCATAGCCATGAATTAAAATGCTCTGATGTGACAATAGAACAATTAGGTAAGACCAAGAAAGAAATAAAAAGTTGGACAATAACATTTAAAAATTATATTTGAATAGCCACAGAACACTCAGTCATGATAAAATATCTGTGATGTGGGAAACATGGTTTAGATAAAATTCTCAAAATGCATGGAGTCACAAAAATAATAGAAGAGGAACCAAATGTGATAACGAAGTGGTAAACACCCATAATTTGTTTTCCCAAGCAAAATGAACAACAAATAAAAATGAACCAACAGTCAAAAGAGAACAAAATAAAATAAAAACCCCAGGCAGATAACAGGAGCTCAATATGCACGAGGCATAATTAAGTAAAAGAGAGCAAAGACTGACAAAATAATGATTAGTCATTTTTCAAAGCTGGCTCAGTCACAGCAGCAATATACAGAACTGTGATAATGAATGCCATCACGAGCTGAAGCATGTTCCTTTTTTGCCACACAGGAGGTAGATAGCCAACAAGTAGACTCTACAGTGGAATTTTTTAACTTTCTGTGAGCATATAATAGAACAGTATATACTGGAAACACTGGAAGGCTCTCCCCAAAACAATGAATATTAAGAGAAAATTCTCTTATTTTTTGTCTATGAAATATATAAACAAAGGTCCAATGTGTTTGCAAAGAACAGAACAAATAGTATCTCAGATAACAGCTAAGTGTTTGAAAAATAGTATCAGAGAGGGAAGAGCTAGTTCTCTGAGAAGCGACAAGCCCTTAGGGGAGTATAAGAAGGAAATGTGCAAGATTACAATGACCCTTATTCATGTTAAACATTCAAGTGGCCCTGACCAGTATCTATTGGATTCTGACCTTTATCCATTTATATCTTCTTACATATTTTTATCTATATTTCGTATGAGGAACTGATTGGAATTCTGGAAGTTTTCAGGCAGGGAAGTGAACCCATAAATAGATGAGACTAAGAACCAGGGTCAGATTGACTTTATAAACGTGGATCAGATTTCCAGAAACAGACTTCAGGTTGGCAGGGCATTCATTGTCAGCATATTTAAAACAAAGTACAATACGGAAAAATGTTTCCAAGTATCCAGATGAGCAATAAAACCTAAGGTGTTACTACTTAGAAAATCCTTTACAAAGTACATGTTGCCATGAATTTAGGTCTGTAGCTAAAGGGTGTAGGATCTGGTACAGTCTCTAACTGAACTGGCATAGAGGTCAGCATCCTACAAAGTTCATGAGATATTCCTCTTATGAATGAGTTCTATTAACTGGAATCTAGGGAATGGAGAGTCTGGGATGAACATTCTAGGGAATTTTGGTGAGGTCTTCCTCTATAGCAAAGGAGAATGAGGTTGGCTGTAGCAGATAACAAAATGGTCACCAGTCCCTTGACAATAGCCACTCCCAGCATTCTGGGAAGAGAACAAGTGTTTTATCTCCTCCATTTAAGAGAAGCCCCTACATGTTTAACATTCCATGTTTCCATGGTGTTCTGTCGACAAAATGACCTTAGTGCCCACAACAAAGAAGGGTGAAGTATGATTTGATGAATAAAAATGAATTGACTTAGTAGCAGTAATATACATTTCTAATCACAAAATAATATAAACAAAGACATAAAAATGGAAACAAGTTTAATTTTTGCAATCTTAACATGAATATTCTATAGTTCAATAGTATCACAGATACATCTGGACAAAATGAAGAGAATGTGACATATCTACGCATCCTAACTGGTTGTGATGAGCAACGGTCTTTGTCAGTAACTGCTGGAGATCAGCTTTTATGATTGGATTTGTAAATTCTGCTGAAGTACAACCATGCTAAGTTACAGGCTAATACACACATCACCATGTCTGAAGGTGCTTTCTGCAAAACTTTATTACTTAAGTTCAGAGAAGGGCGTAAGTCAAATTTATTTGAGTTTAACTAAACCATTCACCTCAAATAGCAAGATTTAAGACTGTTCATGAGGCTGATCAATTGCTTATATTTTGGAAATTTTGTAAAAATATTGCTTTATGAAATTCTTTTGTAACATTGAAATGTATCTTTAAACGGATGGAGAGACAAAGACCCACATGGGAGCACTGGACTGAGCTCCCAAGGTCCAGTTGAAGAGCAGAAGGAGGGAGAATATGAGCAAGGAAGTCAGGACCGCGAGGGGTTGATCCACTCACTGAAACAGTGTACCTCTCTTAGGACTGGAGAGGGAGAGGGAGAAGGGATTGGGGGAGGGAAATGAGAGGATGGGAGGAAGTGGATATTTTGAATGGTATTATTTATAAAGTAATAAAAATTTTTAAAAAAGAATTTGCAAACATGTTCATAAAATCTCATATCACAGCATGTCATATATGCTTCAGTAATTTTTATATTTGAGAGGGGGCACAGATGTGAACCACTTAGTGACTAACAAAGTCAAGAAGCTCAAGTAAAGATGAAAATGAAATATTTAAAAAATCCTGAAATACTCAGAAACTGTGACTTAAAAAATGCCCAGGGCAGCCCAGAGCTATATTGTTTTAGAAACTTTCTTTTTCATAGATTGCTTTTAGCAATCATAATTGGAAAAACTCGATGTCAACATAAATTAGAGTCTATTTTCAGAGCATTACAGTAAGAAAAGTGTTTTGGAAACAAAAAATCAAAACAGATTTGAAATTTTGCCATTGACCTGTGATGAGGAGAGATTAAGCATCATAAGCTCCTTATTTGCTTATTTTTACAAGCAAATTAAATTACTCAGGGTAACTGATAAAAATCAACTGGTACATGAGCCTGAAAGGTTTTGTTTAATTTGGAAATGTGGTAAGAATCTCAGAACAGATCCTAGATTTCATTGCTTTCCAATATAAAACATTTATTTTTCAGATATGTTTTCATTGGCAAACTCTAAAGCATTTCTTTGAATATTTCTCAGCTTAATCAGTTAGAAAACCTTGACCTCCATTTGATTTTAGTGTATCTTTTCCTCTCTTATCTATTAAATCACTACTGAGTAATCTGGTAAATGATAAAAACTTCGTAACTTAGATGGTATGAATTCTTGTAGGTGGAGGCTGTTTATTCATTTCCTGGCTGCAAAGACCTGAAATAATCACGCAGAAACTGTGTTATTACAACACTGCTTGGCCTATTTGCTCATGCTTCTTATTGGCTAGTTCTTCTATCCTAAATTAACACATTTCTATTAATATGTGCATTGTCATGTGGTTGTGGCCTACCGGTAAGGTTTCTTCCAGCATCTGTTCCCTTTGGGAGCTACATGGCTTCTCTCTTTCACTCTGCCTACTCTCTCTCTCTCTCTCCTCTCTCTCTCTCTCTCTCTCTCTCTCTGTCTGTCTCTGTCTCTCTCTCTGTCTCTCTGTCTCTCTCTCTCACTCTCTCTCTCTATATATATACATATATATATGTATATATATATATATATATATATATATATATATATATATATATATATCTTCCAGCTTGACTATTTTCTGTTCACCGATTGGCCAAAAGAACCTTCTTTATTAACCAAAAGCAATAAAACCTATTAACAGCATACAGAGGAGAATCCTACATCAAATTCTGTTTTTATTATGTAGCTCAGCTATCACCTTACAATGAGAAGACCTTCAATTTTTTTTTTTTAGAGCCTGTCCTGGATCTAGCTCTTGTAGACCAGGCTGGCCTCGAACTCACAGAGATCCGCCTGCCTCTGCCTCCCGAGTGCTGGGATTAAAGGCGTGCGCCACCACCGCCCAGCCAACCTTCAATTTTTTAAATTGAACTTGGGTCTAGCTATTCAGTGCACACATTAAAAACTTAGATGTGAATCTAAAAATAGAGGTAACTCAATATATAATCCTTAAATCATTGAATATACAGTCAGGCATTTAGTGTACTACATAGACAAATACAGAATTACATTGATATGCTTCTTTGATTATTTCATACTTTTCTATAAGCATTAATAAACAGAATTAAGCTTCATAATGAACATATGTAACTCTTGATACTGAGTGACTATAAATGCATACATTTACCACTAAACCTAAGGAAAAATCATTCTGCTTTCAAAGATTGTTCTGCATTCTTCAATGACTCACTTCTTATAGATGGATTGGTATGGAAAGGAAGGAGGCAGATATTTGGTGATGACAGCCAGTAATCACATATTCACAGCTGTGGATGACCAAATCAATCATGAACAGGTTATCTCAGATATACAGAGATTCATTTATGTGATATATGTGATTATATGAAATATCTTTTTCCTTTGTTCTTCTAATGGGTATTTCATTACTAATAACCATTTTTTAGTAAATCAGTGTCTAAACTGCCATATATTATTTCAAACCATAGGGATAAATTTAGCTTACCATTATTATCTAACTACACCATAATCCATTAATAAAGAATCCAAAACATTTCATAAGATATCACACTTTAGAAAGGTATGAATTTCTATTCAAGTATATCTAAAGACACTAGCAGAAAAATTGTCTAGAGGCCAATCAGCAAATAAAAGAAGAAAGGCAAAGAGAAAACAGACATAGAAACACCATACATTAACAAGATGACTTTCTTTCTTTGGGTATCATGCTAGTTCAAGAGCTAAGTGACAGCTCTATGAACTGCTTTTGAGTAAAACTTTTAATAATATGAGACTGTCAAAGTACATGGACCTTTAGAAACTTTGAGATAGGAATCTGAAAACAATATGTCAAAGCTCCCTATAATTTATGTTTAAGTGAATATTAATACTATGGTATATGTGTCTTTGGTTTACATAGATCACAGATCAACTGTAGCCAATGTGATATTTCATTTCTTATAAAGGTAAATACACATAATATAGTTCATATGTTAAAACTAATACAATATTTTGATAATGTAGAATGGGTCTTATCTGCTTACCCCAGTCTTTACCAACAGTGTTCCAGAAAGGGCTTATGCTAAGAATTCTTCATTGAGCAATCAGAAAGCAACTATTCCTAAAGACATTAGATTTTACTTAGGAAGAGAAGCAGACAGTAAAAACAAATTAGTAATAAATTTAGAACATTTTACATAGTGATTAGCACCCTGAAGAAAATAAACTGAGATAATGATGAAGTAAGTAACTAGGAGAAGGGGGATTTTTATGGGAAGGGATTAGTGGTTTCCTTAAAGCTGAACTTGAGAAATTGGCTTAGCTTCTCTATTTCATATAGACTTCCAAAGAAATCCTAACTATCAGAGTCAGTTTCTTCTTGCCAAAGAGGATTGGGAGAGTGTTCTGCCAAGACTCGGTTTGGTTTTGAACATCGTAGATAAAGTAAAATGAAAGGATAGTGGGAATAGCATAACTGACCCTACAATAAACACATTGCAAAGGTTATAAACATAAACATACTTATTCTGAACTGTGTTCATAGCACTGTTACTACCAGAATAATATAAAGAAGATTATATAGATCTTAGTATTGTCATTTATCAGTTATAAAACAAGAAATTGAATTGCACATTAACTCAAATATAATGGGATATCTCCATACTAAGTATGAATTCTTTCTGGTACTCTACATTCATCACTACTTCATATGAATCATTACTCATAATTCTTTGAAGCCTAGATCTATACTGCAGACTGAATTATCTATCTTGCCCTTTCCTGTTTATTTCCTGTTCCTGAATTTACTTCTTCAAAAGGAATAAGAAGTTGATGTACAAATTTTACTTTCAGAATTTTGAAGATGCTTTTTAGCTGGATTTTCATAGGGATATGTTACATGTCTCTAAGAAGAACCTTAAAATTCCTAAAATTCACCCATTGTTTTTGTAGGAAATCTTCTCTCTCTCTCTCTCTCTCTCTCTCTCTCTCTCTCTCTCTCTCTCCTACTCTCTCGTCTCCTCTCTCCGCTCTCTTCTCTCTCCTCGCTCTCTCCTCTCTCTCTCTCTTCTCTCTCTCTCTTCTCCTGGCATCTCTTGTCCCTTCCCTGTTCCCTGCACAACATACTCATACCCACCCAGAGTTCCTGTGAATGATCATAGTTCCCCTCTCCCAAGATTGTGTGCTCTTGGGCTCCTTCAGAAGACCACATTGTCTTGCTCATAATATCTGGCCATGTTTATGTGCATCCTTTCTCAAGGTAGTCCATAACAAATAGTTGAAAGTGATCATCAGGGAGCAGTGCCTTTTCCTCGAGAATGAACAACTCATGCTTTATAGCTGATGAAACATGCTGAGGCTAAACTTCTGTTGAAATGACATATTTACCTTGGTCTTTCTACCTCTTCTTGTGCTTCCCTCATTTGCTTATGGCTCTCTCCTATGTGCATTTCCTTAATAAATCATTGCAGGAAAACATTAGTTTCAGGATCTTCTTTTAGAGAATCTATCATGTTTTTCAACAAATAGTCATTAAATACTACCTTTGTAGCAGGATTTGAGCTACACTCTTAAGATTCACATACAAATACCGTGTTTGAAACTGCAGTTTGTGGTAAAGGACAGTACATAAATACTTAATGGAATATGCAAGAGACTTCATCAAAAACATGTGTAAGATAAACAATCATAATGTAAAAAGAACATATATTTCTCTGTGGAGTAGGGAGAAAGGAGAAATCACCAAAGACTTTGAAAGGAAGAATGGAAGTATGAATTTATCAAACTGCTTTATGTGGGCAAGATTTAAATGGAATAAAAATGGACTCATGGAAAGAAAAAGGAAAAAGAACAAGACTAGATAAAGTGACTTCTCAAATTTTTTGTGTTACTGAAGAATTATATATAGGGTTTCTGTTGTGTGCAGAAAGTTATGAGAGATGCTGAAGAAAGTGAGCCACAGACAGCAATGCATCCTTTGTGACTATTGCTCTGTTTGAATTTATCATATCTCTGAGGGCTTAAAATATTTTCATAATTATAACCAAAAAATCAAGTAGATTTTTTAAAAAATGTGCATGTGTGTATGTATGTGTATATATATATATATATATATATATATATATATATATATGTATGTTTGTATGCATGTATGTATGTTTGTATGCCTACTTGAGTTTGTGTGTATCACTTTGGTACAGGTGACTTCAGAGGCCAGAAAAGAGCATCATAACTTTTGTGTTGGAGTTTGTACAGGTTTGTTAGTACCCATGTGGGTTTTCAGAACTGAACCTGTGTCCTCTGCAAGAGCATTAGGTACTCTTAGACAATGAGCCACTTCTCCTGTCCATCCATTATGTCTGCATTTCCAAACTGTAGTGGGTGACCAGGCCAGCCAACTTTTATCACTCAGTATGCTGGATTTTCAGAATGTCCCTTCTTGTAATTGAGCTTGCTCATTCTCGGGCTCTGTGCAGGAGTTTGTTAGTGTGGGTGTGTAACAGCATGCTTTTATGACGCCAGTGTAAATTGTGTAGTTGCTAACTGGGCAGAGTTCACATAATCTGTCACGACCAATTATTTTTTGTATTTGTGTATATCATTTGACCATGGGAATCAGGCAGTGATTCAATTTGTTTATTATGAAGGCTAAAAATATTCTATCTGACCTTCAGTGAACCACTATAAATTATGATCATTGTCTTGTTACTGTTTTTCATTTTTTGTTAGAAGCAAGGTCAGTGCTGGGAAGAAAATTGTATAGTATGCAATACCTACATTCTCTTTTGTGTTAAGAATAGCCTCTAGCTAGCTGTTCTGAAATTTTCAATTCCCCTATGCTCTCATCAAATATAATCTCTAGGGTTCAAGAACAGAATGAAAGCTTTCAAACTATCACAGTATGGGAAGTTGTGATGTGTCTGGGTTAAGAAGGGAAGCAACACTACAGTGAGCCTCAGAATACTCAAAGATAGTAAGAAATTTACATGTGTTTATTTACATCCAGGATCACAGGAAAGTTCCATATGTACATGTGTTAAGGTTATGTAGACCGGAATTAGATAAATGTATTTGTGACCATGCATATGTGTATATGTATGTACATGTGTATATATATATATATATATGCCATATTTACAGATATGTGTGTTACATATTTATGTGTACATGTTCTTATTTGGGTGTGTGCACACACATATATATGTGCTACTGATTTTGGAGGCCAGATGCCAATGTCAGATGTCAAAGTGAGTTACTATTTACTTGTTACATGATACCGGGTCTCTCACTAATTTGGCATGACCTACTGGCCAGCAGGACCTTCCATGTGCTTCCTGAGTGCTGGAATAACTGCTGTGGTGTGCTACACCACCCCACTTCAACTCTTCATGTTTTCACAGAAGACAGTTTACGTGCTTAAGCATTACCCCAGTTCCAGATCAACATATTTTCTTTTACTTAATGAAAAATTTCTAGAAAAAAAGTCTATATAACAAAAGGCAAGGAAATTGGGAGTGAAAGCATAAGGAAAGGCAAAGTAAATTCTGCCCCAAGCAGAGTGATTAGTTTTGGGAAAGGAATAATGAGACAGGATTCAAGATTCCTATGCAGCATCAGGCTACCTCACTCTTTATGTGTAGTTCATGTTGCCTTGTCTTTGTCCATGTCTTACAGGAATACTCCATGACAGCTAACTTAGAACTATTATCTTATTCCAGCTGTAAAATGCATCAAATCTGTAGCTTCATATGAATCATGTACAATGTCACCCAATCTTGTTTTTCCCTTAATAACTGGTAACATAAAGATACTGCAATCAGGCTCTCTTGATTCAGTAATTATTATAATTAAAATACCTTGAAAATATTGATTGTGTATATTGGAGATCATATGGGAAATTTCATGTGCCATCTAAGATTGCCATCTTAGTTTTGACTATAAGAGATTATCTTTTGCTTTGGTAGTTTAGTCAGTAAGTATTAATTTCTCTAAACTTTAGACCCTGGAAGCTTAAGATCAATATACTAGCAGGGTCAAGTAATATTTTTAAAATATTTTCTCAAATGAAATAGAATTATATCTCCTCTACCTTTTCCTTCTTCTTTCCTCGAACCCTTCCCAGCTACCTTCCACTGAATTCCTACTATGCAACCACTTTAGATGATGACCTCTTTTTCTTTTATTATTGTTATTGCATACATATGTGGTATGCACATATATCGTTGTGTCTATTTTTGTTGATGGTGAATATATAATTTCAAGGCTGACAATTCTTTGGACAAGCGATAAGGAAGTAGAGTTTCTTTCAAGAAGATACTAATTCTCCTTCTCCCAGAACTCATGAGTTGTCTCTAGTTCTTTGATTAGGGGTGAGACTCACGAAATTTTCCTCCTTCCATGTAATTTCTGCCAAAGAAATAGATATATTTTTAGTGTATTACCAAATGACAGAGAGCTGAGTTCTTTTCATCTCCTAATGAGGCAATGAATCCAAGAATGCAGATTCTTCCTTAATGACCTAAGAGCTTCCTTAAATATACTCCTCCAAATTACATCACATTGCCATCTTAAGGACTAACATATGAACTTGGCAATTCCTCAAGCATTCAGTTCTTAACCATTATTGTCATCACCATGCTTATAACATAGGGAAATGTCCTTAAGCCTCTAAAAGGGTTACCTATGGTCACATCTGCACTGTACCTACTGCACCATACAAACACCAGCAAACTCATGGATCAGAACTAAGGGGAGACCTATATGCTCAATGTCAACTTGTTTACAAAACTCTTGCATGGGCTGGGAAGAAGGATTAACTTGCTGTACAAACTTGAGTTTCTCAGTTCAGGTATTCAGAACCTACACAAATACAGGAGATTACGATGAGCATCTGCAATCTTTGAACTCCAATATGGAAACGGGAGGCGGAGACAAGAGAGTCCCTAGAAGCTCACAAGTCAGTTAATGATAGTATAAGCATGACTAAACAAAGACCCTGAATCAAGCAATTTAGAGAGCAAGAACATGTGTGCCATGGTGTAGGTAATTGGATACAAACACATGGATATACATAAACACACACACACACACACACTACCTTAAAGGACAAAGACAATTCAAATTTTAAGTTTGTAGTGTGAAAATGCACTCCATTTTTTTATTCGACATTTATTTAAAACTGCTAGTGTGGGTAATTAACAAACCATCAGCTTTCCTTTCTTTTCCTTTTTTTTCCTTTGATGAAATGGTGCATCATCTTGAACATGTCATGCTTATTTCTATCAACTTTAGCAGCATGCCTAGAGGAAGAATGACAAATAAAGCCTGTTTGTATGCAGCCCTGCAAACAAAGAAAGAATATTCTCCTTGGGGTGACTCTTGCAGAAATGGGTGAATTACCCTCATGTGACTTCGTAAGTGTCAGATATTAGAAGCTTTTAATGAATCTCTCTCTCTCTCCTCAACTCTGTTTTATGTGATTCCAGATATTCTCCTGATTTTTGTTGTTGTTTTGACAAGATGTGTAAAATGCACTTTATGACCAAACCCATGTATGTTTTGGACTGTTTCACAGATCGGTGCTTGAGGGAACTTAATCAAGAGAGCTTTTATAGGGTTTAATGCAGAAAATAAAGCCAAGAGAGTAAGTACTGGAAATAAATTACCTTGAAAATAGTATAAATCCTCTTTATCTGTCTGTCTATATTTAATTTCTTTCATCTTCACATGAAAGAAGACTCTGCTTGGGAGAACAGGGCTGTTTCTCAAGATTTAACATATTTCTCTTGATTTTGCTAGCAATGAGATAATGCCATCCCCAACATCCCTGTGATCTTCTCTAGTCCTTTACTAAAGTCAGTAATTCTACATCACTGTTTAAATGCTCACAATAAATTGCTCACATTTTTTATAAATTTCCAATATTTTAACACTACTATCTAATTGTAAATACTAATTAAAATATGTGAGCAGAGTCTCTCTGAGTTTCATATTCACATATAGATTGCTAGTGCCTTTCCTCTGCTACATCAAAAATAAAGACACATAATGCAAATGGGAGTTTTCAAGAAATAAAGGAGGAACTAATAAGGCTACACTTCCAAATCTTCCTCTTAATTATTCTTGACATTTTATATCATTATTTGTTAAATAACTACAGTTATTTAACAAATTTTTTTATTATTTAACAGTTTATTTATTATTTAACAGTTATTTAACAGTTTATTTTTCTTCCTGGTGAGAAAGACTTTCATAGAATCACGAAATATGAGCTCCAAGGACTCTCCATAGTTCCACCTGGGCTTGGGATCATGAGCATCACACTGAATTTTCCTAATGTCTTTGAATTATTTTTTTGTCAGTCTTTGCTTTGTCTCCATCCAGAATTTGTCTCATCATTGACGGAGTATGAAAATTTGGGTCTGATCTCATGGTTTTGCCTCCCCCAAATTGGCATCTTCTCTATATCACAAACAGGAGTACTCCCAGAAGAGGAGATCGAGTTTACATAAGAAATACTCCAAGCTGGGCAATGGTAGCACACATCTTTAATCCCAGCACTTGAGAAGCAGAACCAGATGGATTTCTGTGAGTTCTAGGTCAGCTTAGTCTACAAGAGCTAGTTCCAAGATAGGCTCCGAAGCTGAAGAGAAACCCTGTCTCAAAAAATGGAAGAAGAAAAGGAAAGGAAAGAAAAGGAAAGAAAAGAAAAGAAAAGAAAAGAAAAGAAGGAAGGAAGGAAATAAACAAAGAAAGGAAAAGAAACACTCCATAGGCTGTGTGTCAAGAACTTATTAAATATTAAATTTCAGGCTTCATAAGATGACATAAAAAAAAGTCAAGAAACAAACATCTCCCAATGCAGCTTCAGCAATGTTAGGGTGAGCATTTCGTTGTAATTTATACCCTTGGCTTTACAAAGCTCTTCAATATCATTTTCTGTTTAGTTCAAAGGCCTAATATGAGTTCTGTTGGATTAGACCTGAATCCCTGGGCCAGGGTGCGCTGTTCACATCTGTCCTTAGCCCTGTATACAAAAGCAGCTGCCGCCAATGTCAGTGGAGTTCTATAAAGATTAATGGGGTACCTGAAAAGCAAGAAGGCATTTGAATGATTTCAGGGAATTTGGCCTACAGAAATCAATTTCCCTGGAACTGTCCTTGCTAATTTAACTGATAGTATTTGGCACTCCTCTTTCTATAAGCAAGCTTTAAGTGTGAAAATTAAGACATTCTTGTGAACCAGAATATAAATTCCTATACATCGGTGGGCACTACTGCAGCACACACTAGTTCATACATGCCTATAAACTCATTTACACAAGTTAGACAAAACCAGAGATGGTTCTCTGTTCCTGGCTGTCAGCATCACAGTGTGCAAAACAAATCTGGTGCTGCCTTGGAATTTTAAATCCTACCAGAATACTGAAAAAATAGTCTCAGAGGACCAACAGGAAGGACTTTTAGTATATTGGTAAAAGTCTATGGTGTCAAAATTTGAAAGAGAGAAAAACTATTGACATATTTATAAATACCCTAATCACATATGGAAAATAAATACTTTCACTTCATTTCCATGAAAGATGGAAATGATGATTTTAAGTGGGGTTCTATTCCCCCCTCCCTTTTAAAAAGCTTCATTCCACAGAATTTTAAGTTGATGTAATCTTAGTACCTGTGTAGAGTAACTGCCTTTCTGACTACTACAAAAAATAATGAAAAATTGAAGAAAGAAAATTAACGGCCTTAAAGCTCTATGGTTCTCCATGGCAGCTCTTCACACATACACTCTCTGAGTTCCCATTGCTCCAAGATCTGAATCCTTATGCTTATAAATAGATTCTGTGATTTCTCACTAAACTGCAGGGCCAAAAAAAAAAAAAAAAAGTGAAGGTTGCTTGTGTGAAGTTAGAGACTATTCATGAGGTTCATGCAAGCTGTCTCCTATACCTCAGAACTCACCATCTTCTCTTTCATTATGGGATGGGGCTAACAGAACAAGACTGAGAGGTCATTGTACTTAAGAAATAATGTGTTTGATGACTTGATCAGATCTGTTTAAATACAGAATGTAGCATGCTAAGAATCTTTCTTTCTCTATCTTTCTGACTGACACCCCCACCCCCCCCACACACACACACAGACACACAATCCATCCTAATAATTTACTTATAAGTGATCTGTTATTATGTGTCTCTGGGTCAAATCACTCCACACAAATCACAGTTGTCTCCTGTCCATTTTTAGGATTTTCCTAAGCATCAGACCTTACAGTAGCTCTGGCTTTTCTGCTCATCTGAAAGTTCATATGATTTAATTCCACTGATAAAAGTAAATGAAGCTATTTAAAAGCTAAAAAATAAAAATACTTTAGAGAATGTAAACCTAGCAACTGGCTTTTGAGAAAGGAGTCAATGAATTGATTACAATAAGAGAAGAGGATAATGAAGAAGCCCTCCGCCAACAAGCCACAGCTATTTGGACCTGAGAAAATCCTGTTCACAGTTGCATGTGTGTGAAATTTAGGGGGATGATTTTGCTTGGGATAGAGAAAGTGATTGTTGCTTTAACATTTAAACGTCTGAGTCTTCAGGCCAACCCATGTCACATTCTCTCAGCCCACTAACAGAAGTCAGTTATTGTGATCAGCTCTGCTGACAGGATCTGGAAATGGAAAACCCACGGTGTGCCCTGTGTCCTGTGTTATTAGCAGACAAATTGTCAGGTGAGGAGCAAAGGCCATTGCTGCACTTTATCCGTCAGCTGGTGCTGACTCACAATGCGTTCAACGTTCTTTCTTTCTCAATTAGTTCTCCAGGTGTCAGTCTGAGAGGAGAAAAAGAGTTCCCAAAGAATCACAATGCTTGTTTTTTAAATAAGGCTCTCAAAATAAGAATCGGTGAAAAGAAAATATTTTGATTCACTAAAATATTTCCAAATTATACTTTTTTTGCTGGAGAGGTTGTGGGGTAAGGGGTACACTCATCCATTGCTGGTGGGAATGCACACTTGTGCAACCACTTTGGAAAGCAGTGTGGCGGTTTCTCAGGAAATTCGGGATCAACCTACCCCAGGACCCAGTAATTCCACTCTTGGGAATTTACCCAAGAGATGCCCAATCATACTACAAAAGCATTTGCTCAACTATGTTCATAGCAGCATTATTTGTAATAGCCAGATCCTGGAAACAACCTAGATGCCCTTTAGTGGAAGAATGGATGAAGAAACTGTGGAATATATACATGTTACAATACTACTCAGCGGTAAAAAACAATGACATCTTGAATTTTGCATGCAAATGGATGGAAATAGAAAACACTATTCTGAGTGAGGTAACCCAGACCTAAAAAGATGAACATGGGATGTACTCACTCATAATCGGTTTCTAGCCATAATTAAAGGACATCGAGCCTATAATTCGGGATCCTTGAGAAGATAATAGGAAGGTGAACCCAAAGAAAAACATATAGTAATCCTCCTGGATATTGGAAGTAGACACGATCACCGGGCAAAAATTGGGAACTTGAGGGTGGGGTGAGACGGGGCCAAGGGAAGATGGGGAGAGAAAAGCGTGAAGGGGAGAATGGGATGAGCTTAGAGGAATGGGATGCTTGGGATACAGGAAGGGTGGATATGGGAGCAGGGAAGCATATATCTTAATTAAGGGAGCCATCTGAGGGTTGTCAAGAGACTTGACTCTAGAGGGGTTCCTGGGCTTCCAGAGAGATGCCCCCAGCTAGTTCCTTGGGCAGCTGAGGAGAGGGAACCCGAAAATCCAGTTCCTATAGCCATACTGATGAATTTCTTGCATATCACCATAGAACCTCCACCTGGCGATACATGAAGAAAATGACTGAGCCCCACATTGGAGCACCGGACTGAGCTCCCAAGGTCCTGATGAGGAGCAGACGGAGAGAGAACATGAGAAAGAAAGTCAGGACCTTGAGGGGTGCGTTCACCCATGGAGATGGTAGGACAGAACTAACAGGAGATCTAAATTATACTTTTGCAAGTCAGAAAGACACTGCAGGTCGTTGGCCTATCCTCATACCTGCCAGATTACTATCTGTAAAACTAATGCACAGTCTCTTTCTTGACATAGGCAGTGGTGTTACTACTATCTAGATTATAATTCAAAATACAAAATCCTAAGAACTTTTACTCTGAACCCTCAGTGTATGCAATGTGTGTGTATGTGTGAAGTTTAATTTAGAAATTTCCTTCTAGAAAAAACAAGAATTAAATCTAAATTAGAATGGAGAAAGAATAAGATTTTATGAAATATTAAACATTGCTTCTGAACCTTTGTATCATTCACAACACAAATGTATATTTTTAAAAAAAGAATTTTTTTCAGTTCTCTGCTTTGCTAGCAGCTTTCAGTGGCCAGAGGCCAGAGGACTCAAAAACAGACCTCTATCAGCAAAATATGATCATCTTCAACCCCTGGGAGGAATGATCTCTTATTATGATGGCACTACAAATAAGATGCTCTAGCTGGTTCACTCTCAACTTCAATCACATAATTTTGTTATTCTGTAGAGACTGTCCCTACACACAGGTATGCATGCATTTTTTTCTACTTGCATTACTTTCTGTATGGAACCAGCTTCATGCATGGTCCTGTAAACCCTGAAAATATATCAAATATATTACGGAGAGCAAAGCATTATGGTTAATATAGTGAAAAGCATGTGTATATGAGAAATGTTAGTTGTCAAGTATGAGACAGGCATCATTACTCTAATTTTACCTTATAATAATAAACTATAAAGCGTGTCTGTAGGGATGGAAAATGAATACAATCTTAATCTAGGAATCTGAAATAAGATGACTGTGAGTTGAGGTGGATCTAGGCTGCTTAGTGAGTTATCAGCAACCTCAGATACACCAAAGGACCCTTCATTTATCGTTTACAATGTTCAGGTCTTCAAGACTCTCAGGCAGATGGGTTAATAGTAGAAGGTTGCTCTTCCTTTAAGCTGCTACTGGCAGCAGTTTCTCCTACCACAAAGTTATCTTTGTGGCCAAAGGTATCTATGTGGCCAAAAGTTTTGCACTGTCTGTTTTCTGACTTCGTTGTTTCTGAACATTCCTCCAAGAACACAGGAAATAACACACCTTTCATTTGTAATGAGACTTTTAATAGTATAATTTTACAAAAACCTTGGCCTGAGTTGCAGAACTAGAGCATATGTGATTTGATGATTTGGCACAAAGTTGTGATCTCATATTTAGATAAAAATGATTAGATAAAATGCTCACAATTTACCCACACATTGTAGTGATGAGGCAAGCAGGCCTGCTTTTTGTCCCGCCCAGATTCTGCATGGCTAGCTTAGCCCCGGAAATAACAACACACAAATTATATTCATTTAAACACTGCCTGGCCCATTAGTTCTAGCCTCTTCTTGGCTAACTCTCACATCTTAATTAAACCATTTTTAATAATCTGTGTAGCACCATGAAGTGGTGGCTTACCGAGAAGATTCTTACCTACGTCCATCTTGTGCCGGAGCTTCATGGCATCTGCCTGACTCTGCTTCTTTCTCCCAGCATTCTGTTCGGTCTACTCCACTTATCTAAGCTGCTGTCCTATCAAAAGGCCAAGGCAGTTTCTTTATTAACCAATGAAAGTAACACATAGACAGAAGATCCTCCCACCTCACACACATGATATTGTTTATTATTTTTGTACCTATTCCCACCTAATTTAAAAACTTTACAGTTCAATATCATAATTATACTGCAATGCATTTTAGGGAAAGTCGTTTAATGTTTTCAAGAATCAGTCACATGGAGAACATTGTTAATTACTCAACAAAATTGCCAGAGCAAAAGTCAAGATGCAAGAATAACTTTCTAAGAAATTTTAACTCATGACATCTACCTTATGAATGAGAATATGTGTGGATTTATTGGATATTAATATTATATATTATATTATATTATATTATATATAATGTCTGATGCATAAGATACAAGATATAATATTACAACAAATTAGATACTAAAAATATATAAATTAAGTCATAACTGCTATCTCTTTTGACTAAGTTAATACTAATATAGAACTAATTCATGAAATTTGTATATCTGTCTCTAATTGTATGAACTTTTTCTTTCTTTATATATTTATGTTTATTTCTAACACTTTAGTTTTGTGGAAAATGACTCAAATAAATTTTTTGCCCTTTGATGCTAAGAGTAGACAAAATGCTTTATTTTAATAATTTAAAATGTGAAGAAATATTTTAAAAATTAAAAAAGATGTTATTTATTTCCCCAAAGTTCAGGTGCTAGTTCTGTATGAAGGGTATAAAATAAAGCATTTTCAAAATGTGTACCCTCACAGAAGTTAATTAATAGCTTATAAATGTTATACTAGTCAGTAAGAGATAAATTCCTTCTTACACATTCCCAGGAATATGATCAAACTAAATATATATTTATACATAATTGAAGACTTGATAGTAAATAAAATCATTTGAAAATATTTTTCTTTTTTCTCTTTTGAAATTTGTATATAATTCAAGGATTTTATGTAAAGTCATTTGAGAGCTCTTTGCTGGAAACTTTTCGTTAAAGTCTTCTTCTGAAACTCTGATACCTAAACATTATGAATATTATCAAAGAATGGCCACCATAGCTCTATGGTAAAACACACTATATGAATTTTTGAAACTCATCTATTTTACACAATATCAAGTATAAGATAACAAAAGTCAAGCTTTTTAAAATCTTGCTTTTCCTCTTTGTTTCTTTATTATCTTTGTTTGTCCAGGTGTCGTTTGTCTGTGTGTACATCTGTGCAGCACCTGCACCACAGAAGCCAGAGAAGAAATCAAATCTACTATAACTAGAGTTGCTGATGGTTGAGAGCAACCATGTGTGTCATGGTAATTGAACTTGGGTCCTCTGGAAGAGCCACATGTTCTCTTAAGTGCTCAGACATCTCTGTTTGAATCCCAATGCATTTGAGCAAATGTATTTGCAATTGGTTTCTTTATCACTCCCAATACAGATTGCACTTTTACACTTGAATACATTTGAGTTTTTATAGGACTACTTTATGAAGAATGTCTAAATGATAGCAGGATTTCCCATTTGAAAATTTCAAAGAAGTTGGCTCATCTCTCAACTTACAAGGATATACTCATGTCATATGCATTTGTTCTTCGATAATATTCAAAACAAAGATTCAAGTTCTATGTGTGAATTTGTCTTGATTCTGAAAGAGGTTGGTTTAAGATTTTAACAGTTAGCTTATTTCCACTGGTGATTATCACTCTTTCTTCTAGAGGTTTCACCTGGGCTCACAGGATTTGAAGAATAAATACATGTTGTAAAGACCTTTCATAAACCATACTTTACATATTAAACTTTATGTGAAGATAAAAATGTAATGCAGATTGTGGCCTGTAAAACAATCTGTATCTAATAGTGACTTTATTTCTATCCATAGGGAGAGATTTCAAGACAAAGTTGACTAATGGTTATCATTTTCAGTTGATTTCATTAGTATTTATGGTAAAAGGTAAAATATATTCAGTTCTCCAAAAGACTGTGTTTTTCCTACAGCTGGCATCAAGATGTTAATAACTAAGTGAAGATTTTACTTATGCCTTTCTGGACTCAAATATTCAAATAAATATTAATGCTTATTAAAATAACTCTTAATGCATTACTGGCACCAATTTAATGAAATGGTATTGTCATTTGACTATCTTAAGTCCTGGAATAAACTAACTCCATGGTATTTTTAGATGCATGTGAATAGTTCTACTATGAGTATAAATTTTATGAATTGCATGTTCTTATCATAATAAATAGAATTGCATTCACCTACCAAAAATAGCAGATCTTATGGTAAGAAGTATAGATATTCCACACAACTGCTTCACATATAAGAGATTTTCTCTTTATCTAGTAGTTTTTGAAACATTTTTTAAAAGAATATGCTGCTTGGAATTTTGGTCTCATATATGACATTTATGCAGTGATTTATTTTGATAGTAAAAGATACTAAAGGTGAAAAGAACAAGCTGTGGAATCAGTTACTACATACAAATACCTTTCTTGGCTAGAAGGGTTCCTAAGAAAACCAAAAAGGCTTGTTCTTTTTTTTTCTCATTTTTTTATTAAAGATTTCCATCTCCTCCCTCTTCCCTCCCCTCCCGTCCACCCATACCCCCACTCCACTCCTCTCCAAGACAAAGAGCCATCAGGGTTCCCTTCACTATGTTAAGTCCAAGGTCCTCCCAGCTCCCCCTAAGTCCAGGAAGGTGAGCAACCAAACTGACAAGGCTCACAGTGAGCCCGTCTATGCTGTAGAGTTCATGTTCATTGCTGTTGTCCTTGGTTTCTCAGTCCTCCTCCACCGTCAGCCACATTCAGAGTATGGTTTGGTCCCCTGTTCCATCAGTCCCATTCCAACTGGACTTGGTGGTCTCCCGTTAGATCTGTCCCACCGTCTCAATGGGTAAACGCACTCCTCACGGTCCTGACTTCCTTGCTCATGAATATCTTGCATATCACCATAGAACCTTCACCTGGCATTGGATGGAGAAAATGACAGAGCCCCACATAGGAGCACCGGACTGAGATCCCAAGGTCCCGATGAGGAGCAAAAGGCTTGTTCTTATAATTAAAAAAGTAATCATATACAACCTGGCCATTTCTGTCAGAGAAATGGAAGTCAGCTTATGTCACAGGCCAATAAGTAATGTAATCATTAAGCTGGCAGATGAAAAATACTATCTTAAAGAAGACAGAGATCTTGGAGGAGGTAGAATTCACTTATCTAAGAACATCTTTTATATTTTTATATTTTCATCTTATTTTTCAGATTGCAATATAATTATATCATTTTTCTCCTTTCTTTCCTCCCTTCAATTCCCCTTATACATACTTCCTTGTTTTTAATCAATTTTAGGTCCTCCTTTTTTATTAACTGCTAGTATATGAATATATATATGTGTGTGAATATATATATATATATATATATATATATATATATATATATATATGTATATCTTGTTCACTCTGTATAATGTTACTTGTATGTATGATTTTTCAGCTGACCAGTTAGTATTGGATAACCAGCTGGTGTGCACTTGGTGTGCACTTCCTTTGAGAAGATTATTTCTCTAACTCTCAGCATTCCTTTATTGCCTATAACTTTTTGAATAGGTTTGCAGTCTCCTGGGATTTTTTTCCCACCTAATTGGCATATCTATTGGTGGTGTCCTTGTGAGCTCATGTTTTGGAGGTCTTGTTGGTGTTAAGCTAAGGTCATAACCTCTAACATTCCTAGAAGACACAGTCTCATAGCATCCTTCTTGATCCTCTGATTCTTACCATTTTTCTGTTCCTTTTCTGAATATTCCCTAAGTCTTAGGTATGAGAGTATTTTGAAGATGTATCCATTGGGACTGGGCTTCACAACTCTACTTTTGCCTTGTGGTTTTCTGTTGTGGCCTTTATCTATTGTAAAGAAAAGTTTCTTAATGAAGACTGAGAACTTTTAACACCCGTGACTTCAATATCACTGAGTAGGTGGCTAGGTTTCCAGTATCTGGCATAGTATTCCTCCTCCTGAGTGAGTCTTAAGACCAAGTAGAGAGCTGTTTTCTTTCTTTCTTTCTTTCTTTCTTCCTTCCTTCCTTCCTTCCTTCCTTCCTTCCTTCCTTCCTTCCTTTCCTATGCTTTTTCTAATAGTTTAGAGAAGATGGCCTGTTGAACTTTCATTTTCTGGTAGAATTTTGTTGTGAATTCATCTATCCTTGTACTTTTTTTAAATGGAAGGTTATTTAAATCTTCTTATTGCTATAGATTTTTTACTTCTTTTTGGTTTTACTTTGGTGATTTGGCTGAATATAGCAACTTATTTATTTCTTTTACATTTTCTAGTTTAAGGAAGTATAATTTTAAAATCATTCACTTACAATATTTCAGATTTCTTTGATTCCTATTGTGGTGTTCATTTCTTTTTTTTTTTTTTCCTCATGGTTTATTTTTTTTTATATTTAAAAATTTCCATCTCCTTCCCTCCTCCTCCCCCCTCCCTCCCCTCCTTCTCCCCTTTCTCTCCCCTCCTTCTCCCCCTTCCCTCCCCTCCCCTCCACCCATACCTCCCCTCCCTCCCTCTCAAGGCCAAGGAGCCATCAGGGTTCCCCACTCTATGCTAAGACTTTGGGATCCTTGAGAAGATAATAAGAAGGTGAACTCCCAAAAAAGATATAGTAATCCTCCTGGATATTGGAAGTAGACACGATCGCCAGGCAAAATTGGGAACTTGAGGGTTGGGCAAGACTGGGCCAAGGGAAGATGGGGAGAGAAAAGTGTGAAGGGGAGAGCGGGGGGAGCTCGGAGGAATGGGGTGCTTGGGATATAGGAAGGGTGGTGTTCATTTCTAATTCTGTTAATTTGGGCTCACTCTTCCTTCTTTTCTTTCTTTCCTTCTTCCTCTTTCTTTCTTTCTTTCTTTCTTTCGCTTGGGCCAAGGGTCTGCCAATGTTGTTTATAATGTCACAGAATCCCATCTTATACCCAGTCATATTTTGTATTGTCTCTTTGTTTCTATTTTGTTGATTTTGCTTTGAATTAGAATTCTTTTGATGGTATTTGTATTTTGTTTGTCCTTGTTTTTCAGCTCTTTGAGTTGTACTTTTAAGTCTTTATTTTTGCACTTTTTAATTTTTATTTATTTTTATTAGAAGTTTTTAAAAAAATACCAATCCAAATTCCCACTCCCTCCACTCCTCCCATTCCCTCCACACACCCTCCTACCCTACATCCCTCTAGTCATAAGAAAGGGCAAGGCACCTTTCACTGTAGAAGGTCCAAGTCCCTCCCCACTACATCTAGGCTGAGCAAGGTATACATCCAAAAAGAATAGGATCCCAAAAAGCCAGTACATGCAGCAGAGACAAATTCCTGTGCCACTGCCAGTGGCCAGCTCAGTCTGCCCCAGCCATACAACTATTCAGAGGGATTAGCTTGGTTTTATGTTTATTCCTTCCCAGTCCTGCTGGAGTTGGTGAGCTCCCATTAGCTCAGATAAACTGCTTCAGTGGATGAACACCTCATGGTCATGATCTCTTTGCTCATATTGTCATTCCTTCTACTCCTCAATTGGACCTTAGGAGCTCAGTCCAATGCTTTGATGTGGGACTCTGTCTCTGTTTCCATCTGTTGCTGGATGAAGTTTCTATGGTGATATTTAAGATAATCATAAATCTCAATACAGGGTAATGCCAATTCAGGCACCCTCTCCACTATTGCCTAGGGGCTTAGCTGGAACCATCCTTGTGGATCTTCATTGGGGGAGCCATTATGGGGGTGGCAAGAAGACTGGCTCTAGAGATATTTTTGTACTTTTTGATTTTTTAATATAAAAGTTATATATCTCAAAAGTTTCCTCAAGATCGAATTCAATGGGTGCCAGATATTTTGTGTTTTCACTTTTATTTACCTTCTTCACCTGCAAATATTGACTCTTATGTTTTTCTTAGACTTGGTGTATTGGACATGAATGGGTTTTGGCTGTTTATCATATGGAAAGTTTTGCTTTCTCCTTGGATTACAACATATATATTTGCAGGCTATGTGAGCCTAGGATGACCTTTGCAGACTTTTAGATCTTGAAGTGTATTTCAAAATTTTCACTGAGAAGTCAGCTGTTATTTTCCTGGATATGCAACTTGTATTTTTCTCAAACAATTTTCAATATATTTTCTTTCTGTATATACTATTTTAACAATAATATATCATGGACACTTTTCCTTCTGGTTTTATTTGCTGTTTTGTGTGCTTCTTGCATTTGTGAGCGTGTAGTTTTCTTTTATTATCTTGTTGAAGATCTAGTCTATGCCATAGGCTTGGAATTCTTCCTCATCTATATTTATAATTCAGAGGTTTGTATGTTTTCATGAGGATCCATTTATCTGCTGTTTTTATTTGCTCTTTTTTTCTGAAAACTATCTTGTATTCCTCGCTTATATAGTCTACATCCTCTACTTTATTTGTGTCCTGATACTGTATCTTCTGGTTGATTCACTCCAATTAGAAGGCTTTCCTGTGAGTTTTCTATCTGAGCTATTGGGTTTTTTACTTTTGTCTTCGTCCAGTTGAGTCCTCTTCAATGTTTCTACCTGCTTATTGAATTCCATTCTTAAGTCCTAGCATATATCCTTGTCATCTCCACTAGTCTCATATTGGTGTTTTAATGGATATCAGTTAGATGCTTATTTTTCTTATGTTTCTTTATGTCTCCCTCAAAATCATTGAATTCATTGATAAAGCCTATGATTGTTCTTTTAAATTGTGTCCTAGCATTAATCTAGGTAATTTTTATTGGTAAACACTTCTTTTCTCCTTTTTTTTTCATTTGGGATTTTTGAGACAAGGTTTCTCTGTGCAGCCCTGGCTCTCCTGCAACTTCCTTTGTAGACCAGACTGGCCTTGAACTCATAGAAGCCATCCTGTCTTTGCCTCCCAAGTGCTAGGATTAAAGGTGCACCACCACAGCCTGGCTTGGAAAACAATTCTACATTACTAGTATGTGGGGGACTACAGAAATGAACCCATTCTACCTTCACTAAAGATGAGAGAGTTCAGACCAATTCTTGCATCTTCAAGGTTATATGGCAAGATGTTTTGACCTAAGGTGTGGTTAAAGGATGTTTTGCCTAGACAAAAGGATATTTTGATATGGAATGTGGTTACTTGATGTTTGGAGATGTGTGGAAGAAATTATGTTGTTTATTCTTGGTATCAAGGCATGGAAGTTTTTTGCCTTCCCCCCTTTTTGGATTTGGGTATATAAGAACTTTGAATAATAAACTTGAGGCAGATGACAGTATTCACTGATGCCCTCCCGATTCTATTTGTTGTCCTTTCTCTCTTTCTTTCCACAATCCACACTCCCCTTCTCTGGATCTTAAAGGTACCCTTTGGGCTGGACCCAACACTGGTATTTATTTTAGAAGGTAGGTGCCGCCTTGATATTTCGTGGTGCTGATATTTTTGTGAAGAGACCTGGGAATGTGCACTTCTTTTCTCAATTTGGGGTTTGTTATGGATATAGTCACTAAGGGCATAAAAGAACTTATGTCTAGAGACATCCATAGAGTTCTATGGGATCTTTATTAAACTTTTCCGACCCCATTTTGGCTATATTCTCATTCTCTGTTTTAATCTTATTCATATTTATCACATCTATGCAAATTTTTATCTTATACTCAGATGATTGGGTAAAGTAGTTTGTAAGTGGATACTATTTACCACGAAAAACAAAGAGAAATGCTTTAAATTTTGAGAAGAGATAATATGTAATGAGATGAGATGAGATTTACTTAAAAATATAAAACACAAGGAATTCCCCCATGGATGTGCCTTTGGTTACTCACATAATATAGTAAAGTATTCTTTTTTTTTTCTTTCCTCATTTTTTTATTAAAGATTTCCATCTCCTTCTCTCCTCCTCCCCCTTCCCTCCCCTCCCTTCCACCCATACCCCCTCTACACCCCTCTCCAAGACAAAGAGCCATCAGGGTTCCCTTCACTATGTTAAGTCTAAGGTCCTCCCAGCTCCCCCTAAGTATCCTCCTCTTCCGAATCCCAACAATCAGAGTCTTGTTTACTTTAACCTACTAACTACAGAAGTGTCAAACAGACAACCATAACTCACCATGTAAAAATATCTATGACTACAGTCACTCTGACTCTGCTTTTATATGGAAGATGCTGTAATATTACCAAGGGGGCCCTGCTTCAATTCTCTGTAAGCAGGATTATATAACTCTTGGATGGTAGCTGCAAATGTGAGCAGCATCATCAGTTAAACCCTGCCAGAGGCAACCCCAAACTGTAGAACTCTGTGCTTAATACAGCAGCCTTTGCTGGGAAGCATAGACAAGCACACTCAAAGCCAGTTTTCACATAATATTGTTTTAGTCCAAGCTGATTGAATTCTGTTTTAAAGGAATTATGCTGATAGTCGGAAGAATAATGAGGGTCACCATTTGTCATTCCATCCAAATACCATTTATCGTTATGACTCTAGTTATTAATACAAGATAAGACAGAATTTAACACAGACTATGTTGGAATTGGGTTTTAATTTGAGAAACTATTATTCATTAGGAGCATGCAATGGTAACAGTTATTCAACATCAAAGAAAAAGGTCCAGGTTTTTCTTGATAACTGGTACTTACTAAGTCATACATTTTGGTGGTCTCAATAGAAGGACCAAAGTTCAGATGAATAGTTCCACCTTACATTTTATACATTTTGTCTTTTCTTTTAATAATATGGAACCAAAAAGTTTTCTGTCATAAAATGTTTCATAGAACAGAGAGTTGAAAAATATACTATTATGCCTTAAAAATGTCAAATCAACATCTGTAAGATTTTGCAGATGGTAAAATCACTTGTTGTGCAAGTTGCACAACCTGAGTTCAGTCCTGGGACCCATGGTAAAGGAGAGAGTCAATGCCTGGAAATTGTCCTCTGACCTCTCTCTATATATGTATGTGAGTATCCCATCCACCAATAATAAATACAGACTCAAAATACCAATAAACAAATGTAGGTAGATTTGTTAAGTTGCAAAAGTCATGGATGGATGAACGTTAATGCATATCACAAGCAAATGTCATAAATGTAGTGATCTGAATTGCATGGGTAGGGTAACTTTTCTCAATGTTGTTAAATATTGCAATAACTTAGGGAAGAAGGAGATTCATAAAGCACAGCTGGAAAAGGCTGTAATTGGTTTTCTAAAAACTACCTGAAGTACTCATCAGGAGAAACTGGGGGGTGAATATTTAAGATGTGCTCTGCAGATGAAAATTACTGATTAATATTTTACTTTTCAGGAAAATTTCATATTGAATTAAATATAAAATAGTATTATTTAATAATTTCACCTAATGATTTTTGTCATAAACATTTACCTTAATGTTCCCTTTATGAACCCTAAATGTTTAATTTTCCCAAATTGGTCACTTATTAATAAACAAAGATTCAGAGTAAGAAGCAGTTGTCATTTTTCCAAGTTTACTTAGTTGGTCACAAAAACCTCCAAAATAGATATTAATTCCAACTGATGTTCTCAAATTCATTTCTTTTGTACAAAGAAACACAAAGTTCTTGCTATAATTGATGCCAAATTGGTATAATTGAGTAGTAATTTTGCTATTAATTTCTGTAAATCACTTTAAAATTAATATTGAATTTATAAAATGATGTTTACATCAGGTGCAAATAGAATATTAACAATTTTAATATGGTAATTTTAAGACATTCTTCTCTGCCTTTTTTTTTTACTTTTGACTAGGATTATGTTTCCATGTCATTAAATGTTTTAGGAAAAGTGGGAAATATAGCACGGCCTCCTATTGAAAAGATTTTATAACATACACTCTGCCATTGTTGACCATTCATTTCCGGGTATTTTTAGTGACTTTGTAAGGTGCCCTAATAAGGAAAATGTCCAGAGTATGACATGTAGTGAAAGAGCAAAATGAACCCAAAGAAATGGAGAGTAAAACCAAATTTATACAACTTTCACTCAGATACAAAGCTTAAAGCAATGTGGTATCCCATAGAACAACAGAACTCATCAAATAATTAGAAGCAGTGCACACATACACATGCATAAAAGAGCACACACATGCAAGTCACATATGTACTTTGCATGTATTTGCATATATGATATATGATAGGTCCCTCAGAATGCGTAAAAGAATTAGAAAGTTGGGTCAAATAAATATCAGACATGATTATGATAAAATATAATTGCTATAAACATATCATGTCAAAATATTAGAAAGAAATAGTTTAACAAATAAAACTGAGAAGAAAGACATGAGGAGAATAATTTTAGATGAACAAAAATGCTACAAAAGCATAATTAATCTTGAGATTACGAACACACACATATGCTATGGAAACATGTAGAGGTCAGAGAAGTACTCAAGTATAGATCTCTCTATGTTCCACTTTGTTTGAAGCAGTGCATCTTACTATTCTCTGACCCATATGTCAATCAAATAGGCCCATTGTCCTCCAAAGATCCTCCTGATGGCACCTCATTTCTCACTGTAGGTGCCTTGGAATTACAGGCATGTGCTACCACCTGTAACTTGACCTGGATTCTAAAGATCTGAACAGAATCCTCATGTGTGCAAGGCAGTCACTTTACCTATTGAGTCATCTCCACAACCCCAATATCTAAATCTTTAATGGAGGCATCCACAGCTCCAAAATGTCCTTTTTTTTTTGTTCAGGGTTTCTTTGCAGCCCAGGCTTTCCTGGAACAAACACTGTTTTGTCTAGTTTTACTATATGGCTTCTTTATTTTCAGTCTTCGCATATATTTTAACATTTCCTTTAAAAATTAATTGTTGGTACATTTTTTGTTTGAATTGATTACTTAATGTATATTTGCACTTCCCAAAGTGCTATAAATTTTTAATGTTTTCCAGTTATTTGAGATGTAGCGTGAACAGCTCAATCCATCTCCTAACACATTGTGTAGACAAAGATGGCTTTTGATTTCTCGATCCTCATGCTAACCCCCCAATCCAAACATGGAGACTACAGAAATGAACCGCCATATCTGACAAGATTTCTAATTTTGTTCCAACACATTTTAATCCAGTATTTAATTGATGATGGGATTTGAAGTCTTTGTTCATGCTATCCAGCATATGATTGTTCTCCCAGGAATTTCTATTGTCTACTTTTCCTCATCATGCATGGTAGCTATCAGATCTTTGTCTGAATATCCTGTAATCCTATATCATTAGAAACTGGGCATTCAGGTGCTATCATCATAGCAGTATCAGATGTCTGGCTCACTCATCTTCACTTTAGTGTACCATTGTTATTTCCTTCACTTCAGCCTTAGTGACTGCTAAAATTATGTCCCTGAAGCCTAGAGAATACAGTGCAAAATCTGTGTCCTGGGATGACAGTTTTGGCTGGAATACATAATATATATGTGTGTGTGTGTGTGTGTGTGTGTGTGTGTGTATGTATATATAGGACTTCCTTTGTCTTTTCATTACTGACCACAGATATCAAACTTCTCTTAATGACTATCTGACCATTTAAATACTTTAAAAATTCAACTAGACAGACATTCCTTCATAGTCAAATCCACTGAAGGCCTGCCTGCTGTTAAAGAATAATTGCCCCGAGTAGTATTGAACACTTGTTGCTCTCCCTCCACTTCATTCTGGAAAAGTAGCTAGGCCATAGTTAACCATAAAACTCCAACAGATCTGTAAAATTCAACTTTTGATTCTGTTGATTTTATTTGATTTTCTATTGTATTTGTTTTGGTGTGTGTGAGTGTGTGTGTGTGTGTGCGTGTGCGTGTGCGTGTGCGTGTGCGTGTGTGTGTGTGTGTTTGCATGCATGTGTGTACGGAGAATGCCTTTAAGCTTGAAGTTTTACAAATTTCATTGTAAACACAGTCAATTCTTTTGGAGTTACTTTTACAAAGCTATAACTAAATACACGGTGGAAATAACTTAGGACACAAAGGTTTATTGAGGCTCACAGAATCAGAGAGTGCCTGCCCACCATTCTGAGGAAGTCTTGGCAGAAGAATTCTGATCACAGCAGCAAGGGCATGTGATAGAAGCTGCTAATGAAAGATCAGAAAACACAGTAATGGCCAGAGACAGGGTCCAGAGAATGACCTTAAGATGCTTATCCTAGTTGTGTTCCCCATTAACTCATACACACACACACACACACACACACACACACACACACACACACACGTTTGTTAGGTAGCTGGGTATGACAGGATAGAGAATTAAGAGTTCAAATCTAACCTCTCTAGTCAGACCCTGTCCTAGCAGCAGCAACCATCAACAAATCCACTTGGAACCGCTGTTTTTGTTTTGTTTTTTTTTTTTATAATTTTTATTTTTTTCTCATGGTTTATTTTTTTATATTTAAAAATTTCCATCTCCTTCCCTCCTCCTCCCCCCTCCCTCCCCTCCTCCTCCCCCTTCCCTCCCCTCCTTCTCCCCCTTCCCTCCCCTCCCCTCCACCCATACCTCCCCTCCCTCCCTCTCAAGGCCAAGGAGCCATCAGGGTTCCCCACTCTATGCTAAGACCAAGGTCCTCCCAACTCCCCCCAGGTCCAGGAAGGTGATCGACCAAGCTGAGAAGGCTCCCACAGAGCCCGTCCATGCAGAAGAATCGGAGCCCAGCGCCATTGTCCTTTGCTTCTCAGTCAGCCCCCGCTGTTGGCCACATTCAGAGAGACGGGTTTGGTCGCATGATCCATCAGTCCCATTCCAACTGGAGTTGGTGATCTCCCATTAGTTCTGTCCCACCGTCTCCATGAGTGAACGCACCCCTCCCGTTCCTGACTTTCTCCCTCATGTTCTCTCTCCTTCTGCTCCTCATCAGGACCTTGGGAGCTCAGTCCAGTGCTCCAATGTGGGGCTCAGTCATTTTCCCCATCTGTCGCCAGAAGGAGGTTCCCTCACGGTCCTGACTTTCTTTCTCATGTTCTCTCTCCTTCTGCTCCTCATCAGGACCTTGGGAGCTCAGTCCGGTGCTCCAATGTGGGACTCTGTCATTTTCTTCATCTATCGTCAGGTGGAGGTTCTATGGTGATATGCAAGAATTGTGGGTGTGGAGAGTAGAGGCCACCTTTAGGTGTCATCTTCAGGGACGCCATCTCCCTCCATTGAGAAGGGTCTCTCAATGGCCTACAGCTCATCCATTCTGTCAGACTGCTTGACTTTGAGCCCCAGATCCTCTTGTCCCTGCCTCACCAGCTCTGGAATTACAAGCCCATCCTGGTACTGTCACATGACTTCCAGGGATTGAACTCGGGTCACCATGCTTATGAGGCAAGTGCTGCCCTTGACTGAAAGAGCTATCCACCAGCCCTAGGATACGGTAAATTTAACCTCAGCATAAAGAGAAATAAAGGTGGAGGCAGAAGGATCGCCGTAAGCTTGAGGTCAGCATAGTCTATATACTAGGACCCCAACTGAAAAGATCAAAAAGGGAAAAAAGACACAAAAGTAAATCTTGAAGTTTTCTTTGTACACTTGTTCTTATGGGTAATGCCTTTCAACAATCCTGGAATGATTTCATGTGTATGGAAGAGTATTGAAGAGTGGGTGATAGTCAGACAAATGATGGATGGATGGATGGATGGATGGATGGATGGATGGATGGATGGATGGGTGGGTGGGTGGGTGGATGGATGGATGGATGGGTGGATGGGTGGGTGGGTGGGTGGGTGGATGGATGAAAAAAAAAGAAAGTAGAAATTAAATTAAATATTGAATAAAAAAAAGATGCTTATCCTACCTACATATTTTTCCCTTAGGCCTCACTTCCTAAATGTTCCAGAACCTCCCAAGCAGAGCTGACTGGCAAAACCAACTGGGAAAAGGCATTCAAACCACGAGCCTGTGGAGGAAATTTTAGATTCAAATTGCAGAAAGAGAGCCGCAGCCCTCCCTCTGACCAATTTCTTTTTGATTTTCCAAGCTAAAGTCTTGGAACTACACTTCTGATACTGAGAAGGGGAAGCGGAGGGTAATTTTATCTGAGCAAGAATTTAGTCATAATTTTTGGTATTCATCTTCATTTGTTTTTGTAGTAGTGGCTCTACAGAATGTGGTTGTACATTGTGCTTGCTACTATCAGTAGGGTTCTAATATACCACTTTCTATCAAACAAATGAAACTTTGCTTAAAACTTTAGATTCTTATTTTCTGTCATTTGAACTGTTTCCACCACATCACTGCCACTGCCACACATGTCATCTAGGCATTTACAAATCTAGTCACATTGCCAAAAAGAATAAATTCTCACAGCCACTCCTTGACAACATGCCACCTAATGTTGTCACAGCATCCTACTTTGGGTTCGTATAATCTGGCTTTGATCTCATAATGAAAAATATATTTGTTATATCTCTAAAAGTCTCCCAAACATAACCTATCTAAAATTTTATAAAAGTACAGGTTCGAAGATAAACTATGAACTGTGAGTCTGTGTGATATTAAAATGTAAGTTGCAGACTTCCTGTACACATGGGCACAGAGAAGACATTCCATTTCTAAAAAGGAGAACAGGGCAGCAGAAAGGAAAGACCAGGCCAAAACAATTGAAAGCCAGTATAAAATGCCAAACCCCGCATCTCCACATTTTATAAGACATCTTGGGCTGAGAGATAAAAATCTGAGCTGTAGCCGTCTTGAACACATTTACTTTTCAGTGCTTCACCATAAATCACCAATCACCCCTTTGGGATTGGACCCCTCTGGTCACACAGCATTTCCTCATACATGTGGACCCACTGCTCCCACAGAAATTCCTAATACATGACCCCGTTGTCTGTACTGCAACTTGGCTAAAAGCAGTGAGCAGTAAATGAAACAGTCTAAATGCTATGCTGTCTTGAAATTTCCTCTGAACAAATTAGTTTTTTTGAATTCACCTTCCCTAATGTTTTAGGACATGGGTACAACATAAGCAGATTATTTCCAAAATATAATCTAGATGTCCTCCAAGCCAGTTACAAGGACATCCATATTCTCTGTTAAAACACTATGAACAGTATTTATTATCAACATCTCTAACTAGATTCTGATTTTCCAAGCTCTATTTAGAATATCACGATAAGTTAAACTTATATCAGTCTTTGGTTTCCATGGTGGACACCTCAACAACTTCCATCTTCTTACCTTAAAAGAAGCCTGCAACCCAAAAAGTCTGTTACCCACAACACCCCATTTTAACCATGGCCTTTCCCTATTAGTTTTTATTATTGCTGTACCTAAATGTTTGACAAATATTAACATAAAAGAGGAAAATTTTCTTTGGGTATATACTTAAGAGGATATAGTCATCTTTTGAGAAAAGACATGGCATGCCTATATTTTTATATCATTCAATTTACCTGAGAGCAAATGCAAATAAAATAATCTCACACTAGCTTAATTGAGTAGAATAAAGGTGTTCTCTCTTTAGGGGTTATTCACAGATCATAGGCCTGATCATAAACCTCTGTATGAACCGGAAGCAGGAACCAAACCCAGCATCCAAGTAAAAGAGTGATTAGCGGGCATGCACCTTTTGGTACCCAAGGCCACGCCCAAACTGGTCCAGCCTCTCAAAGGCTATTGGTTAAAGGGGATTCCCCCATCATCTCCCGCTTTTGTCTAAATAAGAGAGTTCCAAGCCTAATACAAAACTAAATACAATAAGGACAGATATCAAATATAAAAATTAGAATTACAACCAGCATAAACAATATTAAGCAAGAAACAAATGTAGCCCCCACAGTGAAACCTTACTGGTAAAACCACAACCACAAGGTAATACACAGATTAATAGAAATGGGCTAATTTAAGATATAAGTGTTATACAGGAATACGCTTAAGCCATTGGCGGAGTAGCATTATAATTAATAGTTTCTATGTGATTATTTCGGGAATGCACAAGCAGTCTGCCACTACATTTACTTAGATTGTTATCTACATAAATTATAAATTTTAGATCTTATGAAAAGTTCTGCCAGGACAGGCTCCAAAGCCACAGAGAAACCCTGTCTCGAAAAACCAAAAAAAAAAAAAAAAATGAACATTCAAACATCTTTTATGCACAATGATCCTCTCTCTTCTGAATGTGTGCCTAGTTGTGGAGCTGCTCAGTCCTGTAGTGGATCTTTTTTAGTATTGCCCATCATGGGAAATCCAGAGATTTATACCAGACCAATAATTTAGACGAGTTTCTGTTCCTCTCTCTTCTCAACAGTGTGTGTTTAATATTGCCATTTTGAGATAGCACTTACATGCAACTTTTGTGACAGTGTCTAGTCATGTAGTCTCTTTCTAATGGATTTCCATGAGATGGATTCTATGTTCAGTTTTATGAATTCCTTCTATATTTTTCATATTGATTCTTTGCTGAGTAAATAATTTGAAATTTGTTCCAATTTGGTTTTTAAGCTTTGTTAATTGGCTTCATTGCTACATAAGTTTCTTAATTTAATAATATACAAATTCTTATATTGCTTGCCCAATTATGCATCTAACTATGATTCCATATTGTGTTTTAAGAAAGATTAAACTGCTTCAGAATAATCACTTTCTATTAGTTAGTAAATTTAAATTTTAAAGTTAAAATATTTTATTATGTGCCCTAAGAAAACATTGCATTATATCAGTATAGAAGTTATTTAATAGATAAGCAAATAGAATTTAAATAATAAGTAAATGATTTTCACAAGCAATTAAATAGAAGCAATTAAGTGATTAAGTTAGATATCTTGAGTTTGGAAATTCAATTGTTTTGTGTTATAGTTTTTATTCAGTCACTTCTAACTACATAATTTTAATATGTGTGGTTTGATTAACTAAATGCTTGTGCCACAGATGTGTCCCTGGTGCCCATGATGGTCAGAAGAGGCTGTCAGATCCCCTGGAGCTGGAGCTATGGATGGCAGGGAGCTTATTTCTGGGTTATGGTGAACAAACTTAGGTCCTCTGTGAGAACAAGTGCTCTTAACCACTGAGCCGTCTTTTCAACCAATATTCTGATATTTTTATTATTCATTTCCTTTATAAAAACTCTTTTGTTAAATAACTTAAACAACAGGATTGAGCATCGTAAGTTTTGCATGAAATATTGTAGCGTTCAGGTGCTATGATACCATAATAGTAAAATTATGAATCATAAATATAGCAAGAGCAGAAACAATACATTATTTGAAGTGACAAAGAGGGTGAATAAGTTAATAATTGGCACAATTACCATACAGCAAGTTGACTCTGTGACATGAAGCAATGTATGAAGACTCTATGAGATGACCTGACTTCTGCCTGAGTAAGCACAGCCAGCCAAGAGTAGGCAGAACTATTCTTTTAGTACCACTGCTGACTTAATTTGTACAGTAGAATAGCTTTGGGGGTCACTGAAAATTCGGCTTTAATGAGAGAGGCTATCTCTCTTGTGACATATATTTTCCCTCCCAGAGAAGTTAAAGTTTTTCAGAATCTCAGAAAGTCTTAAGGGTAACTCCTAAAATGACTGATAGCTTTGGACCTTGACTGCTCTGACAAGAAATATATGGATTTTGTCCCATGCTTTATATTCCTAAGCCTAAATAACTATGTAATTATTTTGTAATTATAAGGCAATCATTTACTGGCAACTACAAGTTTTTCATTTTTATGGTAATTCCAAGTATAACCATATAATTTCCAGGAAAAGAAATAGCTGTGCAATTACTCTGTATTAACACAGTAATTACCAAATATGCCCAGGCTTATTTGTGTCTTATGAAATAGAGAATTGTACACCTGCATACTGCAAATAACATAGCGGCTTTGTGAGTTTTTTTCATGGGGTTGTCATAAGACAAAAGCAACACGGTTGGCTTTTATTTTATCATATCACTATAGTGGGATAGCAGTTAAATATAGCATTTTGTCACAGTGGCATCCCTGTGGTTGTGTGTGACTTGCTCCTTTTTAGAAAAGGAGCATCAATTTCCTAGCAGTAAGACAGGGTTGTTTCATGAGTAGATCTGAGGTTTTAGTGCCAAATACGTACACACTGGAATTTTTCTTGCTCTATTTTTCAACACAGGGGTTTGAATGAATTCACTTTCAACTAAAGAAGAATATCAATTAGTAAATTCAAACATATTGTTAAGACCAGAAAGTACATATAAGTTATATATCACTGGGATAAGGCTTATTGAATCAATAATTCATTTCACAAGTATCTTGGAGACAAGCATCTAAATCCTAGTCACATAGTGTGTGAGATCCTATAGTCATAGATAGCTTGGTGTCACAAACTTCAGAAGTTCTTTTCTAAGGTTCTGTGAGTTAGTAAGTCTGAGAAGAATATGTCAGTATAGTTAGGTTTGGTGAGAATTCTCTTTCTGGTTTTGACATGACCATTTTCTTTCTCCATCTTTCCATGGCAGAAAAGAAAACTTTCCTGTGCACCTCTTTAAAAATGCACTCTTCCAACAGATCCAATCCTTAAATCCATCACTTGGGTATTAGGTTTCCACATAGGAAGCTTAGGAGCATCAGCAGTCAGTACAGAAGAAGAATGATGAAGAAAGCAAGCACAATTTTTGGTTCCATGGCATCACACAGTAACTGCAACAGAAGAATCAAGCTCATATAAAGGTAAAATTTTAATTGTAGAGAGTACATTGAATGGTTGGATACATGCAGAGAAACCATAGCAGAGATAACTCTTCCATAAGAAAAGAGTGGAAATGATCACTGAGACAATTACACAGCCAGCTTCATAAGAGCTTTATTTGTAAGAGACAAAAATAGCAACTGAACAGGTGTGCTGAAATGCACGAATGCTGAAAATAAATGTGGTGAATATACACCATTCAGCAATAAGTGCCGCTCATTAAAAATTGGTGCAATCCCTTTGTTGTGTGTCACTTTTTGAGTGACTCCCCATGGAGTTGCACCCAGTGGATAGATCATCTCAACAAGTCATACAATATACATGGGTGCACTTGTGTACCATTTTTGAAATGCCAATTCTTTTTAAAATTGAAAGAGCCAAAGAAATGGGGAGTTTCCAATGACATAGTATCTCCTAGCGATGTCAGAATTTACAGTCATATATTCTCACTAACATGACCACCAAAGATCAGCTGAACACGGACAGTACCACTAAGCATGTTACTGTGGGTTAGGAAAGGCTCAGGAGGCCCAACTTTGTACAAAGAACTACAGACAGCTAAAGAATGCTGGGAGTGAGAGGGCTAGTTCCCTCAGCAAAAGGATGACCAACTGGTTGTCCAGGACCAAGGGGTCAGCCCTGAACACAAGTAACATTGTACAGACTGAGCACATAGTACTTATGTATGCAGAAATTAGTAAACTAAGAAGGCATGAATTTGAAAAGGAGAAAAGATGGGGTAGTTAGGTAGAAGGTTTGAAGTGAGAAAAGGGGAGTGGACAATGGTATAATTATATAATCTCCAAACAAGAAGAAATATGATTTTGAAAATTGAGAGTTTTCTGATTGTCACAGGTAGGAAGGGCTGGCTGTGTTACAGCTTTGTAACAGAGGAAACTGATGGCAACTGATATAGGGTCTCAGTGGTTACTGATTGATTAATAAAATAACAAATAATACAATTGCACAGGAATAAATAAATATACATACAAAAGAGCACAAGTGAAACAGGAGAGAAATTAGGCAGCCAGGTAGACTTTCCTACACTTAATAACGGGCTGGTGGTTTTGTAGATTTTTTAGAAAACAAAATATGAGCAAATGTAAACTAAGGATATTGAGATCTCTTCATTTTATTCCATTGCAACTACAAATATATCTATTATTATTTTTAACTAGATTTAGTTCAATAGCTGTAATAGAAAGAATCCTTTGGTAAACAAAGCACGTGCTTGCTATCAAATAAATATAAAATGAAAAGCACCTTTCTATTTTTGTGACTCAACCCCAAAATAGAACACGTAACACAAATTTGAAGGAAGGTTTAAAAAATTAGTTCCAGAGTTGGGACTGGGGCAGAAGCAAATCTCATATTCGAAGGAGAAAATGTGTGTATGCATGTATGAACATGTGCATTCAGAGCTCAAGGTGAAGGAAGGACACAGAGCTCGAGAGAATGGCGCTGTACCCTGTGGGAACATTAAATTCCTCCACACTTCAGCTTCAAAACTAAATCATGAGACAGGTTTGAAGAAAATACAGTTTCTCTACACCTGTCTTTGAAACTTTAAAATAGTCAAAAATAAAGGAATTGAAAAAAATGTATATTCTGAATAACTCACTAATTAAGTCAGCAGACAGAGATGGATGTCCTACTTCAGAAATGATTGGTGATTCAACAACAGGAAAGAGAGTTTCGCTTAAGTACCTTTCATGATAGACAGATTTAGTGCTCTTCAAAAGTCCCCATTGTTGGGTTCTCTGTCAGAAGAAGCTGGAGCTGTAGAAGAAGGGTGTGTGAATTGGATGAGGAAGAACTTGTTAGAATGTTTGTAGGTAGAGAAATTGATTATCTAGATACTCACTCACGCCCCACAGAACAAGGACACTGCTACACCAAAAGAAGTCAATCTCTTCGTTCAGAATCCACACCGATCACATCTTCTACTTTCTCATGTAATTTTTAAAATAACAGATATGAAAAGCTGGGCAGTGGTGACGCACGCCTTTAATCCCAGCACTCGGGAGGCAGAGGCAGGCGGATCTCTGTGAGTTCGAGACCAGCCTGGTCTACAAGAGCTAGTTCCAGAACAGGCTCCAAAGCTACAGAGAAACCCTGTCTCGAAACCCCCCCCCCCAAAAAGATAAAATAACAGATATTTTTTTAATCCATTTCACCCACCCACTGACACACTATCATATCTGAGAAGTAGGAAAAATCAGAAAAAGTTAAGAGTCAATGGGAGTAAAGAGATTATTGTGAAACAACTTACTTTTGGTAAATAAATCAGACTTAAAATTGTTAAACTAACAAGAAATATATATATTCCATTGACATACAAACTAATGGTTTGGAAAAGGAAATCAAAAGAGACAATGACTTAAAATACTATCTAACATAAACCTCACAATGACATATTTATACTAATTTTAAAAATCTCACATGGTGGTCTGCTTTTCCTGGAAGAATGGAAGATCCTGGCTTGTTTTGTTCTCAGATGTATTGGTTTTGGGGGATTATACAATAGGCATTGCAACAAGAGTTTACAAAAATATTTATATAATTTGCATCGCAATATATAACAAATGATACCAAATGGGGAAAATAGGATTAATATTAAGATTCTAGTAGTTCATTTTTAAATTCCCAATTGCCTTTATCTGAGGTGTCAAAAGAATTTTTTTCAGAGCTGGGAAAATGAAGTCTCTCATAATTTATTGAAATTCACTTAGTGCTCTGTCAGCCATCACAATTTATTGCAGTATTGTCCAGACAAGCCAGAATATAGTAATAGGACACAATGTGATCTACTACAGAATAAGCAAAGAAAAGAAGAGCCTCAATTAAATATAAAGTGAGATTGTTTTATGAATGTAAAACTAAAGGTGTGTCTTTTTATTCATGATATCTCAACTTGATATGACTGAAATTTTAAACATAATGAATAGAGTATAGTCTTCAAGCTAGTAGATGTATTTAAAGTCTGTTGCTATCTTTTAAGTAGATCTAGAGTGATAATTTTCTCCATCTAATGAGGTGATAGATAGCAACTAGGAACACTTCCTGGAGAGCAGGTTATTGGAAAGTGCTGTTTTCCATTGGACCCATCACCATTAGCCAATTGTGTGAATGAAAATAGTTAAAAAGGATGGGTACATCTTCTTGAGAATCTGTAACAGCTCAAAGATGCTATAACAAACACATTCTAATGTCTGAAGTTTCTGGTCAGTCATATGTGGGAAAGGAGAATACTTCTGTGTAGAAAAGAATTCATCCAAAACCATAACAGCAAATAGTTGGCTCAAGAGCACCCGAAGAAAGGACCATGATACATCCCAGGCTTTGCTATTAGTGGTATCCTGTCTCACAAGAGATTTCCAACCCAAAGAAAATTCAGTGATCTAGACTGCTTTCCCTTCACACATGCTCTCTGGGCTAGATTTGACAAATGAGTCAAACATTCAGACAACACAAAGCAATGATGAAAACGCAAAGAGAACAATCCATGTTGATGGTATGAAGAATTTTGAATTTCCATCTGAAAATGAGTATCAGTGTTAAAGAACTAACACAATAAGATGCTTCACTGTCCCCACACTGTCACTTTAATTTTCATCATTTCCGTTATAACATTCATGGAATCTGAAAAATAATAAATCTTTACAGAAGACTTTTTTATAAAGCATATTGTATCATTATCAAATAAACTGATTTACTGAATGAAATGTCTCTATCTTTATTTTTAAATTCAAAGTGTTTTATCATCTTGGATCTGATATCATAATCCACTCTTAAAGTTGCAATAGACTACTTTTAGAGCAGGATTAATTAAGTTCAATACTTCAAAATGTCCATCTGTGACTGGCAAGTGTGAAAACCTTAAACAAAGGCCAGAGAAACACATTTCACAGGAAATGGGGTGTTTGTTACAGGCTTTCATCTCAAGGTGTCCCACATAGTCTTAGGAAAAAGACAACAATGTATTTCCTCATAAACATTCCATGTCAAAATATACATTTCCCTGACAGAAGCAGCCTTGCATCCCACCCTGCTGTGATATCACTTGTCCCTTTGGTCAGCTCTGCCTTAGGCATTTTGCTATTGTAGAACACAGCAGGTGACTGGTTCAGTTTGACCTCACGTCCTTCCTTTCTTCCCAGTTCATGATTGGATAGGGACTTCATCACACACCTAGTAGTTAAAGTGTCAGGAGCATTTGCATTTTGGGGCTAAAGCTGTAAGCAAATTATCCATATATGGATAGGCAGAACATTGTTGTGCTTGCTGCCTTCCCCTTCAGGGCTCAGGACTTGCCTTCTTTGGCAATTGTAGATTTCTGGGAACTGAGTGGGACTTGTGGGCATGGTGGTGTCTGGATATTAGGAGCTATAACTGCAAACAAAATAGTCATTTCTTGCCATGAACAGTATATATATCCAAATACATTTAATGAATGTACACCTTCTTTCTCCAAATCATTGTATCTTTAACTTAGTAGAGAAAAATTTTACTTAAACTAGATTGGTTTCTAATTTGTATTCACGATACTCCTTGTGTACCTGTAGTATGAAGCACCCTGCTAGGATGGCTCAACAGTGGGAATGCAGGAACCCAGATGGGAGAATACGAGAGTAGTGGAAAAGGAAATTGTCGAATGGACAGGTTCATCAAGTCGTCTTAATTCAACATGGTATAAAAACTCAGACTTAACCAGGCAGTGGTGGCACAGGCCTTTAAGCCCAGCAGAGGCAGGCGGATCTCTCTGAGTTCAAGACCGGCCTGGTCTACAAGAGTTAGTTCCAGAACAGGCACCAAAGCTACACAGAGAAACCCTCTCGAAAATAAATAAATAAATAAACAAATAAATAATAACAACAACTCCCCCCACCCGCAAAAAACAAGGGAACTCAGATTTATCCACCATTTTCTTCTCAAGTGAAATAGGAAGGGAAGATTCCAGAGTCTTATGGTCACTTTTAGTTCTCAGGATTAGTCAGTTAAAACTTCTTACTATTATTACTAATTAGTAATAATACTTTTCTTCTTCACAAAGTAGAACTTAATAAGAAACTCTTGTTTCTTGGTAGAGACCACTGTGTAATTGTTATCAGGAGTACAAAGGCTGGTGGGCAAGTCATTGAGTTCAGAAAGGCACCTTGCATCTTACACCTCACAGGGAAATCCTACGAGGGCCAGAGCACTGTGATACATGAACAAATAATCCTTGGGCTTCTGCTCCCTCCCTCTCGTTGACCTCAATTGCTTCAAACAGTCTAAACAGCAGGGACATTTGTTTTGTTCTTTTGAATATTTAAAAACAGCGTTTTGGAAACTGCAGGTTAGTTTCGCTGTGCTCCTCCAACTTTTCACCTGGTTGTTCTATAATGAAATTTATCAGACATACTTTTCCTGATTCACACAATCATGAAATGTGAACACCAGGGACATACAACACACCTATTTATATGTCACAGTGCTTTAGAGGTTCATAAGCCATTATATTTTCTAAGTTTGCTTTTCCTCCAAATACACATCTTGCTCTATTGTGGGCAATAATGTGTCTACTAGGGATATGTGGTTTAGGGTGTTGTTATTGGAATATTTCTATAAGAGACTAAAAGAGGTAACAAAATGACACTATGTATCATAAGCAGTAAATGGTAATATTCTGTGAAAGTGTATTACCAAAATTATGCCGTTGTGTGTATGCCTTATGCACAATTATAAAATGGAACACACCTCCATCCTTAGCATGTGGCTATTTTTATTTTTAATTATTTACTATTGTTATTTTTATGATGCCCATCATACCTGATACTTTCTAAAGTCTAGGTGCTAGAGCAGGGCAAAACAATTCTTCCTTCCTTTTTTAGACCAGTTTCCAAAGTCAGAGAGAGGATTTTAGAGCATGGAATCAGAGACAACAAAAAATGCACAAGTCTTCCTTGAGTGTGTTTCATTGGCACAGAGCATGAAAACATAACAATGGGCAAACATGTGCATCACTTAATACGTCCTTCAGCGTCAGGGAGCATTTTGTCCACTTACCAATAGACTGATAGTTGCTTTCCAAGCACCAGAGAGTAGCTGGAATAAACACAACAGTCTAACTATTCTCTAAATTATAGACTCTTTCCTGAACCAGTCATTGGTCAGTGCTATCAGATCCAGAGAGCAAGTGGTTCTTTGATGTACTCTTGCTGGGTACACAAAGAGTAGACCTGGAAGGTGAGGTGGTGTACAGACAGCCAACATCACAGGACATCACAGACACACACATTTTCTACATTTCTAAAGATAGAAACAGCAACTAACACATTTACCCTGGATGGCATGCCACCAAAAAGCATCTGTTTCCCACATTTTAATAGTCCTAGATTTCAAAATACATAATTATAGCCTTTAAATCAAGATTTGGCAACCTTTATGAATTTGTTAGTACAAATTATGATTATTTTGAAAATATATCATGTTTTAAGAATGTCCTTAGTGGCTCTGCAGGCAGTTCCCTAGCCTGTCCTAATCTGTGTCTTGTGTGAACTATTCAATATCTTTCCTCAGCATGAAATGGAATTCATCTATCTATAGAGATGATTGGTCTGCACAGATAATGTTTGAAAAAGGAACTTTTCCTGAATACCTGCATTGCAAACTTTCTATTTTGCCCACTCTTTAGCACTTGATTATTGCCCTGCCTGCAGCCATGCTTTGAAATGAAGGGATGTGTGCTCTGGAGCATAGCCGAGCTCGAGCAAGGAGAGATGACATTCATTGACAATGCTGAGCTGTCATTACATTCCGCTGCCTTGATAATACACTCCCAATCCAGAGCTGGCAAAGTAGATCACAGAGGAAGAAGAGGAAAGCAGATCCAGACAGTCCATCCATTCTGAAAAAGACAGAGGACAAGGAATAAACACACTTTTAAAAGAAACATACTTAATATTGGCATTCTAGATTTTTTTTTTTGGCATTCTAGGTTTTTTTCCTCTGCTTTTGGAGACAGGCTCCCACTGACATTAGCTTTCATGGCCAGTCTGGCTTTGAATCTTCTCTGCCTCTAGAGTGCCGGGGCTAAAAACAATGCACAGCTATGTTCAAAACTGGATTTTAAAAGATAATTTTGTCTACAGAAGATGATTACATAAAAAACATAAAGGTATTTTGAACTATTCTGTATATAAGTAGTACTAAGGCTGGTGAGGTGACTCAGCTGATAAGGAAGTCATGGAAAAGCATAACAACCAGATTTGGGTCACCATGACCACCCTGTGGAAGAAGAAACACAGAGATGACTTCCTCAGTTGTCCTCTTAGCTTCATCCCGCAACTTATGAAAACAGATACAGAGATCCACAGTGAAGCATTGGACCGAACTTCTGGATACAAATTCAAGAGAGGGAGAGCAATAATAAGAGCAAAAGGGTCAAGACGATGATGATGATACCCACAGAACAAAACTGACCTGAGCTAGTGAGAGCTAACTGACTCTGAATTGATAATGGGGGAACTTGCATAGGACCACACTAAGACCACTGAATGTGGGGAACAATTGTGAGGCTTGAGCAGCCTGTAAGGCCACTGGCAGTGGGGTCAGGATTTATCCCTAATGCTTGAACTGGTGTCTCAGACACATTCTTTTGGGAGATTACTTTTCATGGCATTCTTGAGAGCTGGATATTTTGGTTTGTTAGGTTGCTTCTGGGATCAACTCTTCTAACTCTGAAGTACACTTATTCAACTTTGCTCATTGGATGCTGCATCATTTGTGGGGGCTGACTTTTTATCAGTAATGACCACTGGTAAGAAAGACAAAGAAAATCACTCTGCCCTGCCTGTAGGAAGTCATCCCATGAGAGACACTGAGACTATTATTAGGAAGGGGATGCTGGGAATTGTACCTTTGTGACTTTCCTAGCCAATTTGATATACTGCAATAAAATATCAGAAAATGAGTAGCTAATAAACTATAGGAAGTATGTTTCTTAGACTTACAGAGATAGAAAATTTAAGTCAAAACAGAAACTGGTTGTTGACTATCTAAACATAACCAAAACTCTAGTCCTAACCCTAAGGTTAGATGTTTTCTGGTTCATAGCTAGCTTCTCTCCTTGAGGGTTTCTCAAAGCAGAAGAGGTTAAGGGGAACACATTCCCGCTATAGCATCCAGCTTCTTCCAGTCTTTCCCTTGCTGCAAATTCTCCATGACTGGCTGTAAGGCTTTCCCACCATGTCTTCTGAACTCTTCATCTCTAAATCAGTTCTAGAGACCTTAGCCTGAGATGTTGTCTTCTCCAGTGACATGGAGAATCTTTAGTCAAGATTCTACATAAACATTCCTATATGTGATCATGGGAGAAAAGGGATATATTTGACTAGCACCCCAAAGCAAAAAGCCAAGGGACCTCTCTTAAGGGAGAGAGGTCATAAGTGTTATTTGTTTCCTAATGTGGTTATGACAGTAGTCATGGAAGAAAGTGAAAAATGACTTAAAGCTAAAAGCAAGCTCCCGGTTTAAGGCTGACAGGTGTGTTTTCCCCATGCGGACCTCCGTCAGTGGCTGGCCACAAGGACAACAGGCAAAGGACAGAGAGCAGCATTAGGGTTCTCACCCCCTGCTTTGTCTGAAATTGCTGGGACTGAAGGCCAAGCTGCTTGGAGCTTTCAAAATCGTCTGCTCACCAAATCTTCATAAGAGTCCGTTGTGCGTCTGGCTCTCACTGATACATTCCCCTCTCTCCCACCCACCTCTAAAACAAAGCTCTTTCTGTCAGTGCAGCCTCTTCTTTGGTTTGTACTAATTTAAAGAGAGAGGTTTTGTCAACTCTGCCCTGAACACAGCTTTATTTGACACATTAATCCTAGCAAATCTCACTTCCAACTGATGACTGATTTCTATTTTATTAAATCAGAGCTTGCTTATGACTGTAAGCTTCAGAAGGGAGTTTGCCACTTCCTTTCAAATGTAATATAGGCTTTAATTACAGGAAGCCCTATCTGTCTAACAGATATCGAAAGCTCTGGGGAATCCCGAACTGCTTCTTATTCATTCTCAGAGAGATAGAATAGATGAAGCCTTCCCAACTCGTGATGACCTCCTAGAGATGGAAGACAGTTTAAAAACTTTATCTTTTGTCCTGTGATGGAAGCTCCTCACATTCAGATCCTTACCACCTTTGTCTTAGGTAATGTGGGATGCTGGGAAAAATTCTCAAGCTTTTAGGAGTTTCTGGTTCAAATTCTATTTTTGTTACTTATCAGCTGTGGAAACATTGCTGTCTTCCTTACCTGTAAAATGAACAGAAATCATGCCAGTCCTAGCTACATTAAAAGGAGTGTTTTGAAGAGAAAATAAAATGTGAAATCATCTAAGAAAATTGAATATTAAATGTGAAGGAAAAATTAATGCTAACTATTGAAATAGAAGGTGTTGAAGCAAATGTTAATTTCATTGGGCTTGGGAAGACTATACCCTGTGCAGAGAGCAGGAAGTTAATGACTTTATATCTTATAATTTTAAATCACAGCATCGTGAACTTTTATGTTTTTGCTTCCTTTACTTATTTGCCTTTATTTCTCTCAATGAAAGAAAAATCACCTTCATGTTTACATAAGAAACAACAAAACAGTAAAAAATACATTTTCGATTGATTCTAGGTCTCATTGCATAGTTAATGAAATACAAGAATGAGTATAGCAGACAAATTACAGACTTTCCTAAAGATTTCAACTTGGGGTTTGAACTTCTTTGTTTACAAACTGTTTGTTGTCAACAAATTCTGGAAGGAGCCAGAAGATAAAGGCTAATTTTATCTCATGGTAGCAGGGGACTTCAGTCCTTCATGGTAACGAAGGAACAGTGACATGCTAATTGGTATAACTTCTCACATGATAACTAAACACAAAACAGAGACAGTGGCTGGAGAGAATATCCACCCTAAGAATTATCACCAGTGACCTTCTTCCTCCAGTACGGTTCAAACTTCTAAAAGTTCTACAACCCAAAGTGATGCCATTATCTAGGGATAATGCCTTCAAAATATGAGCCTGTGGCAGAATTGGCAAAGCTTGGGGAGAGGGCTGATTTAAATCATAGCAAGAATGTATTGATTTTGTTCTAATAACAATTTCTCTGCTTTGATTTTCTCACCTCTAAAATATCAGTAACAAACATGTTGTTTTGTTGTGAGGGTTGATTATGACGTTTATGCATCTAATGACATCACTGTAACTTTGTCAAACCAGAGAGCCACAGGACATAAGAAGTTCTTTTTTGTTTCTTTTTTTTTTCCAGTAACGATTCCTTTCCCTACAAAATCATCAGGGTTCTCTTTACGTGACCTTTCGCCAGGGGTAGCCACTGCTCCATTGCCTACAGCTAAGGCACAATATCCATCTTGTAATTTCTAGTCTGTGCCATTTGTTTTGTTTTTTATTTTTTCACCCTAGGGAGACTCTCATAGTTTCAATGATCTTTTCTTGACTATTGTGATAGAGTGATGTTTTTTTCTTTCTCCAAGTAATTCTTGTTCTTCCAACAGTTTCATTCCTAAAGCAAGACTTGACAGAACCACTCCTTTTTCTTGTTAGAGAAAGTAGAGTCTGAGATGAACTGGTTGATTCTAAGGTAGTGAGTGTTAATACTTAATTAAAACTCCATGCATCAATTTACCATAACTTCTTCAAATGTAGGGAATGAAGAGTCAGATAGCAGACAATTAAATGGGCAACTAGCATATAGATTTTCACAGTCTTGCAGTATCCGGTGATATTTAACTACCTACTCTGTTTCCACATGAAGTCTCCAGCTCCTCTGCACAATACAAGCAGAAGAACCAGTCATGGAACTGAGGGATATGAATAACCTCATCCCAACAGATCAGCTCTATTTTAAGAGATTATTTACCTTTAAAAAGGTAGTCTATCGGTGTGGGATAGGGTTTGATGAGGGAAAAGTTGGTGATGACAAATTTGAATACAAAAGTGAACTGTAACTCCACTCTGTCAAGGTCACAATTTTCTTTAGCACAACAGCCTGTACCTAAACTGTGTCTATTTCCTAATAGCTCTGACTGTTCCATCCTAAATTTGCTATTACAAGACAGTTATCTTCCATCTAAAGGGCTGCCCTTAGCTGACCTCACTCTGGAATGAAAGTCACCAGCATTATATAGAACATAAAACTCAAACCCCAAAGCCTGGCCCTTGATGGAGTACTTCTGACTTCTGACAGTGTTGAATGGGAGCTGTTAAAGCAGACTCAAAGGCAGGATTTCAGCTACGTATATTCAGTCACCCTTGATGTTTCCGGGCCTTTCTTCTAACCAAGTCCGACACTGCATTTAGATTTTCACATGTTCCTGCTGAGAAGGGACATTTTCGTCAAATGCACCTGAGGCCACTGTGAGACTTTGGAAGTTGTGCTGAGCCAGGTGTCCAGTTGATAGGTTTATTGAGACCACGTTATGTAGTCAACTGCCACAGTCCACTTGAAAACTCAACGATGTGTAAGAAATGCAAAAGCTGACAGTCCTTTATAAAAGCCATTAGCAAACTTGGCTTGGAGGACTTCTCAAGCATGCTTTGGGTAGACAGAAAGAAATAACATGCACTTACACACACACACACACAAACACAGTATTTGCACTGAGAAATTCAATATAGGAACATTTCATTCTGGCAGGTGTGCAATCTGTGCTACAGTGAAAATCTCCAGTAGCAATAACAGATGTAACTAGTATTATGGTAAGTTGTCTCTTCTCTACAAAGATGAGTTGAATGTCCTTCAGTACATAGGCTCAATACTTTTAAATTTTCATTCTTCTCACTAGTCAAACCAGAATAATTGTCATATTTGGTTCTGGCTGCCATAGAAGAATATCTATTAAGAAGCTCTTTCAATTACAATTACTGGAGTTTGGGGAGTACCACATTGAGATGCTAGCGTAGGAAATCTGGTTTTAGTAAAGGCTCATTTTCTGGTTCACTGAAGGCTGTTTCTGCTGTATCTTCATACCATAAATGAGTTGGCTCCTCTAGAGTCTCAAGCACTTGTGCATAACAGGAGCAGTAACGAAAAGAATATTTCTGCCTACTGTCAAATTTACTATCCTCCTGCCTCAGCCTCATCAGTACTTTGGTTGTAGGCATATGCCAATATGATTAATCTAAGAAACCTCTTTTATAATAACAATTAACCATTTCCCATGACCTAATCACTTCTGAAAATTCCTGCCTACTAACATGCCACACTGAGGACTATGTCCCTACTTGGGGGAACTTCAGTTTAAATCAACAACACATTGTGTTTCTTTTTCAGAGAATTGTTGTATGTGACTCTTTAAAAATACAAAAAACTGGAGGATTATGGGAATATTATATGATAATTAAAAACAACTTCTCTATAATATAAAGTCATTGGTGTTCCCAGGTTAAAAAAGTTACCTGAAAATAGGGTGAACTGGAGATATCATTAATAACAAATAACTTATGATCAGAAAAGAAACACATGACATTTGAATTAGACATATTGGGCTGACTTCCTTTATACTTCATTTTTTAAATACATTGTACCTGTCTCGAAAAAAAAAATACATTGTTAGCATTGTGACAGATTTGGTCTGGATCTACAACTTCATTGGTTAATATAGTGGACAACTGAAATAACAATTTTTCTAATTTTCTCCTAGCCTGTGCTCCCCTCAAAAATTACATTAAGAAAAGAACCTCAACAGAACATAGCAAAAATAATAACTCTGTGAGAGACCAGAAAGCATAAGAAGTGATATATAGAGACATTAATTAGACATAAATAATAAAAAAACTAGAAAATTAACTTTTCTTAGATCCTAAAACAATGTGCAATTCTTCTGTTTGGCATTTGCTTATCATATATCAATTCTGCTAATTTATACATATATTCTGCTATCTAGAATAACCTTACTTTCTACCTAGTTAATAAAATGTACAACATAATTTTTCAATTACCATAAGAAAGTGACCATAAGATTGAAAATTTTAAGTCTCACTATAGTAGCAATTATCTTAATATCAAATGCTTTACTACAGATGATACAAACACACACACACACACACACACACACACACACACACACTTAATCAATGCCAGGCAAATAGAGCATATTATACTTAGAGAAAGAATGTTTCTTGTATGTAATTTTGAACACCATCTCAGGATCTGTTTTATTTTAAAAACAACTGAAATGGTTAAGTGACAATTTTTTTTCCACAAAATGTCTGTGTTAAGTCAACAGAGAATTAACTTCTGTAACCTCCATAAAAGGAAACATTAAATCCATTTTCTCCCCCAAAGTAGATATGAATTACAGGACCTTTGGAGAACGTGATCTTTGTGATTAAGCACTATTTTTAAACCAGGAGACATGATAGATCGCACTGGAAGGAGAGCTGCAGACAGATGCGCTCTTGACGGGGTCTTCTTTATCCCATCTGCTCCGTGCTGGGAGTGCTTTACTGTAGTGGTTCGTACATCCTGTGCTGATACTTCTGATTTTCTCAGTTAGAATATCAAGCCAAATTAGATTCTTCTTAGTTTTAAAAATAGTGCAATGCAAAACCTTTGATGTCTCATATCATCACAGCTTGGGCAGTTAAATAACCTAATTTTTGGAATTCTGTTGATAAGTCTTCCTAGACTCAGTGCTAACAGAAGCTGTTTCAAACATGAGAACACAAAGTGTGAACACTGGAGTGAAACAGAAGTGAAGTGTAGATTCGGAGCACGTCAAACACACTCTTAGGGTCTCTGTTAAATAAACACCCCGAGTAAGACACAAACTTGGGATGAATAATTATTCAATTAATAAAATAAACACAAAACTATTAAAAGCTGTAAATATTCGACTGCAAAAGAAAATGTTTAAGGATCTAATACATATTTGCCAATGCCACACATATTATTTACACAGGTTAGGACGTGACCGGATTTAGCATTGTTCATACTCACGCTAAATGTATTCTTTGGACTCTTATAAGCAGGCTGACGCTTCCTGATTGCTTCAACAGAAGGTTCGTGAACTTCCACAACAAACAAAACCTTTTGTCTTCCCTGCTGTTGTTTGTCAGTGAGGGCTGTGAAGTGGTTGTTGAAGATAGTACATGTAGTCTTTATTGGTAGCCTTTTGTAAAAGCAAATTGGTACCTAGCCATTACATTGCACACATCTAATTCTTATGTCGCCTAAGTTTTAAAAGTAGGGATTCATGTGGAACCCTCTGTACTTCACTTTATATATAGATTTTCCAAATAATATCACCTTTAAGTATTTTGTAGCTATACCACACCTAGCCTGATTTTAATGTCTTCAGTTAGTTAGCCAAATAAATGTCTTCCTTCCATCATCTTAGACAATACCCTAAAAGCAGAATACAGCTGGCCTATGTTCCCTGTTCATCCTTACTGTACTAGCTAATTCCTAATATTCACTCAACTCAGTTATCACCCCTCAAAAGAAGACTTCTGCCTTGCCTGCTTGCTATCTGGTCCATCACAAGCCTCTGATTTAACATTATGAAATAACATTGAGATTACAATTTTCACCACCAATGGTCCCCAGTAACTAAACTCCCCCCATTGATTCCTTTAGGGTGGGCATAGCTCCTCACCATTCAGCTTTCTACTTTTTATGTAATTCCTCATAGTCAGGGTGACTTTTGTTTGTTTGTTGCTTTCTGTTGTTGTTTGGTTTTGGCTTTTATGTGACAGGGTTTCTCTTTGTAAAATCCCTGGTTGTTCTGGAACTTACTCTGTAGACCATACTGGCCTCAAACTTACAGAGATCTACCTGCCCAACCTCCCAAGTTCTGAGACTAAAGGTGTGTGCCACTGCCTACGGCACTGGGATGTAGCTCAGAGCTAGAGTACTTGGCTTCAGTCAGACTGATTTTTTTTTTTTTGATAAGTAAACCATGCTACTTCTGAAACACTCTAGGGCTTTTCATTCTGCGTCAGCTTCTGTCCTCTCTGATCTTGGGTGCTCCTAGCATTCCCCATGATGCTACATAATGTACCATTTCTGAGAACTAGATCTATTCACTTTTTCTGTAAATATGCAGTGGTTTTGCTTATTTCACTTAATCAAAAGTAGACTTTTGGTGCTTTCTTTTTAAACTAAAGTATACCTAAAGAAGCAGGAGGCACACATTAATATTGCTTGGTGGTCAATTAATCACTCTACTTGTTTTTTAATATCTTTGCACAGGCCCGCTTCTGCTTCAGACTTCATGTGATATTTTGCTTAATGATTGTGTTCCCTATACTCCAAATACATGAGCTAGAATTCAGAACAATACAAGTTTTGTCAGATTTGTATCCTTAGTAGCATACTACACTTAAAATTCATAAAGATAGATAAATGATAGATTTGGCATATTAATTAGGCAAATTATAATAGAGAAATAATAAGAACCCTATAATTTTTCTAATATTATTATGGTGTGATATTTTCAATACTCATTTCTGTAATTAATAATTTATTTCTATTCTAAGTCTTTACAGGCATAAAACTAATCAAATTTTATATTTCCTGTTTTTCATAATACAGTATTCTTATTTACAAGCATGGTACTTACTAAAAGTAGAATATAATTTGGAAACAATAATTCTAATTCACTCTGCTGAACAAACAGATACATATAGCACTGTTTTCAGGTTCATATGAAAATCAAAAATAAACAGAACAATGACTGTTGCTGAGTCTTGAGATTCCATAAACTAGGTACCACTTACCAGCTAGGTTCTTGCTAGAGGCAATGAAAAGAAGAGTCTTATTAAGGGAACTTGGGGATTCCTTTTTTTAAAAAAAAAAAAGCCCCAGGAAGAAAACAGCAGGTGCACAAATAAATGTGATAAGATACAGAAATGACACATTTTCAGATCTCTTCCAAATAAGCCCTGAGCGAGGACACAGTGTGTGGCTGATGACCACTGGGCATAGCTGTGCTAGTCACACTCTTCTGGGCTTTCTGGGGATGAGGCAATGGGGGATTGTGTACAGACTCATATAGTATGGAATTAAAACAAAAACACTGGGCTGTAAAGTCATCTGCACTTTCAGCTAGCTTCTGAATTCTGAATTAAACTGCAGTTGATGTCTTCTTCCTGTGGATTATCCGTTTGGTAAGAAACTGTAGGGTTGTCACTGAGTGTAAGTGTAGCAAACCCTGAAGACTGGTCTGAAGGAAAGTAGGCAGAAACATCAATGTGATTCCTTCATAGTATACTCTATGTACAGAAGATCTTTTTTTTACCAATCTAGCTTCTTTTCCTATAATAGTTCAAAATTAATGGTTTTTTAACATAAAGTGCTGTAAGTTTAACCCCTGGATCTCTCGCTGAGACAGTTATACAAGAAAATATAAATTGTCCATTAATAGAATACCTTCTGACAGACACAGATTCTTTGAGTTATGTTTTATTTTATTTTATTTACTGAATATCTCTTTGGTTCCTTTACACTAACTCTGTCTCCTTATGTAACACTAATGTATATCTGGATAAAATGATGATGGCTTTGAGTTGATGCTGCTATCAGACCTACAGCAAGCACTCGACCAAAAAACATTCAAAGGAAGAAATTGATAGATTTTTAAATATATTTTCAGCTATTAAGCCTGAAACATAAGACTATATATTTGCATTCTAAGTCATTAGTATAGTCGACAGATAATTTGAAAAACTAACTATAAGGATAAAAAAACACAGTAAGGTGAATACTAGATTTCGTGTGCTGATAAAATAATACATGTGAGCAAGAATTTGCTAAAAATAGAAATAACTTTGAAAATGGTATATAACCCTCCCATAGCATTTACTCATTTACTCTTTACTACACACTATCCTTAGTGCCCTGTCATCTATCTATCCATCCATCTAGCTAGCTAGCTAGCTAGCTAGCTATTACCTGCTACCATCTGATTACTGAACTCATATCTGAAAATTAGGTACTCTAAGTCATAAGTTACATATGTAAAAAAATGCACACAGTTGATAAGTAGTCCAAATTTGTAAATTTCTTTCTGCTGTTTCTTTTACTTAAACTTTTAATTCCTATTTTCTTTTCTGAGAGTATACATTGCTTTTTATATCTTCCTTATTAGTTTATTTAATTTTTGAGTAAGGTGAATGCATGTGTGTTTATTGTGTTTTGGTGACCAGAGGGCAATGTGAGGGATGTTTCTCTCCCTCAGTCATGTGGGGCTGAGGGATCTATCTCAGATCATCAGGTTTAGCCTCAGGGGCCTATGCCCACTGCAAAATCATTGCTCATTACATTCTGCCTGCAATCTTTTTCTCCTCCTCCTCCTTTTCCTCCTTGTCCTCCTCCTCCTCATCCTCCTTCTCCACTTCTTCTTCTTCTTGAAATGGATTTTTCCTCCACAGGACAGAATGGCCTGGAACTCACCACAAAACCCAATGCTGGTCACAACTTTATACCAGCCCTGCTCCCTAAGTCTCTCAAGAGCTAAGATATGTTACCCCATCTAGCTTCAGAGTTCTTATTATTACCCGTGCTTTATTGTCCTTACAAGAAATGCCAGAAGAAATAATTTGCATAAAAGTTAGTGCTGTAGACAAGGACACAAGGAGTTCTGTTTCACAGGCTGGAATGAGCTTTAGTTGTCCAAGTATTTCCTCCTCTTTAAAATGTATTTTATACAGTGCCAGGGCTCAGATTCAGAGCTTTGCTCATGGTACGTAACTATTCAACAAGCTGAGGCTGCATCCCTGGGCCTTCTTTTTTAAATAAGAAGTCCTATCTCAGAGATGCCCAATCATACAACAAAAGCATATGCTCATCTATGTTCATAGCAGCATTATTTGTAATAGCCAGATCCTGGAAACAACCTAGATGCCCTTCAGTGGAAGAATGGATGAAGAAACTGTGGAATATATACATGCTAGAATACTACTCAGCGGTAAAAAACAATGACATCTTGAATTTTGCAGGCAAATGGATGGAAATAGAAAACACTATTCTGAGTGAGGTAACCCAGACCCAAAAAGATGAACATGGGATGTACTCACTCATAATCGGTTTCTAGCCATAATTAAAGGACATCGAGCCTATAAATTTGGGATCCTTGAGAAGATAATAAGAAGGTGAACTCCCCCCCAAAAAAGATATAGTAATCCTCCTGGATATTGGAAGTAGACATGATCGCCAGGCAAAATTGGGAACTTGAGGGTTGGGCGAGACTGGGCCAAGGGAAGATGGGGAGAGAAAAGTGTGAAGGGGAGAACGGGGGGAGCTCGGAGGAATGGGGTGCTTGGGATATAGGAAGGGTGGATATGGGAGCAGGGAAGCATATATCTTAATTTAAGGAGCTACCTGAGGGTTGTCAAGAGACTTGACCCTAGAGGGGTTCCCAGGTTTCCAGGGAGACGCTCCCAGTTAGTTCCTTGGGCAGAAAAAAAAAAGAAAAAAAAAAAAAAAAAAAAAAAGAAGTCCTATCTCGATACATCCATGCATTTACCTCAGGAAACGCTGCCTGGTATTTTAGATGGCTAGAGTTGCCTCAAGAGAGTTGCTTCAGATATGGATCACCAAACAACTGAAAGTAAGTTAATGAGAACTACAGGACTAAGGGTTCTTTGCCAAGTAGCAGTCTCTTGTTTTTTTTTTTCCTTTCTGACATGAAGCAGGCCTGCCACACTTCCCGGGGGCAGGCAGAAGAGCCTCTGCATTTGCATTCATCATTGTTAGAGGCCTGCACGTTTCATAAGCTGACATGGCTGGTTCTTGTCAACGTAAAAAGGATACAGCTTGGTGAACTAACTCCCCTCCCTCCAAGATGTAATTAAGTTAATTGCATACCATGGCTCTCCTTCTATCTGCTTGATTAGTGTCCAGTGAAAAAAATTGATTGTTTTCCAATCTCTTGGTGATTTATTTTTCCCCAGGGACAACAGAGTCTTCTGTTTCTATATTTTCAGTAACTTTTTGGTGGGAATGCTGGTAAGTATTTTGTAGAATTAGAAACAAAGAATTTATAATGAATACTTACCCATCTCTGGTGGATTCCCTCCTGCTCAGTCTCTATATGACTGTCCTATTTGTTAGTAGCAACAATGTATCATTAAGTTCTATATACCAAAATGTTGGTTTTGTTTTGCCTTCATTCCAGAGTCAGAATCACACAATAATTATTAGCACAGCAACTCTGAAACTCAGTTTCTGGCAGTACCTGTAGGTGGTATGAATTAGGCATGTTATTTAGTCTCTCTGTGCCTTATTCTGCAGCTATAAGATGAGCGGAATGGCTGCCTCTGTTTCATAAGGCTGGTGGGAGGCTCCTGTATGGCCACATAGAAAGTGCTTCCTATAGTTTCCATAATAGTGTACACCTTAATAAATACTAATATACACTCCTTTGTGTTTATTTTATGACTCCCAAGAGGAAATTATTTAACCATATATTTTGTACTTCTGCTTAAGATAAGGCAGGAGAAAAAGTGGCTTAGGAATTTTAATATCAGCAACACATTGTATTATAAAAGAAATAGATTCTTAGATGTTCTGAGAAAAAAATTATACTTTGGTTGACACATTACCATGGCTCTTTGCTATTATCTATCTGATAGTATCTAATATCTACCTGATGTCAAAGGTCATAATTTTTAACTGTTTTTTTTTTAATAGAAAAAAGGTTTAAAGGGTAACAGACTTCCTTAGAGCATGTTTACAAAGTGAGACTAAGTTGACCAGTATGCATAGTGAATAGAAACAGAAACTCTTGGATAACTTTGTCAAAGTATTTCCTATCTCCAAGAATAATTTAACAATAACAGGGGTTGTAACTTAACTTTAAAGACATAATTTTGGTTATCTTTCTAAGGTTCCTTCTCTTAGACTCGATAAATAGTGGATCCCCTAAATTTTTATGGTAGATTATACTATGATTTTATTTCTTAATGTTTTATTGTTTGTTAATTTCATCCATACATGGAATGGGTTTTGATCAAATCTTAACCCTGTTCCTTCCTCTCCGACTCATCCCATCTTTGCCCCACCACTATTCTCTACCAGTTTCATGGTTTTTTTGCTTGTCGGTTCAAGCCAATAGTCTACTTGGTGCTGCTAGCACATGAGTGAGTAGAAGGTCATTCAATGGAGGTGGTCAGTTTCTCAGAGGCCAGACCCTTCGTCTCCCAGAAGCCAACAATTGCCAAGAGGTTTTCAGTCTCTGTCTTAACAAAACACAATTGAAAATAGCTCTCACTTCTAAAATGAAACTGGAACACTGACTTTCCCATCTGCTTTTTAAATCTCAAATTATCTTTTCAACACTGGACCTCAGTGGGCTCAACTGTATTTTAAAGAACTTCCAAATTCAGGTGTTTTATAATTTGATGAACATAAGTACTAATAATTTTTTTAATTAATTTCATTAATCTAGGCCAGGTCAGATGATGTTGATGTGGATACAGGTCAGGAATGAACGTATTTGGTGATATTTCTAGGTTGAAAATTCATTTTCCAAAGGCCTCCTCCAACACTAACATTGCACAATGTTGTATACAACTGAATCTCAACTCAAAATATGTTCAAAGATTTTAAACAGTGTTTATCTGTTCCACCAAGAAGCTGTTCCTACTGTACTATATCATAAATCATAAATGGATTTTATTCTCCTTCTTTATACCCTGTTGTATAACATCTGTTAATGAACAAAGAAAGGATCATTTAAGGGGTCTCCTAGACATGCCTTTGTTTTGTTTTGAATAAAACTTTTACAGATAGAAGTATGCTCTCCACTTAAAAAGTCGTATATAAATTATCATCTTGTTAAAAATAGATCAAAGTATGCAGCAACTCTGAATTATGGCACAGAGAAGAGTGTGAATAGCAAACTGGTTATTTAAATGTCTGTCACCAATAGTTTATTCTTCTCATAAGAAACAAATTATCCCATAGATCCAGACATTTGCCAAGTTTCACACTGTTGGTATGAATCATAGCAATCTGGGACTACATCTCTTGTTGTCTCAACTTTTCAAAAGTTTATCTTATCAAGCTAAATTACTTAATTTGTATTGAACAAAGTAGGCGGCAGAGTGGGTCTGAGCTACAGATTCATAACTAGCAACAAAATGAAGCCACCATAACTTAATTGTTAGATATTTTCATCGAACATAGAACATCCAAGATCAAGCAGCATATATGTCAAAATCTTGTGTGTTTAAGACCTTAGCTATAGGATTTGGCTATGTCGTGTGTGTGTGTTTGTGTGTGTGTGTGTGTGTGTGTGTGTATGTGTGTGTGTGAGTTTGTGTATGCATGAATATATGGCCTTTCTTTATATATACACATGCCTACACACACATATACATATATAGATAAATAAGCATGTCTGTGTATGTGCTGTTTTTAAAACTTGTTTCAAATCTGTGTAATTCAGAAACAATAATCTCATCATGACGAATAGAACAATCTACATGCTGATCTAAATTGTGCCAGGTGCTCTGGTTAGAAACTCGATGCAATTATTGCAGCTTAATACTATTTTATTTATGCTGTATCCTCTTAAGTTTGAATCCTTCCCATAGCACTGGGCCTCTATTTCTTCTTTTCTGAAGAAAACCTTTTGAGCTTTGAACTTCATACTGATAATAACTCTCAACACATGATCACTGATCTGGAAGTAGAAGTTGGAGTTGTATTGATAAAGTTTTATCAATACAACTGCCCCTGGTCATGCTTGTCACTCTTTGATTTTTTTCCATGAATCTATGAGAGAAGGACCAGATTAACTTTGGAGGAAAGAGGGCCACATTTCAGAATGTTTTATCTGTCCTGTCTTCCACTATATTTCCCTTCCCATCAACCTACAGTCTCAACTACCAAAGAAACTTTTAAAGCACTCCTCCCGACTCCTTAAGAATCAATAGTTCCTTCAGAGCCTAGCAGGCACCAGTGTTCCACACCAACGCAACACAGCATGAGCAGGAGGAACAGATTCTCATGGCCATGGTTTTGCTTAAAGGAATCACAAAATAGCAAACAACTTAGGAGCCTTAGGAGTGGAGTGCATTTATGTATTTTAGAATATATATGTATATACCATATGTTTATACCAACAATTAATGAAGAAGGAGGCCATGAATTTAAAAGAAAGTGATGTGGTTTATGTGGGAAAGTTTGTAAAAGAGAAAAGTAGGGGGAAATTATGTAATTATTTTATAAACTCAAAAAAACAAAAGAAATAATTATTTTATAGTCATTGGAAAGCAAAACTCTTTCACTAACCTGGCAAAATTTAGTCTTGAAGATCTATGCTGAGATTTAGGTGAACATCCACCATAATGTATGTTACACTCTTAGTACATCCTTCACCCCTTGGACTTTCCTATAATTTCACAAATACCTTAAATTATAATTTTCTAAGTCCTTCTTGGTTTATTTTGTAGTGTTTACCTGAAATATTAGAGATGGAAATCAATAAATCAAAACTGATTAAAGTCTTGCCAAAAATAAGTGTTTGAAAAAATATATCTATCCTGAATTGAAGTCTTAGACAATGTGTAGATCTATTGAACATTATATTTGATGCTATTAGTAGGCACAACAGTCATGTTTTTGTTTCATAGCTACAAATAAAAACAAATGCACAAATCTTAACAATTAATTAGATTTAAATATTATTGCTGAAAATTTCTGAGCCATTTCTTTAAGAATGTACTATTAGAATTCAGCACCTGTTCAAGTTTCCTCTCAGAGACTCGGGGAGGCATATTATTGAGACATTGTCTGGAATCCTCAGAGAACAGACACCAGGATATCATTCGGGAGGTGAGCTAACAGCAGCGGGGTATCAGTATAATGCATGCTGCTCTTCAGCCCATTTAGTGTCTCCTGCTTGGAAAGAAGATCCTGCTGGTTCTTGTTCTGAACCATCACCCAGCCTCAGAAAGTTATAAGCAGATTCCCACTTCTGCCGCATAGACTCTGACTCCTCTCTTCAGAGACTCGATTTGTTGTCTGTCTCTAGTACCAAGGCCAGAACTTAGCCTTGATGGCCTCTGCCATGCTTTTGTCCCTGTGTCTATATGTCCAAGGTACTAATAATTCTTCTAATAAATTACTTGATCCCAAGGGATCCTTCTTGGTATTTTCCCTGTATACATCCACATCTATTAATTTGAAGCAATATTGTCTACCTCTTGAAGAAATTCTCTTTAACATGTCATGTTTTTAGAGTTCCTTAACTTACTACATGTTTCTGTTTGTATCTGATTGAGAATGTGTACCTTGCTCTGGTAGTATTGTTTACCTCTCACTTCTAAGGTTACCAATAGAAACAGAAAAAAAAATCTAATGTTCATTTCACATTTTTCACCTACCTAGCACTATGGCAAGCACTTCAGTTGAATGAGTGCTCTTCTGTAGTACTAACATTCAAGAAGGCAGACAGTATTAATTCCTCTATGTGCAGAAGACAGAGTGGAACATTTCCAACTAGGCTGCTCTAGGCGAACTGAGTCTTTCTGTGATGACCTAAAATAAACTCTTTCTAGAAAAAAAAATGATGACAGTGAAGAAGGGTGGGGAGAAGAGAAGACAAGGAAGAAAAGGAGAGGGAAGAAGATGTTATCAGTTGTTATGAGACCTGGAGAGACAACTATGTAGTTTTAAGCACTTGCTACTCTTACACATGACCTGGATTAGGTTGGCAGAACGTACATCAAGTGGTCAGCACCATATAATTCTAGTTCCATGGAATCTGATGCAGGTTCTGTCACATGTTTAGTGCATGTACATGCATTCAAACACACGCACTCACAAAATCAATGAATCAAATCTTTAACTAGAAAAGTTATTTCTCCCCTGTCTATGCTGTTTGCTTGCATTCTGCTTGAAGCTACAGTTGTTATGGGGTTCACATAGCTGTACTATCTCTTAAAAACAACTGCCACTGCACACAGTTAAAGCAAAGAGGGCACTGTGGTAAAGATTGAAGGCACAGCCTTGAATTCATCTGTGCAATGAAGATTTCCAATATTCCCTTCCTCATTGAGTCAGTGTCCTTCCAGTCCTAATCATTTTCCTCTTAGAAAATTGCTGAACCTTTCACAATGACCATGTGGACTTACTAAGCTGGGTACTTAACCTGTCTTTTCAGTATGCTGTTTTTTTTCCAGTTCTTCAAAAGCTTACTTTATCACTCAAAATGCCAACTATAGACCATTTTTTATCTAGAAGTTTTTCAAATATCCCAGGGCTAAATTCTTTCTCCTTCTGAAAGTTCACTATACTATAGGATAGTTCTGAGAAACTATTATTCATTAAAATCCTTTGTAGTGTCTTCATGGAAATTAGAAGTATCTTAAAGATATTATTGAACTTAGTTATTTTTCCTATGTGTTACCACTCACAATTTGTCTTATATCAGAATACTTCATTCATTGAATAGAAAGGATTCCCTAGAAGTTGAATTTGGCTGCCTGATCTTTATATTTGAACATCTGGAAAACTGACACTTGACATGAAACATGGGGAAAACATTTGCAAGGTCATACAAGTGATTTTTCTAGACTTCTCCAAGTAAAGGTCTCCATTTGTTAGTAGACTCAATGAACGTAGAAAGTACATTTTTCTGGAAGTAGGAGGCTAACAATTCATCAATCCTGAAAAGCATTACCCCTATTTATTATTGGGCCCCTTAATGCAATGCATTGTAATTGTATTTCCTTTGTGTCATATAAGTAAATGAAAAAGTATTTCATTTGGAACAAAATGGGGGACAATGATTTGATCTATAGGAGAAAGTGATAAAAATATCTTCTGGTGGTATTCTGTAAAAGTACCTTGGGAAAAATTTTGCCTCTTTCCCACCACTAGTGCAGTGAGAAAGCACATATCCTTCCATGACACAGTCACAGATGGGGAAACTTCATTCATCCTGAACTGAACGTGATATAGCTCAGAAATAGAAGAGCAGGACATGCACACCTGTAATCCTAGATCTAGGAAATCTAAGGCAATAACATATGGTGTTTGAGATCAGCCCAGGCTACATACTGAAGCCTTGTTCTTCAAACAACAAACAAACAAATATACAATTAAATAAGAAATTAATAATAAGGGAATAAGAATCTTTATTGCAGGGTAGCTCAGTCTAATAAGTTTGTTTAATAACCTGTTTGTCTCATGAGAATGGCCATAAATTTAGATATAAAATTTCTATTACACAAAACCACTATAATCCAACGTCTTACAATGCATTGTTCCTGGGTCTTTGACTGTCTCTCCAGTGTACTTCTTTGTTTGACTTTAGAAAGATAATTCTGAAGAATCCTGAGAGACAGTCCAGATGTGTTGGTCCATGAAAACATCCCTGACTTTGTTCCATGTATTAGATGGCCCTCCCTCTGCCTATCCACACAGCATCATGAACTTCTAATAATTAAAAAACACACAATAACTCATGCAATTATTCCTACTCATCTCCCTCAGCTCTCTAACAGCAGGCACATTCAAAATAGACAATGTATTTTTTAAAATTGCTTCTTTGATTTCCATTGCCCACTGTAGATTTGTCTCATAAAGGCGAACAAGACATTTTGGGGGGGGGGGAATAATAAAGAAGAGCACAGACATAACTACAAAATGTCTGAACACAGAGATGTTTTTCTTAGCAGCTCTAGAAGGAACAATTGTCTTTCCTCCTTCAGTGTAGTTTTGGACATCCAGCCCACATATCACAGTACAGGAAAGGGGAGACTGACTAATCTTCCTGTTTCCACTTCTAACATCACTGTCTTAGTATGTGGATGTCATGTCTGCTGGGGAATCAATAGATCATATAAAAGCACCTTAAAAACACTGCCAGCTTTCTGGAATTAGTGTTGCTGTTGAATTCTAATTTTAAGCCAGGATGATCTGATAAAACACATGAGGTTATTCCAAATTTTTTTGTATTTGCTGAGGTTTGTTTTGCTACCTAGTATGTGGTCAGTTTTTGAAAAGGTTCCAAGAGGTGCTGAGAAGATGATATATTCTTTTATGTTTGTATGGAATGTTCTATAAATGCCTGTTAAGTCCATTTGAATCATAACATCTGTTAGTTCCCTTATTTCTTGGCTAATTTTTTGTCAGACAGACCTGTCCAGTGGTGAGAATGGAGTGCTGAAGTCCCCCACTATTAGTGTGTGGGGTTTAATGTGTGATTTAAGCTTTAATGTGTTTCTTTTACATATGAGGGTGCCCTTATATTCTGGGCATAGATGTTCAATATTGAGATTTCCTCATGAAGTATTTTTCTTGTGACTAATATGAAATGTCCTTCTTTGTCTCTTTTGATGGATTTTAGTTTGAAGTCTATTTTAGTAGATATTAGAATAGCTCCCCCAGTTTGTTTCTTAAGTTCATTTGATTGGAACATTTTTTCTAACCCTTTACTCTGAGGCAATGTCTGTATTTGAGGTTGAGATGTGTTTCTTGTATGAAGCAGAAGAATGGATTCTATATTTTTGTATCCAATCTGTTAGCCTGTGTCTTTTTTTATAGGTGAGTTGAATCCATCTATATTAAGGGCTATTAATGACCAGTGATTGCTATCTTCTGTTAATTTAGTTTTCTGTTGGTGATATTATTTTGTGTGTTTTTCCCTTCTTTAGTATTTATTGCTGTGAGATCAATTGTCTGTGATTTTGTTGATGTAGCCAACTTTCTTGGGTTGGAGTTTTTCTTCTAGCACTTTGTGTAGGGTTGGTTTGTGTCTAGGTATTGGTTAAATCTGGTTTTGACATGGAATATCTTGTTTTTTCCTTCTATGGTGATTGAAAGTTTTGCTAGGTATAGTAGTCTGAGCATCAGTAAAGAACATGTTCAACAAGACAAAATGGCAGCCTATAGAATTGAAAAAGATCTTCACCAACCCCACATAAGATATAGGTCTGATCTCCAAAATATACAAAGAACTCAAGAAATTGGTCATCAAAAGAATGAATAATCAAATAAAAATGGAGTACAGAAATAAACAGAGAACTCTCAACAGAAGAATCTAAAGTGGCTGAAAGACACTTAAGGAAATGCTCAACATCCTTAGCCATCAGAGAAATGCAAATCAAAAACAACTCTGTGATTCCATCTTACACCTGTAAGAATGGCCAAGATAAAAAACACAGATGACAACTTATGCTGGAGAGATTGTGGGGTAAAAGGAACACTCCTGCATTACTGGTGGGAGAGCAAGCTGGTACAGCCCCTTTGGATATCAATATGGTGATTGCTCCAAAAAATAGAAACAACTGTCCTCAAGACACAGAAAACCCACTTTTGGGTATATATCCAAATGATGCTCAACTGTAACCCAAGGACATGTGCTCAACTATGTTCATAGCAGCATTGTTTGTCATAGCCAGAACCAGGAAACAACCTAAAAGCCCCTTGATCAAAGAATGGATAAGGAAAATGTGGTACATTTACACAATGGAGTACTACACAGCATAAAAAATAATGACATCTGAAATTTTCAGGCAAATGGATAAAGCTAGAAAGCATCATATTGAGTGAGGTAACCCAGACCCTGAAAGACAATTATCACATGTACTCACTCATAAGGGTTTTTAAACATAAAGCAAAGAAGACCAGCCTACAAATAACAATCTCAGAGAACCTGAACAACGAGGACCCTAAGAGGGATGTACATCAATCTAATCTACATGGGAAGTAGAAAAAGGCAAGATCTCCTGAGTATTTTGGGGGGCATGGACACCATGGGAGATGGTTGAAGGGGTGAGGAGTGGAAGGGAGGGGAGCAGAGAAAACATAGTTCAATAAAATCAATAAAAAAAATAAGGGGAAAAAAAGAAATGCAAACACCCAAAATTAAGAAAGACCATGAGAAAAATCACAACACAAGATTCTACTTCCTGCTCACTTCCGTGACAGATGTAGACATATCTGACCTTGATAAACACACCACCATGCAGTGTTTGCTATTTTTGCTCTATACTCACTTTTTTAGCACAATACCAGTCATGTCCAAGATGTACTAAGTCCCAAAATGCATAGTGAAATGAGTTCAGATTTGAATGGAAAAAAATGCCTTTGTAAAGAGGGGTAATCTTGCTGGTTATCACTTTTATTACCTGAGAAATTAAGAGCACAGCCCTCCCAACTTTCAAATTCTCTGATTTTATGAAAGTTCAGACAAATGCATTTGTTTTACATGAAAGACCTGCATTTTGCTACTAATTTAGAAAAACTCCATGGTTAAGCGTGTTATGATGTTAATGACAAGGACGGTCACAAATGTGTTTCCTATAATTATGCAAAGCTCTTTTCTCTAGCCATGGAATCATTTTCATGTGGTTTTGAAAGGTGACAATTTAAGAAAAAAATAAACACATGATTTAGTGTCTTCAGTTGAAGACTGTTCAGAATTATATGTGTAGATATCTAAGATCAGAAAGTTTTATCTCGCTCTTCCATTCAATGTTGAGAATCCCTGTTAGTGCTATAAAAATGGTGTAAGAGTTCCTTTTGTCTATGTTTTTCTTTTATTGGTTAATGAATAAAGAAATGGCTTGGCCTGTAGCATAGGAGGAAGAAGGCAGAGTTAGAGAGACGCCATGGAGCCACTGCCAGAGTCAGCCATGCTGAAACTTAGCCGGTAAGCCACTGTATGTGGTGATACACAGATTAATGGAGATGGGTTAAAGTAATATGTAAGAGTTAGCCAATAAGAAGTTAGACTTAATGGACAAAATAGTTTCCATATACATGAATACACAGATATGCGCACTCACGCGTGTGCGCACGCACACAACACACACACACACACAAAAGCACGCACACATGCACGCACTACTATTTATGATAAAAGAGTCCTGAGCCAACACAAAAAAGGATTGAAAGTGGGTTGGAGGTCAAGCACACTGATTGCTTTTTAGGAGATCCAGGTTCCATCCTGATGCCCACATAGTGGCTCACAACTGTCTGTAAGTCCAGTCCCAATAAATCTGATGCTCTCTTCTGACCTCCACAGGTACTGTGTACTTGCCATACAAAGACATGCATGTGGGTAAAATACCCACACACAGAAAATAAATGTCCAAAATAAATGTTTAAGGACCCACAATGCTGTGTAAGTAATAATGATTGTTGTGTTTAGTGGGGAGCAGTGAAATTATAGAAAGGAAAGTGGCTCAAAACTTAAGTCCCTGGAATGTACTCCAGACATACAGAGCATAGAATAAAAGCAAACATCAACACATTGGAATGCAAGTACTCAACAGGGTACAGCATTGAAAGAATGAAGAAATTTGTTAAATCTAGAAAAAGAACCTTGAGATGGGACAAAGAGTTCTGACAGGCCAGTCTCATTGTGAACACATGAAATGTGTCTGAAGGCACAAGGGGATGAGGGGTTGCACATCAGTCAGAAACCAAAAGGTTTGATCAACATTTTTTTTTAAAAAAGTAACAGTCCCTATATTCGGACAGTCTAGAAAATTTCCCTATGGTTGAGCATACTGCTGGTGATACTTCCCTCCCTGAGTAGGCCCCAGACATGAATAGTATGAGTTGGTTATGCAAGAATCTCAAATACCCTGTAATTGAGCAGACTGTTGCTGATATTCCCACCCGGAGTGGGCCTCAGAAATGAATATTATGGGTTGGTTATGCTGAAGTCTCTGTGATTTCAGCGCAACTGCTAATTGTTCCCTGGAGACTGTGGCCTTGCGTCTGGAATTTTACTGATTTTCAACAAAGGTTTATATTAAATTTCCTAGCTAAGACTGCTGTAAGGATGATTTATGCCACCATCTGTCAGAGTTCTCCATGTGACAGAGTGATTTCATTTACAAAATACTTATAGTATCTCCATTCTGATACAGCATTTCCTGCAGTCTTTGTCAAGAAGTTTTCATTTAATGGTAACAAGGAAAATCCATATTTTCTTTCTTTCTAGGCAACTGGAAGGTTTCTTCCTCTTTTCTCTAGATACTTAAAAGATAAATGAAGACTAATTAAATGGGTTTTTTGTCACTTAAATCACCACTCCAAACAGCAGCTCTATTAAGAAGTCTCTTTCCTGCTTGTGTCTAAATTATTCTTCTATTTCTTTAACCATTTCATATATATTTTCTTAACAATCTCAGATGGATGCCTGACTGCTGAGAATGATTGTGAAGACGCCCCTGGGAGATGAAATCCAGGACAAAGAATGAGTTTTCAAATAAATAAATAAGGTGATGTCAGGTGGTCATAAGAGTCAGGAAGGAAACTTATGGATGAGTGTTTGTGCAGGAGGGGAAGAAAGGACTGTTAAATTGAGGAGTCATTGTAAACCTTGCTGACATGTTTCTGAGCAAAGACACTGGCCATGAGAGTAGATGATGCTTTTTTCACAGTTTTGAATTTCTTTACACTTAATTGAAAAAAAATTCCTATTTAAAAATTTTTATTAATTTCTCTCTCATACAATACATCCAGACTCCACGGCAGCTTCCCCTCTCCCTTCCTTTCACTACCCCTCATATGCTGTCTTCTCTCTTCCCCAAATTCTCCCCACTCCTCTGTCACACCTGTATTTTCCTAGAAAAGAGTAGGCCTCCTAGGACATCACCGAGCATAGCACAAGATACAATAACACCAGGCACAAGGTTTGGTAAGGTAACCAACTAGGAAAAAACAGATCACAAAAGCAAGCAGAAGAATCAGAAATAACACATTCCCACTGACAGGAGTCCCCTCAAAAATGCCAAGCCAACAATCATAGCTTATATGTAGAGGATCTTGCTCAGACCCATGCAGTCTTCACCATTTCCACCTCAGTTTCTGTGATCCCCTGTTGAGTTCTGTTTAGCTGATTCTGCAGGTCATGCACTCTTTGTGTCCTAGATCCTTATGACTCCCACAATTCCTTCTGGTCAATGGGATTCGCTGAGCTCCATGAGGACGGACCCAAAGGAGACCTCCAATCTGGATTGTCTCTCTGCATAATGGCATCTAGGCAGTTACAGTTTATGTATTTATATGATTAAAATATACAAGTGCTTCTAAAAAGTGTCTAAAACAATTCATGTTTGTCTCCCTGGTCATCTTTGCAATCTCTGTAGACAAAGGTTATAGCGTATAGTCTAAGTCTCACTAGAAATATATGGAACTAAAAATTTAGACCAGGATGTTCTATATGATAAGCCACTATCTTTATTTCTGAGCTTTCCTTCAAACTCTTGATGTGCCAGATAAATTCTCTATCATAATATCATTTAATAAGTACCAAGCAAAGCTGCTGTAAAAAACAAACACATACAATTGGGTGTGCTGAGTTCTATATTGTCCTTGCCACTTAATGTCTAATGGATTGTTTATAAAGATTGGTTTATTTTTACATTTATGCATATGGGTGTTCTGCCTGAATGTCAGTACACCCATGTGAAGTTGTAGAACATGGGTCTACTGTTTGCACCAGAGAATCAGAGTTGTTAAATACACAGGATTTGATGTTCAATGTAAAATATTGACACCTGTCTTCCATCCCGAAGGCTGGAAATGGACATGTTAATATGTGAATCTTTGCTATTCTATAAAGCCAACCCTCACTGATCAGAATCCTGAGCATTATTTCTCAGTTAATAGAGCCCATATTCACAAAAGAGGTCATGGGTACTTTGCAACATTTTCTGTATATGGTATCATCTAAAGATCACCAATTTATATTTCCTTCAATGGATGAATGTGACTGTCAAAACACTCAACATTTTGTTGCATCTTAAGCATGTTCTAGCAACATTTTTGGCGTGTGTGTGTGTGTGTGTGTGTGTGTGTGTGTGTGTGCGTGCATGCGTGTTTTCACTCATATTATCATGTTCTATTCAACTCCTCTTTATCTTGTGGGTAGCCATTAACTAGTATTTAGGCCTGTCACAATTTTGTAAAACCTCATTGGTCTAATAATAATAACTGATTTAATTTCTTTTGTTCTTAGCAGTTTCAGAAGAATTATACAGAAAAAGATGCAATGAAAATCCTTTGCAAAGTTAGAACTCAGAGTTTGGTAAATGTCTTAAACCTACATTTTCATAGACATTCATTACCAGCAGTAAGCAGTTTACTTGGAGGTCTCTTTTGCTTGGCCTAGAGAGTGATGATTACTATGGTTGAGGCCTCTACTTTGCAATCACTGCCCAACATTCTTCTTTGTCTTTCCTACTAATACCAGATTGGTGGTGGTGGTGTTTTCCAAAATTTTGATGACCATTTTTGTCTTTAGCTTCCTTGAAAGCTGTACCTGTCCTTCTAAAGTGCCTGAAGTCCCTGTAAGCAGGTATTGAGCTTGCCTCTCTGATTAGTACCAACCTTGCCCTCCCTGATGTTCAGTCTCTGATCCTAAAAGCTCTGACTGTTTAAGCCCTGACAACACCTGAATATCTCAGATTTAGAATTATGAGTTCTGATCTGAATGGTCTGCTTTTAACTGAAGTGAATTCTCCAACCCGGAAAGGTGGCTAGCCACTTCTCTTCTCATACCCTGATTGCAGTAATGTCTGCGAATTCCATCTAACTTTCTCAGAAGAGGCAATCACTCTGCACTTGCATTGCTCTGCGCTGCCACACACCTCTACAGCGTCTTCTGAACCAGTGGCATTACTTGTCTGTTTTTCTTGTCCTCTTGCCTATGAAGAACTCAGTAGATTTTTTTCTTACTAACGCCTGTATTTTCTACCATTTATCAATTCCTATCTATTAACTGATATTATTTTCATTCATTTTTACTAAGAGGCCTTTGCCACTTCTCAGACAGTGAACAAAAATGAGAGATCAAAGTTTAGTTCCTTATTAAAAGACAGACCCTCTTCACATACCCACTGACCTCACTAGCGGGCATCGTGCCATCCAAAGAGAAGGGCTTCAATAGCAATAGCCAGCAGACCATGTTGTCCATCAATCAATTTTTGTAATCTCTACTCACTTGTGATATTTTTGAAAGCTCTATTCATTTTGCATTCTGGTGTCTAGGAATAAGTTGGCAAATATGAAACTATGATTTGACAGTCATAAGTGTATGAAAGACACTTTGAGATGTTTATAAAATGAATTAGTCTACCGAGTGCATTTGGAAGCAAAACCCTTTGATTAGAATATCATGTACAATCCATGTATATTATGTTCACACAAGTTATTCACTTGGCAGTTGCTTATCAGTCTTTTATTTAAATGGGGTAAATTTCATCCCACTGAATGAGACATAGAGAAATAATAAAATAACAAGAACAATGATAACATGAGGAGATACACAAATTTTGAGATCTTTTCCTATACTGACATTTTATTTTCTTTATATTTTTCATTTATAATCTATTTTTATTACTGAATCTTCAAAACTATATTTGACATGAAATCAAATACACATCCTTAGAAATGTGTCTAGGTATAAGTGTGTAGACATTTCATGTTCCTGCCTAGTGTGTGCTAACCAATTCCTCCTCAACTGCTTCCTTCAGATTCCATCTGTCCTTAAACTCTCAGTCCCTGATGCTGACATTGTTAACTCAAAAAATTCATATTTATACTTACATTTTACCCAAATACAGATAATGTAAGGGGCAGGTACTTATTTCAACTCTTGGGTTGAGAATATTACAGTTCATCATGTCTGGTCAGGCAGGTAGGAGGGCCATCTTCTGTAGGCCATGCACAGACTGCTTGCTCACATCTCAGGTGACGAGGGATCACTGAAAAATGGATGATGGAATTCATCTGCTTTTTCCCATTTTCTTGTTTGATTCATTCTTCCAGGACTGCCTAGATGCTGGGATGATGTCGCCCACATTCAGGTGAAATCTTTTCACTTCAGTCAGTTATTTGAGTAAACATCTCATGAAAACACACAGACGTATCCTTCAGAAACACCCTCTGCATTTCTTAATCTAATTAATTTGATAATCAAAATTAACCAATATACCCACTATACCATATTTTTCTTCCTTGAGATTCTCAGTTGCAAAACATTCCAGAGAATCACATTTATCCTGGGACGAATACCCAAAAGATATGAGAAAAAGATTGTTTTCCCAAATTGCCAACACAGGCACAGTGTATTAGTTAACACCATACTGCTCTCAAATTCAGATGTAGCCAATTCACTAAGTCACTTAAGCACTCTTTGAATTGGAAGACTGCTGACAAATTATCGGCATCACACATCATGTTTATCACTTGCACCTGTAGTGTCAACCATAGCAACTGCCTCCTCGTAAGCTTCCTGTCAGTTGAGCACAGAGCGCTGTAAGAAGGTAAAGCTGTGTTTCCCTCGGTGTCTCAACAGTATGCATTACCCCTCAGCCTCAAGACAAGGATGATCCCTTACATCTGGCAAACATTTCTCCCACTCTGACTGACCTAGATGTCTCCCCTCTGTCTACACATCTGTGCCAAAACCTCTATGCCACTGTTAGACTATTCACCACGCCGTTGTGAAATGCCTCACTATGAGGTGGATCAGCCCCAAGTTTCAGATATGAAATACCTGTTGTTCATTTCACATTGCTATCATCCAGCATCAAATTACCTAATAACCGCAACATGCTGTAGAGTTAGATAAATGGCATCTAACTGACATTAAACTAGCATTGGTTAGTTAGCCAATACTGTGATAAATAAATGCACTTAAGGGTAGACGGAAGGAACACTAGATGGACTAAAACGCTACATTCTGCAGCTCTTTAAGTCTCCTTTAGATGAAGAGCGGTCATGCTACTGCTAAGCTGAGCATTCTATAAAGCTCACTTGGAGTGTTTTTTTTAAGACAAAAGTCAGTAATTCTTTTAGAATAATAAACACAGCAGTTGTCAAAGTTGAAGTTTTATAGGCCCTAACTTGGCCAACGTTACTCTCTGGAAGTGTTAAGATATTTAGTAACAAATAATAATAATAATAATAATAGCTGCAGCAGCAGCAATAGTTTCTCCGCTTCTCAGTCAGTTCTACAACTGCTTCACGCCAAGTTCCGGCACAATCGCTCTCATCTGAGAGCTTAAGCCATCTTTTAAATTAGAGGGTGCAGTGAACTGAGCACCAATACCCAGAGGACAAAAATGGAAATCATTTAGAGTTACCTGAGCTTTCCCTTCATACAAAACCAACACAAAACAAGCTCCTTCAGCAAACTGAGGCTATAAATAAAATACAGCACTTCATCACTACGTTTTCCTCTTTGTACAGCACCCAAGCTGCCCACAGGCCTACATGGAGTAGCATTATTAGACCACCAGAAGGACAGGGTAGCTCAAGCTAGCTAATCACAATTGCTATATGACAGGGCTATAATTCACTGAGCAGGGCAGTTATTAAAATTCAGAGCTTTCTCTCAGCACTGTGACCAAAATGGTGATGGCAATACAGTTAAACTCCCCTGCCAACAGTGGGAACACACTGGAAAAGTTCCCCTTCCCAATCACCTCTATCTGTTGTACAAAACTGCTTGCCAATAAAAAATAAAAATAAAAATAAAAAAGTGGTCAGTTGTGCCTTCTGTGCCATGACAGCATTTGTACACAAGAAAATGTCCTACTTATATGGAAAGTACCCATAAAAGTGAAGGTCTTAATGTCCTATAAATCATGCACAGAACTCGGAGCTAAAGCCACCTTCTGCAATTAAGAGAAAGCAACAACAAATTGGCAAATTAGCATAAGAATGTACAAACACTCTTGTCTCCTAAGTACCATTATTAAGTGTTCTAAATATAGTCATTTCAATTGTAAAATTCACAAATCATTTTGTTTTTTCTTATAACAAATCTGTGTACCCTTGTGACAAATGCAATAATCCTCCGTAGGCAGAAAAGCCCTAAGCTAACATAAAATGAACTTTTTTATGAAACCTATGAATCTAGAAGTGAAGCAATTGAATTAGTCTTGGCATCAGACTAAAACACACTTAGATTGGAAAATTATCAAATTTAACCCCATGAAATTCCGTTATGGTTTAATGAAATGCAGTTAAAACAAGTTTTGAATTAATCTTTCTCCCTGATCAAGGAAAGAATGCAATTACAGCAAACATAAAACTCCATAACAATGATTAGAATATTATTTTCTTCTGAAAACAAATCAGTTAGAACACAAGCACCTGAAACCGCAGTTTGCAATCAGTTAGTAATGATAGGATCTCACTGACCAGAACAAGGCAGACTACAAGGTAATGTCACAGCCTGGGAAGCTATTCTGTTCTGTATTGGCTATAGAAAATAGCACTGCTATGGAACCGATTTAAATTAATAAAATTAATTAGTATCCAAAATGTGGTAGTTGATTTACCCTGAACTATCCAAGATAAATATAGACTGACGGTCAGAAAAATAGGTAATAGATAAACATATCAATAAAAGTTTACTCAAAAGTTTTATTGCAAGATATTTTTGATCCATCATTTCTATAAAACTCCAGAACACAGGGTCTCAACTGAACCATCCCTTAAAAGTTGGTGCCTGCTGGACTCAAATACTGCTTTTTCCCTGTATGGGCAGACTATTGTTAAGTAGCCAAACCCTTCGGTGGATCAGGCTGGGATGGGGGAAGCAGTGCCCAGCATGACCAGGTCCAAGGAGGATGCTGAGCAGCGGTGGGTGGTAAATTCAGAAGCAAACCAGGAGACTGTGAAGATGGACAGCTCGTTTCTTAGGAGGAAGCAGGAGATAGTTATACCCTGGGAAGATTGGTCCCTTGGATCCACACGGTGGTATGTTGGGTGGGGCAAGAACATGCAAGGTGCTTCATCTGCATATCAGGAGCAGCTGGGGCCAGGGAAAGGAGCCTTATAAAGTCATATAAAAAGAAAGGAAGTCTAGTCCTTGATGGAGGAGGGTCTTCTATCAATCTGTTGATTTCATTGGTTAATTAATAAAGAAAACTGCTTGGCCTGATAGGCTAGAACATAGGTGGGTGGAGTAGATAGAACAGAATGCTGGGAAGAAGGAAAGTGAGTCAGATGCAATGAAGCTCTGACCAAAGATGGACATAGGCTAGAATCTTCCCGGTAAGCCACCCCTCATGGTGCTACACACATTACTAAATATGGGTTAATCAAAAAGTGAGAGTTAGCCTGTAAGAGACTGAAGCCAATGGGCCAAGCAGTGTTTAAATGTATACAATTTGTGTGTTGTTATTTCGGGGCATAAGCTAGCCACGTGGACAGGAGCCAGGCGTGAATGGAGCCCGCCGCCCTCATCACTACAAGTCCTGGATGCTCCAGTGGTCAGATAAATAGCAACCAGTCCTTAGAGACACATTAGCTTTTCTGTTGCTACATTCACCAGGCATGTACATGGCTGGAAAAGGCTATCTGCTGGGGTCTGTTGGTGCCTGAGCAAGGTGGGGAAGCAGTCAAACTCCTACTGATCTCAGGATGAGAAAAATCTAGGGTTTTAGGAATGTTTCCATCCCTTCTTAACTTCAGGCCAGCCCTCAGATGACCTCCAAAATTCAAGAGTTAACTGTCAAATATGGGTTGGATGTCATAAATGTTCATGCATTAGAAGTATGTTTCCTAGTTTGGTAGCAGGGTCAGGAAATAATATGGGACCTTTAAGATGTGATGCCTGGAAAGTAAGCAGGAATTGCACCCCTGAGCTACATTACTGGTCCTAAATTTTTAAGTAATTGCTTCATCTACAGATTCATGACTGTGCATATTATGAAAGAAGCATATTGCAGCATCAATTTATATATGTGATATATACATATATGCGCATGTGTATAAATGCATATATTCAAATACAAATACATATTTAATATGTATCATTTTATCAATTATTTCCTCTAAATTTAAGGCATTTATCATCCTCAACTGACACAGATTCCTATAATTTTTTTTAATGAAAATTGGGTAAAATGAATAAAATAGTTTATTAATTCTATATTGTTGTACTATTACGTAATTAAAATATTTATTTTGGCTCATCAATCTTTTGGGTTTTTTACTTGATGGAAGATAACACTGTCTATATACATCATGCATTCTTCATCAATTTATTATTGATGGTCTGACTTCATTACCTGATTATCGTGAGTGGTGGAACAATTGACATAGTAAAAGAGTGTCTGTGTTATATGTTGGAGTAGATACCTTCAGATGCTCATTTAGAAGTATACTTATTAGTTCTATAGTACTTACATGCTTAGGATTTTCTTTTTTTAGTTTTTTAATTGATTTTATTGAGCTCTACATTTTTCTCTGCTTCCCTCCCTCTCCCCTCTCCTTTTACCCTCTCCCATGGTCCCCAATTTACTCAGGAGATCTTGTCTTTTTCTACTTCTCATGTAGGTTAGATCCATGTATGTCTCTTTTAGGGTCCTCATTGTTGTCTAAGTTCTCTGAGATTGTGATTTGTAGGCTGGTTTTCTTTGCTTTATGTTTCAAAACCACTTATGAGTGAGTACATATGATAATTGTCCTTCTGGGTCTGGGTAACCTCACTCAAAATGATGTTTTCTAGCTCCACCCATTTGCCTGCAAATTTCAAGATGTCACTGTTTTTCTGCTGTGTAGTACTCCACTGTGTAAATGTACCACATTTTCCTTATCCATTCTTTGATCGAGGGGCATTTAGGTTGTTTCCAGGTTCTGGCTATGACAAACAGTGTTGCTATGAACATAGTTGAGCACATGTCCTTGTGGTACAATTGAGCATTTCTTTTGGATGTATGTACCCAAAAGTTCTATTGTTGGTTCTTGAGAAATTACCATACAGATATCCAAAGGGGCTGTACCAGTTTGCACTTCCACCAGCAAAGGGGGAGTATTCCCTTTACCCCACAACCTCTCCAGCATAAGTTGTCATCAGTGTTTTTGATCTCAGCCATTCTTACAAGTGTAGGATGAAATCTCAGAGTTGTTTTAATTTGCATTTTTCTGCTTTTTCTTGGCTCAATAATATTTCCATTGTATCTGCACAAATTTAGAAATCTCACTAGCATTGTATATGGGCTCATCCTTATCCCTCTGCCATCTACCACAGCACCTTATCCAGAATTTGCTGCTGTTTTCTTTTTTCATAATAATTCTTCTTACTCGGTCTCATTCGAAATTTAATACCACATTGAACATTTTTTTCAAAGAGTTATTGCTCACTTTTTTTTCTTCTTTTGAAAACATCAATTAATTTGCCTGTTTATTGTCTGGATCATTTGGGGGACATTTTGGAATTTGAAAATTCTTCAAGATCTTTCAATATTCAGGATATTAATCTTTGTTAGATGAATAGTTGACAACATTGTTCCTTTCTGTAACTGGAGATCAATCTGTAAAGTAAATTAGTCCAATATCAGAAGACAAATATCATATATTTTCTCTCATATATGGAATCAATTTTAACAAAGTCAAGACACGAAAGGAGGGAAATTATGTAGGGAGAGCAAGAGTGTTATGAGAATTATGTTATTGCCATGGTCCCTTTGAAATTGAATAAGGAGTTTGGTTTGAGAAACTGGATTCACATTCAGCTGGCTGGAATGGATCACAATTCCTTGGAGGATGTTGGATGAAAGAGAGTGGTCCTGACAAAAACAGGAGGAATCAGAAGGTTGCACTTTTTTTTCTTTTTGAACCTGAAAGCACTGTGGCAGGTGTATCTCAGTCATCTCAGGTTCTTATCTTAAATTAGTCCTTGAGTTTTATAGATAATAAAGGGTAAAATAAATCCCATTACAAGAGGATTCATGGCAAGTAGGAAGGAGCAACAAGTAGGGACTGTGGAGATAAGTATGGCCAAAGTACATGATATATGGATTTATGCATTATATATATATATATATATATATATATATATATATATAGAGAGAGAGAGAGAGAGAGAGAGAGAGAGAGACATAATGAAATCAATAATTTTGTACAATGGTTATATATTAGTAAATAATCTTTAACTGAAATAGAATGAATAATATGAGCAAATTTTCTAAAATTGTTCTAATATTTGCTTTTGTACATATTATTAATTTGTAAAACATACATAAAAATATATTTCTATTTAAACTTCTGTTTCCTCTTTATTTTTCATCATTTAATTATTTCATTTTTATTTTTTTGTCAATAAATGTTTCTCTTTGTCCAGATTTCACAAGCCACATAGATATATTCCTGTCCTACTTAATATGTTTCTAATGAACTCAGAACAGAATACCTGCCTCCCAACCAGAAAAAGCCCAGGGCCAAATGGTTTCAGTGCAGAATTCAACCAGAACTTCAAAGAAGAGCTAATACCTATACTTCTCAAGTGTTCCACATAGTAGAAACAGAAGGAACATTGCCAAACTCTTTTTAAGAGGCTAAAGTTACTCTGATACCAAAACCACAAAAAACTCCACCAAGAAAGAGAATTATAGACCAATTGTCTTTGTTATGAACATAGATGCAAAAGTACTCAAAAATACTGGCAACCCGAATGCAAGTACACATGAGAAAAATCATCCACCATAATCAAGTTAGCTTTATCCCAAAATAAAGAGATGGTTCAACATACAAAAATCTATAAATGTAATCCATCATATAAATAAACAGAAAGAAAGAAACCATATGATCATCTCATTAGCTGCTGAAAAAGCATTTGATAAAATCAACACTTCTTCATTACAAAGGTCTTGAAGAGTTCACTGATAGAAGGAACAATATAAACATAGTATAAGCATTATACATCAAGCCGACAGCCACCATCAAATTAAATGGAGAGAAACACAAAGCAATCCCACTAAAATCAGGGACAAGACAAGGCTGTCTACTCTCGCTATATCTATTCAACATAGTTCTTGAAGTTCTGACTAGAGCAATAAGACAACAAAAGGAGATCAAGGGCATTCAAATAAGAAAAGAAGAAGTCAGTACAAGCAGTAGGGATAAATCCCAGTGCCACAGCCAGTGGTCCCACAGTTTGCCCCAGCCATACAACTATCACCCATATCCAGAGGGACTAGTTTGAACCTATGCTGTTTCCTTCCCTGTCTGGTTAGAGTTGGTTAGCTCCCACTAGCTCAGGTAAACCTACTTCTTGTATAGACATTTTTGGAATCTCTTCTATTTGGATAGATACCTTGCTCAGTCTTGATTAGTACGGAGGGCCTTGTATCTTCCCCAAAGCAATGTGCCTTACCCTCTCTGATGAGTGACTGGGGTTGGGGTGGGGGAATTAGGTGGAGTGCATAGGAGGAAGGGAAGGAGAGGGAACTGAAATTGGTTTGTAAAATGATAAAATATAGTTTATTTTCTTTGTTAAAAAATAATAAAAAATATTCTCCATTTCCTCTTTGTTTCTTTACCCTGTATGAACCTTATCACAATTAGTGTTTCTTCATCTTCTTGATCATAATCATCAAAATCTCTAATTTTTTTGCCTTTTGTACCTTAAATAACTTCTGTGTCTTTATTTTAACTGTTTCACTCAGCCTAGAGCATTTTATTGTTCTTTCTTTCCTTCACTGCTAAATTTCTTGAATATTGTATTTTACATCCTAATCCTTATCCAATAAATTCTTAATCTAACTTTTTAATAACATTTCACTAATATACTCTTTGCAAAGATAAATTTCCATAAACATATTTTAACATATCTTGTATAATAATGAATCCTAATACTTTCCTCTTTAAGTGGGTACACTCCCAAATGAATGTTTACCAAGGCCAAGAAGTTTTTAGATGGACATATCCAACCAGTACATTAACAAGCATACCTATGGCATTTAGTCTCTATTTTAAAAAAAATCTAATAGCTGTATTTTGAAAGCTTCCAGATTGCTGAACCATGGGAGATGTGTATTTCTGTGAAGGTTAATATGTGGGATCAGGGCACAAAAGGTCAGTGCCTCTCTTTCTAATGCCTTGTCCTATGCTTCTCCATAACTGTATTCTTTGAAATCTCATTTGTTATAAGCCAGAAAATGTGTTTGCCTGAATTCTGTTTGATACTCAAACACATTAACTTTAAATAAAAAGAGGGGTAAAAGGAACTTCAGTATATAGCCAGCTGGCCAGTTCTGTGCACTCCACCGGTGACTGACTTGGAGTCAATGGGGTCAGTGTTGGAAATGAAGCACCTATCTGTAGGATTTGGGACTGCTTCCAGATGGACAGCTTCATAACTTGAGTTATCAGTGTCCAGGCACAATGACTTGTTTTCTGGTAGTAAACAAGTTGACCCCACACATTTTGAGGAAATATCACTTCTCTTTCTGGATTGTAGTGTAGGATCAGAGAAGAGCAGGACATTCTGTCTTGACACCATTTCCTTTTTGGACCTACAATGTTGACAATGTTGTTTCTTCTGCATATTGTGGTTTACTTTCATTCCTTAAAATACTGTATTTCCCAGGATTGACCTCATCCACTGCCCCCACCTCAGTTACCATCAATCTATTGAGAGCTGCCAAATCTACATTCCCTCTCAAAGATCTTTTTCTTTTTCACATGGATATTTAATTGTATTAAACATCTTTCATTCTAGAGTTTCCATACTCTTTGTTCAAAGCAAATAAAAATGTCTGATGGAGCCCATAATTATGGGTCCATTCTATCTTGACTAAAGGTCAGAGAATTGGAACTTACTTTTGTTCTTTCAAGGTTATTGTCAACAGTTCAAATAACAGATCAGAAAGTTTTGCTCTCTCAAGGTTATTGTCAACAGGTGTGTATAATATCCTGGTATTTCAGGTATTAAGAAGTAGATCTGTTTCTACCTCAAACAAAAGCCTAAGAATCCAACTAGGTTCATACTTCCTTAGGGAGGTAAATATGGATTCCCCCCAGGGAGTGGTTTGTCTACACAATGTTTTGATGTAGGGTTTGAGCATTACATGTCTTGTTCTGGTAACAGAATATTTAACTAAGAATGTGGCCCATAATCCTTCAACTGATCTGTTCATTCCTTGTATCATGTGAATGCAGTTTTTAAAAAAATCTTACCTTTTCCTTTTGGGGTTGGTTATTTAGGCAAAGGAAAATTAAATGCAGGTGATTTTTGGTATTCACTGAATGTCCCTCCCAATACTCTCTTATGTTTCTGTCTCTTATTTCTCCTATATTTATCTTCATTTTGCCTAATAGCTCTAATCTGCATGTTCTTACCATGAATTGTTTGAACCTGCTGCAGCTAGGAGCCCAACAGAAGTTATAAAGAAAAGGTGAGTTATGACAAATATCCATATTCATCTGTCACATCCAACTGTCCTGTTCAATGAGAATCATGTTTAGTAATAACCCTATCTTCTTCTATTCAGATTTAATTCCAGAGAGCTGGCATCCCAAATGATGTCTGTGCTCCTTAAATCCTATGAACTCTGTTTTCCTTATAGTTCCCTTGTGCTCATTCATCCACTTCCATCAGTATCACTTCAGTGAAACTATCAATTACTCATTTCTGTCATGAATAAAATTCTTTTTCAATAGCTGTCTCTATCTATATCCTCACCCCTCAATATCACTACTGCAATATGACTTAAACTATAAAATTCAGATTTGATTATGTCAATCACTCTCTTAGACTCTCGGAGTTTGGGATGTCTTCCAAGTTCTCTGTCTTGGTTTGAGCACCACATGCCTGAGCTCATGTTATCCTTATACTTTCTAGTTCCATAGCTTTTATTTCCAGTAATGGGAACTGCTAGCTTTTGTCTACATCACAAGCTTAACTGTTGTGGAAATCTGATTCCTATGTCTGGAATACACTTCTTCAACTCATGTGTGTGGGTTGCAGTCTAGATGTCAGCATTCTTTATTATTTTCTAACTCATTTGTCATTGTTTGCAGAAATAGGCAAACTATGCCACTATTATTTCACTTAAGCCAATTGCTTGTTAATTTCCACACAACAGTATGTTCAAGGAGATTCACTATTTTCATAATTGTGTTCCCAAAGCAAAGTGTACATTTGAACTTTGTGCACATTCCCTAACAATCATGGCTGAGTGGTTAATGCTGACCAATTGTCTAAAAGTACAAAAGCAGAGTGGGTGGGAAGACATGAGGTGCTGAAATAAAGTTTTAGGCAGGACAAATCTGAGTGATGAAATAAAAAGTAAATCAATGAGTATTTTTGCAGGTTGCATTGTCCATGTTTGGTGAAGGTTTATTAGTTATGACAAGTATTCTATAATAAATCATTGACTTCTCTACCTTCTCCCAAAAGTTTTGTAAAAATGAGAACAGTAATTCATTTTACAATATTTTGCTATGGTTTTATTAATGCAACAGATTAATTTGGTTTTAAGTCTAGCACAGTGCATGAATTTTCTTTGTTGTTGCTATAGTAAACACTATAATTCAAAGCACCTGGAGAAAGAATCTGGTTTCTTTTTAGCTAATGTGTACAGTCCATCTTCACAGGAAGTTACAGCAAGAGCTCAGAGCAGGAATCTGGAGACAGGAACTGAAGAAAAATCTAATAAGGTATGCTTCTTACTGGCTTGCACCCAGGCTCATGTTCAGTTAGCTTTCTTTTCTTTTTTTTTTTTTTACTTCCTCTCCTTCTTCCTTTTTTTTGCAAGACAGCGTTTCTCTTTGTAGCTTTGGAGCCTGTCCTGCAACTCACTATGTAGTCCAGGCTGGCCTTGAACTCACATAGATTCCTCGGCACATGCCTCCCAAGTGTTGGGATTAAAGGCATGCACCACCACCACCTGGCTCAGGTACCTTTCTTATCCAGGACAAGCCCATGTGCCAGGAATTGTAATGCACTCAGTGAGGTGTGCCCTCCTGCATCAAATAGTTGTCAAGAATAATGCCTCAGAGACAGAACACTTGAGAGAAAAATGGCAAAACTGAACAGGACACATCACCCCATGTCAAGTTTACAAACACATCAATTCAAGCCATAACTTGATTTTATTGTTAGTATTCAGGCTAGTTGTAAAATCTCAGGTCAATATTAATATCACAGTGTAAAACACCGTCTGAAATTAAAAACTCCCACAGTCTTTAAAAGTTTCAATGCTTTATATGTCCATGCTTTCTTTAAAAGTCCAAATCTCCTAACTGTGGGATCCTATAAACAGACAAACAAAACCTATAACTAGTAAGATACTTTCCTATTCCAGAAGGGAAGAATCATGGCAGAGATATGGTGAGAACAAAGCAGAAATGCAATCACACAGTGTAAACATCTCTGGCTGGTATCTGAGATTCACTTATCATATTCTGGACTCCCATGGGAGCAGCTCATTAAGCTCTGAGTGTTCAGTGTCTTTCCCAGCCCAAAGCTCCAAAATCTTCAATTTTTCTCCCACAAACCAGTCTAAAATACACTTAGTCAACTCCATCACAGAAATGCCAACTTTATAGTACCATTTTTTCTTGCTAGTTTGCTTTCCTATGCTGTGATAAACACCATGAGCCAACATAACTAGGAAGAGAAAAGAATTTATCCCAGTCTTACAGGTTACGGTTTGTCACTGAGGAAAGGGATGGCAAGAACTCAAGAAAAGAAACAGAAGGCAGAAACTAAAAGAGAGACCATAGAGGAGCACTGTCTCCTGACTTTCTTTTAGTCTCAAGTTCAGATACCTTTTCTGTATAGTTCATACCACCTTCCCAGGCATGGTATCACCTGAAATGACCTGGGACTTCATGCATCAGCAGCAATAAAGAAATGCTTTTCATGCATGTCTGTCCACTAGCAAGTCCAGTTGAGACAATTCTTCAATTAAGGTTTACTCTTCCCCTTCAGGTCATATTGACAACAGAAACAAACATGAAATAAAATTTTCAGCACAGGTATTCATCTTGCCAGGTTATAGGAAAATACTGATTTAAGGTGACATTTATTTGTGGTCAGTAACACTGACATGTAACAAGTGCTAATTATAGAATCATGGATTAGTTGGGAAGTCCTTCTGTGTACGTGTTGCTTTTTTTGGTTAATAAATAAAGCTGCTCTCAGCCAATGGCTTAAAAGAGTAAAGCCAGGTGGGAAACCAAAACAGAGATTCAGAAAGAGAATAGGCAGTCAGAGAGACACCATGTAGCTAACCACAGGAGACAGACATCTCTGCCAGTATCCACTGGAACTTTGCCAGTAAGCCACAGCCATGTGGCAATAAACAGATTATTAGAAATGGGTGAATTTAAGATATAAAAATTAGCCAGAAATATGTTTAAGCTATTGGCCTAAGATTATTGTCATTAATACAGATTTCTGAGTGATTATTTCAGGAGTCAGGACTGCTGGGAAACAAGCAAGCAGCCTCTGACAACAAATTGACACCAACATAGTCAACTAAATCTACTTAAAAACCTGAGAGAGCTGGTAAAGGAGGTTTACACAAAAAGACAGAGCTTAACACAGCTTCTTGCTTTTCTCTGCTAGGGGAAAGCAGAGACATGGCTCCTTTAAGAAGTTTCCTGACTCAGTTTTAGCACTAAAAACTATACAGCTTCTTTAAAAATGGTGGCCTCCTAGTTTGCCAAAATGAAAGGCTCTGACTGCTTCAGGAGGTCTGGCTATGAAACATTTAAATGGTGTTTGTGAGCAATGTGTTATAAACTGCTTAATGGTGCAACACAGACCAACTGTATACCTGGAACCAGGGCTGTGTGCTCGGCTCACAGAGGCAGTGAATGGGCCTCTGCCAAATTGGACTGGGCAGAGTCAAAAGGCAAAACAGCCTTAGGCCTAGCCAAGACACCTAGCATTTTAAGAAGTGGTCCTTGGGAGCTCAGTCCAGTGCTCCAGTGTGGGTCTCTGTCTCTATTTCTATACATCTCCAGTTGAAGGTTCTATGGCGATATGCAAGATATTCATCAGTGTGGCTATGAGAGAAGGCCAGTTCAAGCACCCTCTCCTCTGCTTCCCACGGACCTAGCTGGATGGAGGGGGGCTTGGACTTCCCACAGGGTGAAAAATGGGAGGATGGGAGGAGGTTAAAATTTTTAATAAATAAATAAAGAAAAGAAAAAAGAGAAAAAGAAGTGGTCCTTGTCAGAATAGAATTACATATAAAGAAAAGATATACAATAAAGACAAATTTAGATAAAAATACCTCTAAATAGGTCACAGTGTGTTTAAAAAATGTATGTAGGCTTGGGAAAAAGAAGAAAAAGTGCATAGAGAGTTATAAAAGAAGTAAATAGATTTTTTAAAAAATAAAACAAAGTCTTTAAAGATATAGAGTAAACTTGTAGAAAATGCAATAGAGTAAGAAAAATAAGCCATGTAAATATGGACTATACACAGAGTCTAGACTGTTTATATTATTGTGTTTTATTTGAATTTTTTTTACTGTAAATGAGGTAAGTACAGAGAGACATTTTATTGCACAGCCTGCTAAGCTAAACCAACAAACATGTTTTAGAGGTATCTTGACTTTAAAATTTGGGTCTGAAGATTTATTGCTTTAGAAAAGAGGTTCTTCTTTTGTTTCCACAGAGGATAAGAAACTGTGGATTCCTTTCAGACGAAGGTGGTTTGGTAGAACAATATCCCCTTAAAAGTTGCAATGAACAACCCCCAAAATTATTTTGCCAAGCAAAAAATAGGAAGCAGTTTGGAGAGAACTACAACTAAATTCCCCAAATATTGTTTATAAATGTTTGTTTACATTTATAGGGAGATATGCTATTGAGGTGGATACTTTGCATTGGTATGGATCTAGGCTTATTGATACAAACTTAAGGTCAATTTTGTTATATATTTGTTTCTGCTCTTGATTAATGTATAGTGCTTGTGTAGCTCACTTAAAAATGTAATATAAGATTAATAGATAGTCATCTATAATAGTCAAGTTTGTAGTCATGTTAGGTTTGCTAGATATTAGAGATTGATTTCAGTTAGCTAGATAAACTTCAAACCTTTCAAAGACTTACAGATTTATAGCATTTAAAATGTTTTAAAAACTGAGAATTTTTCATGACAGTGAGACTCGTCTGCTCCTGGCAGTACCAATCTACTTCTAAAAGATGATGGACACCAATGAGCCTCTGTATGGAGTTTGTTGGCTATTTGGGCAAGAGCCTGCTCTTGCCTGGACTGCTTGATGTTATGCTGCATGAGCTGGACATAGGGGTCACACAGAGTGATGACTGCTGAACTTGCCTAAAGATGAGATGGTCCTTTAGGTTTCCTGCTTCATGAAAGAGTCTGCCAGACATTCTGCAGGACACAGAAGAAAGTAACTGACAAAGTGCCAATCTAGTTGGAACAATCTTTGAAATGTCCTGCTTCATGGAAAAGTCTGCCAGATACTATGGGCCTTTAGGCTGAAGATGGTGCCCAAAACATTACAGAAGAACTTAGGCTGACTGTCCAGGCAGTGAGATGTCTTTGTCAATGCTACAGTTTTGGAAGTTGTTTACAATGTACTTTCTGTTTACTTAGGTAATATTATATCCTTGTGGAGTCTTTGATGGAGTTGAAGAATAGATAGTTATAGTTATAGTTTTCCTTAGTTATGATAGAAAATAAAGTAGATATAAATATCATAATTGTAATTCTTGCTTGATACCTGTTTTGTTATATGAAATTTTCAATGTTAAAGTAAAAACTTTCCCTTTTATTTGAACAGAAAAGGGGAAATGGTGTGGGAAGTCCTTCTGTGTTGCAGGGAGCGGGAAGAGCTGCTTGTTTGTCCTGGCTGCAAAGAACTGAAATAATCACACAGAAACTGTATTACTCAAAGCACTGCTCAGGCCATTAGCTCTAACTCTTACTGGATAACTTTCACACATTAATTTAACCCATCTTCATTAATTTGTGTATCACCACAAGTTTGTGGCATACCAGCCAAGGTCTGTCTCCAGAGGTGGATCCATGGTGTCCCTCTAACTCTGTTTTCTTCCTCCCAGAATTCAGTTCTGTCTTCTCTGTCTACCTAAGTTTTGCCCTATCAGTCCAAGGCAGTTTTGTTATTCATTAACAAATACAAGCCAGACACAGAGGGGACTCCACATCACCTCGCCTTTTCTTTTTAAATAAAAAAGGAAGGTTTTAACTTTAACATAGTATAATTACATATAACAGGTCTCAAGCAAGAATTAGAGTTACAATATTTCTATTTAGTTCATCTTTTTTATAACTAAGGAAAACTATAACTATCTATCTATTCTACAACTCCATCAAAAACTCCACAAGGATATAATATTACCTACGTAAACAGAGGTGCATTGTAAGCAACTTCCAAAACTGTAGAATTGACAGAGACATCTCACTGCCTGGACAAGCACCCAAAGTTCTTCTGTACCATGGGGGCATCCATCTTCAGCCTACAGGCCCATAGTATCCAGCAGACTTTTCCTTGGAGCAGGAAATTTCAGACAGGTCTGCCTATATTGGCAGTTTGCCAGCCACTTTCCTCTATATCCTACAGAATGTCTTTCAGAGTCTTTCATGAAGCAGGAACCCCAAAGGACTATCTCACCATTAGGCAAGTTCAGCAGTCATCTCTCTGTGGGTCCTGCATGTCCAGTGAAACAGTCTAGGCAAGAGCAGTTTCTTGTCCAAATGGCTAAGGAGCATCTTTGAAGCCCATCTTCCTCTTGAAGTAGCTTGGTGGTGTCAGGAACAGATGTGTCTCACTGTCATGAAACATCTTAAGTTCTTAAATATTTGAAATGCCATATTCTGAAGGTCCCTGAAAGATTTGAAGAATACCTATCTAAGTGAAATATACCTCTATACATTTAGAAAATCTAACTAACATGACTACAAGCTTTACTATTAAAGATGACTCTCTATTAACCTATATTTCTTAATTATACATTACATGTTTAAATGAGTTACACAAACATAATACCTTAATCAAGAATAGAAATATATATACACATAATAAAATTGATCTTAAATTTGTATCAATAAAGCAAGATCCATACCAATGCAAATCTTTATATCATATCTGCCTTCAAATGTAAACAAACAATTACAAACAATAGTTGGGAATATGGACAAAATTTTGTACATACTGCTTCCTGCTGCTTAGGGGTACTGTTGTCAATCAGGTCTTCTATGGTGTATCCTGTGTGCTTGGTTTATCTCAGTCAGAATTTGGGCAAAGTAATTTATTGAGGGTGTTCAAGGTGACCTTTAAGAGGGGCATGGTCTATCAAACCATATTTGTCTGAAAGTATTCTATAGGTTGTTATTTTCTGTGGAAACAAAAGAAAAACCTCTTTTTTTCTAAAGCAACATATCCTTAGACTCAAATTTTGGAATCAAGATACTTTTAGGCCAAGCGGTGATGGCGCATGCCTTTAATCCCAGCACTTGGGAGACAGAGGCAGGCAGATCTCTGAGTTCGAGGCCAGCCTGGTCTACAAGAGCTAGTTCCAGGAGAGGCTCTAGAAACTACAGGGAAACCCTGTCTCGAAAAAACCGAAAAAAGATACTTTTAGAACATATATGCTGGTTTAGCTTAGCAGCCCATACAATGAAATGTCTCTCTGTACTTAGCTCCTTCACTGTTAAAAATTCAAAGAAAACACAATATACATAATCCAGACTCTCTGTGAATTTTCCATTTTTATGTGACTTATTTTTCTTTATTCCTTTAACCTATGGCTATCTGTACTCTGTCTCTTTAAAGACTTTACCCGTTTTTTAAAAAAGCATTAACTTTATTTTATGACTGTCTATACTCTTATTCTTATCTCTTCCAACCCTACATACATTTATCTAACAGTGACCCATTTTGAGGTCTTTTACGACTGAATCAGTCCTATTGTGAATCTGTAATTCTTTACTGTCCAGGAGCACTTCTTAAAATGCTAAGCACTTCTTAAAACATCATTGCTGGGGTAATACATTAGTTCCTGCTTGCCCTGCCCAGTCCAGCATGGCAGAGCTGCTCGTGCCTCTCAGCCATATGCACTGTCCCACTTCTATGCACACAGCCAGTCTACAACATCAGCAAGCAAGCCACAGCACTTTGCTCACAAACCCAAACTCAAATGCTCTATAGCTGGACCTCCTGCCTGAAAGAGTCAGAGGTCACGCTGGCAGCCTGGCTCAGAAAGCCTGCATTTTAAGACGGCATGGCTTTTTTTTCTCCTGCTGCTGCTGAGTCAAAAAAAAAAATTCTCCTAAAGGAGTGGTGGCATGTCACCAACAAACAGCAAAAAACTGTGTTAAACTCTATATTTTTTGTCCTAGATTTCCTTTTCAAGCTCTCTCAGGTGTTAAAGTGGATTTAATCCATCATGTTGGCACCAATTGTTTCAAGGAGCAACTGCTTGTTTTGCTTTTACCGGTAAATGAATAAAGCTGCTTTCAGCCAATGGCTTAAAACCAGGTGAGAAAACAAAACAGAAATGCAGAGATAAAGTAGACAGAGTAGGAGAGAAGCCATGTAGAAACCCACAAGAGATAGGTGCCTCTGCCTGAGCTGATAGGAATTTTGTCAGTAAGCCACAGTTACATGGCAATACAAAGATTAATAGAGGTGGGTTAAATTAAGATATAAGAGTTAACCCACAAATCACAATCCCAGAGAACCTAGACAAAAATGAGGACCCTAAGAGAGACACATATAGATCTAATCTACATGGGTACTAGAAAAAGACAAGATATCCTGAGTAAAATTGGAAGCATGGGGACCTTGGGAGACGGTTGAAGTGGGGGAGGATAGAGGTGGGGGGGCAGAGAAAAATGTAGAGCTCAATAAAAATCAATTTTAAAAAAATGTTAGCCATTTGGTGGTGGCTAACACCTTGAATCCCAGAACTTGGAAAGCAGAGGCAGGCAGATATCTGTGAGTTTGAAGCCATCCTGGTCTACAAGAGCTAGTTCCAAAAGTCTCCAAAGCTACAGAGAAAGCCTGTCTTGAAAAGCAAAACAAAAAAGAGTTAGCCAGAAATATGCTTAAGGTATTGGCCAAACAGTATTGAGACTGATACAGATTTCTGTGTGATTATTTTAGGAGTCTGGATGGCCTGGAAACAAACAAGCAGCCTCTGACAACAATGTATACATTATCTATTCTACTTTTAAGAGCTTCTACTTAGAAGGTTTCCATGAAAAATAACATGTATGATTTATTTATAAATTATCAAATTGTGGTATAGGAATATTTACTGGTATTAAATGTAACAATGGCACATAAATGTAACAAAATACTTTCATTGGTTAATCACTATTGTAGAAATATATTTTCATATATTAATACATTTTATTTTCAGAACATCTTTTTGAGCCAAAGTCTATTTTTAGCCCTGCTTTATATACAGAAATGTTATTAAACAAAGCATGTCTAGGAAGTGGCCAAGTTCTGTCTTAAGTCTGGAGACCTAGAATCAGGCTCTGTCTTAATCAGCATTCTATTTTTAATCTACTGTGTCTCATTTTTATATTAAGAAAGGAAATTCAAAAAAGTTAATTCCCTAGAACATTAAAATCTTGCTGTTACTAATATTTTCAGTCATACCATTGTTCTTATTTTTAACTGATAAATATGACCAGTCCCAGAAAGTGTTGTTGGGTTCTTGGAGCCTTTCTTGGAGAATTAAAAGAGTAGGCATCCTGAATGACATAAAGAACTCATTCAACCTTATATGTAATATGGAATATAAGGATATTGTTGGGTATTTTTAGCTCTTTCCATAATTATGTGGCTAACAATGGGAAGACTTGATGATAATTCAATTTCTTTATGCAGCTAACCAAACTTGATAGGCTTCCATTTATATTACAAATGGAAAGCTAACAATATTCTAGAAAATACTTCTGTAATTTAATTCCATTAAAAACTGTCTTTTCCTTGTACCTTATTATTAACCAGGCTTGTTTCTAGTGTTGAATAATAACAGCAGCATAACAAGGTCATTTGATAAGGCAAAAAGTTCAGCCATTTGACTGCAAGCCTCCAGGCCAGTGGGACCTATTTAGATATTAATGAACTCTGACATGGCTTTCTATTTTTATTTTGTAGAGTCTTGTTTTCCTACTAGTGAAATGCCTGGTACCTGGTGTTGTATTTGAAGACCAAATGAACTTCTAACTCTCTTTCTCAATCATAAAAGACTAACAGGAGAGTCATCAGTTCTGTCTGTCACCACATGACACCCAGAGCCTAAAATAATCACCCATTCGGTCAGAGAACACAATCTAACTTCCAATACAGAAACTATCAGGAGAAAGAAAGGTCATCTCAGAGCATCCAAAGGACTTGAACTACTCTAGGATTAGGTCACTTTATCTAGGGAGGTAGTAATGGGAAACTGTTGAATGGGACCTACACATTCTACAGACATCCTCACAATTCCCAAGGAAAGTGCTCTCTGAGAAGTATAAGCTAGACTTCTTCAGGAAGTTCTGTGATCTATAACCCTGTCTTAGTCATTCAATTTCAATGGTGTTTCAGATTTCTGAGATTTGGGCAGTGATGCCATTTACCCCTTGACAACTGACACTTGTTACAGTTCGCATTCTCAAAACTAAAATTGCCACATAAATCCCAGCCCAGTCTGTATCTAACTTTATGTGGTTAATTTCACATCACTTCCTCTCATTTATTGTCTTCTATGACATATGTAATCTCTGCACGCTTCCCCAGGACACCTGTCACAGATGTATTCTACATCCACAAAGCCTTTAAATTAATTTGGTATTTACAGATAGGAGGAAAAAGAAGACATATATTAAACAAAAAAAAATATTGTCAATGTGAACATATACTATGAGTCTTCAGTTCCTTACAACTGAAATAAGAATTTTACATATGCATTAGTACGTTTATATTTTCTTCCCTTTTTCTTTATGAGAATAATGTGGCTTGGCTGGTAATTGTGGTTGTGTGATTGATCGTAAATTGTCTGTGCTCTCCGGCACTTCCTTGGAAATGAAATTGACCGTCTTTGAGTGATAATGTCAGTGGGACAGAAGGTGTCACTGGATAGTGGTCTCCTGCTGTTACATAAATGCCACAAAAAACCAGGGGTATTTATGGGGAAAAGTTCACAGTAACCTAAGCTTTTTATTTTTGATGCAAAAGAAATTGAGTGGGAAGCTGTTAATACAGTAGATTATGCTGGAAGGTGATTGAATGAACAATGGAAAGGTAAGGGAGACTGTAGTCAACCCGTGATGGATGGGTAGACTTATGAGCTTTAGATCTCATTCATTTAATCAAGGTCTAAATATTACTTTCTCTGAAATAAAACGTTTTCCTAAACATAATTTTCCAATATTTAGTCAAATTCTCTTCAATTGTGTTAGTTATTTTTCAAGCCAAAATATCTTTAAGTCCAGAAAAAATTTGGATAGGTAATAGTCAGGCAATATAATATTGGTAAACTATCTCTTAATATAATCACAAAATACTGTAACCTCTTAAGCAATCTAATTTATGCTATTTGTACTTTAACTGATTACAAAATATTGCAAACATATATTTCAAACATATAACATAAACTTCATAATTGTGATTTATTAGGAAGATATACTAGATAAGAAAAAATCTACTTAAAGCAGTATGTGATAGATACTTTGTGATAAAGTGGTATTATCCAATTTTCTTTCCCTGAATTTAGCAAAAAATCCACATCATACTACTAGTGTTGTATTATGCTCCAACTTTCTAAGATTGGATTTATTCTGTACTGAAAGCAGTAAAATGAAATATAGGTCCATAACATAGAATATATGGACCAATGAGAAGCAATCTGTGAGACTATATAAGACATTTTTTGAATACCCTAGGAAAAGAAAATGCCATGGAATGTGTTGATATAGTAGCCCATTCAATATCTTGCTGCTGGCAATCATTATAGAAAAAAATTGACATAATTTGTAACCAAAGTATAGCTATAAGAAAAACTATTTTGTAAACTGTCAGAAATAGGTTAATGGGAAGTTAAAAGTAATAGGCACTCAAATCACTAAGATGTTGTTGAATTTTCAAGCATCAGCTGCTAGCCTTTAGGCTCAAGAGAGCCCAGGCTACCTGTTTGGGTAGATTACCCCATGCCATAGGGTAATGAAGATTTTGATGGTTTTGCTTTTATTTTTTCTTTGGAAAGGTCATTCTATATGACCAGATACATGAAAAAATAAAAAATTCACCTGAAAAGTATTTTTAAGCCAGTTTCAATCTGACTGTTGCTAAAATTTAGTTAGCATTTTAGATACTGACACATTTTCAATTAATAAACACAATGTATGGAAAAAAATCTCACATGAGCAAAAATCATGAAGTGAATGAAAGACTATTTAAAACAGATTACAACTGTTAAGACCTTGCTTACTGATCTATTTATCATTTGACTGTAAAAATAATTTAACACCATCATTTAAAATACAATAGTCTTGTGTATTTTAAAGCAAAAGCCCAAAGGTATGTTTAAATTAAGGCTCACCTAATCACAGTATGGATTCATGTTTCCTTGTGTGAGGACTTTGTTCTATGTGAAAGATGCTTGGTTGGTTGCTTAGAATCCCAGCCTCAACTCGCCATTATGTTGGCCTTGTCTTTACTCTCCCTCACTCATGTGTCCCCAACTCTGAGAATCACAAATAATAATACATACTATTTACTATCTGGTTGATTACTACTTTCTTGTCACTAAAGTTAGTGACATTAGGAAATTTATAGAAATTCTTTATCCAAAGAGAGTTAATGAGCAAGCTTACTTCGGATCCACAGAGGTGCCAAAGCAATGGTACCATGAATTTGCAAAAGACAACCACTGTAGTACATGGTCACCTTTGAAAGATCCAGGAAATAAGGCTGAAAATGGCCAGTCGAATCCATTATTATTGGGAGAATTTTCTGGAAGAAAGACTGGAGAAGGTGTTCGTTGAATGACAAGCATGTGTCATTGAGGGAGGGCTTTGTTCTCATAATGGGTGATTTTTGAGCTGGTGATTTCAACCAGATAACCTGATACTCTCTGAACATGTCCATTTTGCACATCAGCTTACAAACCATAGCTAGGCATCACTAGTGAAAAGACCTGGAACTTCTCCCAGATGATAACTCAAGCACTCTGTGCTCAGCCGTGTCCAGCCTGATCTAATTCCAGTAGTCTGCCCACGAGTGGGGAAGAGGAGATTTTGGTATTGCAGTGGAATCAATGCATATTTTACTAGGTCCAAGATTGATAATCATTGTTGGCAAGTGATCATCATGAAATGTATTGCTGTGGTTTTAACACCGCCAAATTATTGCTTCAGAGTATGTATAAACAATAGACAGAAAACTCTTTGTTTCTGGCTAAAATCTCATTTTATACACTTGAATATAATAACCATCAGTATCAAACCATACATCCTATCTTCCACTTTGAAGTATTCATTAATAATCATAGAAGAGAAATTCTGTGAGGACTTCCCATTTTTCTTAGCTCACTATACTGAAATTTTCTACTTTAAAGACAAATTAGCAATTATTCACATAAAGAAAAATGTCCAAATAAATAAAAAGAGTAATTATTACTGTTGACAATTATTCATCCACTTTTACGATAAAGTTCTGTTATTAATCAAAACACTAACACAATGTCAAAAATACTTCTAAAAGCACAATCAACTTCTATAGGTTTCTGAAATAAGACTGAAATTCATTGATTAGTGTATTCTTTAGTCATATGTCTAAAACAGGGCTTTTTTTACTTGTCCAAATTAATAATTCCACTTAAAATAACATTCTAATAAAACATAAGAAATAAAATGTGTTTTGAATTAATTAGTGATTAACACTAAGGTAAGAGTTTTATATGGAACTACTTTTACCTACAGTTGAAATCATTCCTTATTTCGATGATATTTAGTAGTGAAAAACCTAGTTTATTACCCTAGTAATAAGTAAATAGTCCTCCCAAATTTGGTCATTTACCTAATATCTTTCTTACATTCAAAACCTTTGGGGAAAACTTAGCAATCCTAAGGAATTATAGTCTGAGGAGAGACTTAGTAAGAAAATAAGCTCCTACCACACCATCCCACCCACAGAAATAACATAAAGGAGCACAAATAGAGAGTAGAAGGAGGCAGAGAATTGCAAGAAAATGGTCTGAAACTTCAAACCAAAACTTCAAACTTTTGTCAGTCAACAGAGAAAGCCAAGCAAACATGAGTGGCATCAGAGAGAAAAGAACTGACAGCTCTCTTATAGACTTAGAGTTAAGATTTAAATAAAGCTAACAACATTCACCATAAAAGGCTACCTACTTATAAGCGATAATCAACACCCTTGCCTGGAAATATCATATAAAGAAGTTTAAAGACTAATGGAACACAGGATCTAAACTTATATGATCTTTGTGCTTAATCTTACTCCTTTCGAAGCTGTACCATTGTAACATTCTGAAAATCTTATAAATGATACAAGAAACATTTTATAATAAAAACATGTCTGTAACCTCGTGATTTTGTAGTAAAGATTCCTCCTTTGCCTCTTTATGTTGTTATTTTGTCAGTCAGCAATCCTGTGCAATCTTGTGCTTATCAGAAATCACCTATGGTCTTGTTTACAAAAAAAAAATCTGTAAAAGTATTCTCAGAAACCAAAACACCATAACTTCAGAAAATCAAATAATACATGGGCATTGCTAAAACACTTTAATCCAGTTTCTCTCTGGAGAAGTCCACACTTTTCTCTTGGGTGTCTACTGTCCATTTCTTCTGTGACCCCTCCCCAGGCCTCTGCCTGACTTTTAAAACCCACATTAAATCTATGGTAAAAGAAAATTATTGGTAGTACAGACCTCCTCTGCTTCATGTTGATTCATTCTTTTTTTTTTTTTTTTTTTTTTTTTTTTTTTTTTTTTTTCTGCAACAAAGTCAAGAAAGCTGGTGTTACCTGAGTGGGGGTTTAGGAAACAACTCTGCAGGCTGCTTCCAGCTGGAGCATACAACTGTGTCTCCCGTTCCAGCTGCAATTGACCAACTCTTCTGGGTGACATTCATTTGTAAAACACATGTGCTGTCAATAAGAGCGTACTAAACTGCATTAGATAATGGGCTTGCCTTTTCTGGATGTTTGTTAATAAGATGAAAATAACAATTAAATGTGAGTATTATAACATTAAATAGGGCAACATTTCAAATGTTAAAAATGATTATTCAACATCTTTTCATAAAAACTGTATTTTGTAGAATGATAGTTTATCAAGTTATACTAAAAGGTCCTTAGCTTGCACTGGCAAAACACCTCATGTTCAAAAGAGCTCGTTCAATTTTGTTGTTGTTGTTATTTTGGGGAGATTTTTGCAAGACAAGAGAAAAGCCTTCTATCAGTAAAAACATGATCTTGACTTGAAAGGATGACTCAGCAATTACCAAAGAATACTGTTTCCCCCAAAGGCCAACTCTGCTCCTCACAACCCTGTCTCAGTTCATTCAGAGCTGCCAGTCATTCCAACTCCATGGGATCTGACACCACCTACGATTCTCCACTGGCTGTTACACCCATTGGCATACATTCTAACAGAAACACAAACACTTGTACATAAATAAAAACAATTTTAAATTATCCAATATTTGATATGTATTCCATACCATTTTTTAGGTTATTTGTGTTTTATTTTAGTGAAGCGCAGGTATTTGACATTATGTATTAATTTTATGGAAAGTTTATTTTAAAAGAATAAATCCATGCAAAGTTAATGATTTCATGATAAAGATTTTCTGTTAGTTGCACCTTGTAGGTTTCTACTCTTAAGCTGCATATTCTAACACTTATGTTAAAGTCAAGCTGTTTCCATCTGTTTAGGCTACACACTGCATCACTTAGTAATATAAAAAGAGCAGTTTTCTTGCACTCCTGGGACAAAAAAACATCACACAGAATTCATAAGCGATCCAATGCACTAAAAATTCATTTCCTGCATAGGGTTTCAGCAATGCCACATCACACAAACTATTGCTTTCTCCTTGTGTTGATCATAAAAAATTCAAGTAAGTAAACCCTTTAGGGCTGGGCACCTCATCATTTCACTTGACTGAGGCTCAGTCAGCCACAGCATGTGGCATCAATTACTCTAGCACCATTTCTCTAAGCACCAGAATGACCCTAATTGTGACTGCACCATGCAATATGTTGAAGCAAAACTTTCACAAGTTTATACAACCAGAAACATAGAATGGAGTAATGGCTGTGGCACAATAAAGGACAGCTCAACTGCCATCTTGCTCAGACTTATCTTTTTCCTGGCAACTATCTGTCTCGTACTGATGGCAGCCTTCAGTCGTTGATGCCTTCCTTCCAGCTCGGTTGGCTTCCCACTCCAAAGATTATGTCTCTAGCAAGAATTTTAACATTGGGCTTGTTCCCCAAATACCTCTTGGATTTGTCATCTTTAAAGCTGGGTCATTCCATGAGCAATTCCTACAAGAACTGTGCAGCCACAAAACATGACACCATTCAGTTCTATATGCACAGTGATACTGGTGACTGTTATCTGCTGAATTGCAGGAGCTTAAGCTTATTAAAATTCCAAGTATCACTCACTGGCAAAAGGCTGCATTTAACCCCTTCATAAGGATTTTTCAAAACACAGTATTGTGGTAAGGCAGTTTTTATAAAGAAAGGAATGAGTCCTTTGGAATCCAAGATAAAAAGGAAAGTAAATAGATTTTTTAGTTTCCAAAATTTTGCTCTCATGTGTCTTACCTTCATCTCATTCTTATTCTAGAATTATCTGCCATTATCTCTGTGCCCTGCACTCACAGAAGTACATAATGTAATAGGTTGATTTAATGTGATATATTATGCTCCTCCTTTCCTTCCCCGCCCTCTGTCTGTCACGTGTTTGTGAAGCTCCAAGACCATTTCAGGACAAGGAAGCTGTTATTTTAACCACTGCTAGGAGAAAGGTGATGAATATGAGGAATAGAGAGAACCATGACTTTTGAGTTAGGGGGTCAGGCAAGTAGCAATCGGGCCAGCGAGCAAATGAATAAGGTGGTAATAAGACAGGAGAAAGCTTTTCATCGAGAGAGTGAGACAACCCCAGGTCCTTCAGGCAAGCAGGCTTGTGAATTCAAGCTAAATGCGAGAAAGAGCCAGACAGGAAGGCAGTCTTAGCAGTAAAAATCTGAGGATGATTGTGTTGGGAGGGGCCATTGGGAGAGCTTTAGAGAGAGAAACGAGAATGTCTAGAGTTCTCAAATCAAGGATGCTTAGAGTTTTGGTCAGTATTTGAAAAGGTGATAGAAGAAAGATAACAAGTAAGTCATTTTTTTACTTACAGCCTAAAAACGTGGGCAGATTCACCAGAACAGAACTGTAAACATTTACCACACATCTTATTTATATCTCCCTTTCAGTTGTACATAAAGTCAATGATGCTTTTCAAAATTCAAAAGCAGGAAAGAAGGACCTGAAGAAAATCATAAAGCAATTAATGAGGAGGAAGGAAGGGAAAGCATCAGCATGAAAGAAAATGTGAAGGCAAAACATATTGATTTGGGCTTTGTTTCTGGCCTGGGAGAAACTCATTTTCTCTCAAGACCTCCATGTACCTATTTCAGTGACCCAAAATTTGAATATTCCTTCCAAACTCAGACTGTACTAAATAGGGTTTGTTATACTTATTTGGAAAAATATTACCCAGGAGTATATTTTATTTAAGCAGGTAATTTTAAGTTACAAAGAGGGACTATTTTGTGTTTTATTCCAATTATACATCTGAAAAAGAGAATAATCTGTTTGCAGAAAAAGTTATTTGGACCAACATTCCATGAATTAGCTGTAATAGCATCAAAATTTGGAGAGAATCAAATTTTAAATAGTGACTTGAAGTTTATTTCCAGCTACAGAGAAAATAAATACTATAAGAAAATTAAAAATAATAAATATCAATATTTTAATATACATATTTATGTATTAATGTGAATGCTGTGCAGGAATACAAAATATTTATGTATTTTCAGACTTGGAAATCTAGTTATAAAATGCTATTCAAATCAAAGAGGAAATATAGCCTAATACCAAAGAGATTATGTAGGAGAAATGAGCAGGGCTTAAATTAGTTATTGCAATCCATACTCAGAGGTAGAAAAAAGAATAGAGAAATGGAGCATACTAAGGGAGGTGATGAGAAGGAACTAATGTCATGCCAAGAATCTGTATTCCTTTTCCACCAGCACTTTTGATTGGGTACTTAGTTCATTATTGCCTGTTATTAGCCACCAACTCTTCAGTCTTTCATGATGCTGGTGAGCCTACCTGTGCGTTTCAGTTCCCTTTCTCATTACACTGACAAAATACTTGACAGAAACAACTTAAGGGAGAATGGTTTCATCCTGACAGAAAGGCATGATGGTTGGAGGGGCACAAGCAAGAGTTTGGGTACTCATATGCTGGTCAGACAGAAAGCAGAGAGCTCAGACTAGACTCAAAATGTTTCTAAAGGTCTCTTTCCAGAGGCTCACTTTTTCTAGCTAGACCACATTTTCCAAGCAACCCACAAGCTCCAAAAGCAACCCCAAATACTCTGCTTTCTCTTTACGTCATATAAATCTTCCACGTTTTAACAAAGCAGCACCAGCACTGAGGACCAGTGTTGAAAGACAAGATCTTGTAGAGGACATTTAACAGTGAAATACCAAGGCTCTGTCACAGGCTCCACAGATTCATGCCCTGTTGTAAGGCCAATTCATCTTATCTTCATTGTTCCCATAGACTTCAGAAGTCTCAAGCAAAATTCAAAGTCTTTCTTGAGAGTCAAGAAAAAGGCAATGCCCTGTGCCCTTTATTGTGAAAAACAAAGTTACAAACCCCCACAGCACAATGACACAAAGTGAACATTCCTATTTTAGACAGGAATAAGAGAAGAACAAGGAGAGATTGAACCAAAGCAAGACTGCTTGGGGGTATGGAAGAACAATTTCTCAGTACTTTTCCAAGCTGTGAAAGAAGATACCAAAGACCTAGACACAGAATAAATACTAATAATTCTATAATAATAATAATAATAATAATAATAATAATAATAATAATAATAATTTCTAGCCATCTCTCTAGACTGCCACATACACATACTTCTGATACAAGGTAGCTATGTTTCAATATGAATTACAAGGCCTGAGATAAACACTATATGTTAGCTATCTGTGGATGCATACCAAGCCATTACCAAATATAATGGCTTGAGATAATGACTTCCAAATATATTATTGTGCTTCTCTGAGGAGCTCACAAAGACTGTTGGATAAATACATACCCAGGGTCATTTAAATGAATTTGGTTGAACTTGGTGGCTTACAATATAAAATCAGAGACCTGATTATGGGGAAGAAAATTATCACTGTAATTATCACCTTTGCTGTTTTATCTTGTGCTAGTGACCAGCCCCGGGTCATGCAAGGCAGTCAAGTCACATGACATTCAAATACAACATAAACAAACAAGAAGAGGCTGGGACTTGTTGGTATAAAGATATCTTTTGTAAAAGTGAGTTTCTGGAAAAAAGAAAGGAAAGAAGGAAGGAAGGAAGGAAGGAAGGAAGGAAGGAAGGAAGGAAGGAAGGAAGGAAGGAAGGAAGGAAGGAAGAGCCATGCTTATGTAAGACACACATCAAGAAATACAGAGATGAGTGATTAAACCTTTGCCTGCAGGCATTCCAGAACAGATAAGACTAAATAGGAACCCCGACTTCCTCACCACCACCACCACCACCACAACACACAGACACCAGGAGGTAGTGAGCTGAAAGATGTGACCTGACTGTGGAACAAATATCACCCGTCAGAAGCTCAGTAGAATAGTTCTCTTGTTTTTGTTTTTCCTCACTTAGCAATTTTATGTTTACTTCAATCTATGCTTTACCAAACCTGCTGAGATTAGCAAGCTTTAAGGGGAAGGATATGAACAATTTACCAAACTGCTTTCTAGTCTGTCATGGAAGTGAAAGGCAGTCAGTCTCCTTGGCTCCTGAAGCTCAAACAGCAGCAGAAGGAGGTTAGGAAAAGCTTTTCTGAGGACCTGATATCTGTTATCACATTTCCGATTAAATAGAAACCTCAGGCATTGGAACAGACAGCCATGAAGGTGACACTTGAAGGAGTCAGAAAGAGGTGAGATCTCCAGTGGTTTGCTTTGACCTCCTTCTTAGCACACGTCTGACCTGCGCTAAAAGCGCATATCCGGTAACCTTGATGCCACTCCCCACCTTGCTTGAATTTCCACTGAAAGGAAAGCGAAACGTGCATCCCATTTTGAGGATGCAGGAATATTTCTGTGATATTTGTGTGCGTAGATGGGGCCTGCAATTAAGTATTTTATGATTGATGTTGTGTTATATTTCCTGTTAATTTCACAGAAGAATGCCTGATACTTTCTAATAATATCACCTTTTTAAATATCACAATGACTATAATCATACATCTTTTTACTATCTTGGCCAAGAAAGCTGTGATTCTTCCCGTGTGCTTCCAGCTTAGTATTTTCCCCTGAATGTTCGTTTTCAGTTTACAAACACCAAGTAGATGCCAATGTCTCTCAGGACAAAAGATTTGAAGGTCAGGAACAACTTCTATTAAAATGTAACATTAGGAAGAAGAAAACTGTGTCTGTAACATTTCCACCAATGTGTCTGGCCCATTCATGACATAATGGAATGCACTGATAAAGCAAATGATTTAAATTGTCCTCACAGATTGAAAACTGACTAGTATCTTTGAAATTCACATCACAACCAATTGAAGTTCAAGTGTTGTTCATACTAGTGCAATTCTGAGACACTGTGTCCCATAGACAAATATTCAAATGTCACTCTTTCTCATACAATGTTAATTTTTGAGGAAAGTAAAATATCCCTATTAATAACCTCTTTTATATTTTTTTGTGTGTGTCCATTTTGCTGCCTGTGTACAAGTTTCTAAGGAAGTCAGGAGAGGGCACACTCTCTGGACCTTGACACATAGCATCTGTGAAGAGTCTAACATGGGTGCCTCGATCCAAACTCTAGTCCTATTCTGAACAAGAAGCCCTTGTAGCCACTGCTTCATCTCTTCAGCCACTGAGCCATCCTCTCTGCCATCTCTCTTGCTTGCTTGCTTTTGATTGTTGCTATTGTTTTGTAATTTTGCTTTTGTATTTTATTTATGTTTTATTTTATTTTTATTTTTTCGAGACAGGGTTTCCCTGCAGTTTGTAGAGCCTGTCCTGGAACTAGCTCTTGTAGACCAGGCTGGTCTCGAACTCACAGAGATCCGCCTGCCTCTGCCTCCCGAGTGCTGGGATTAAAGGCGTGCGCCACCACCGCCCGGCTTATGTTTTATTTTTGAGACAGAGTTTTGCTATGTAGCCCAAACTGGGTAGGGAATCACTTTGTATCCAAGGCTACCTTTAGACATACTACAGTATCAGTCTATCCAGTGTGGCATGACGGAGATATGACACCATGTCCCACTTCTAAACTGTAGAAACGGTGAAGTTCAACTTTTGACAAAAATCACATAAAACCACTAATATTTTATATTTCTTTACATATGCAATAGAGTGAAAATATGAGTCTATTAACAAGCCTAACATATGCTAGAGGTATTTTATACATATGTGTACATAAAAATGTATTTAATACATACATATTTCATCTAAAAGATATGCCTGAGGTATAAAACTCCTAGACAACCATTTCAGTTTTTCTATATTGAACTATAAATGGTCATATTGTTACTATTTTCCCAAAGGCTAAGATATTTATACAAACATGTTTTGTGGGAAAGACTACAAGTTACAATAATACAAGTTTGTTTCATTATTACTTTGCCTTGAATGCTTCAAATTGTTTTGTTTTGCAGGTAAGTAGTTGAGGCTATATATCACCTTTTATATGTAGCCATACTTAATATAAATAATGTGATATAATATAAAGAATAATTAAAACTTGGCAAGGTGGTCACACTTGTAATATGAGAACTTCAGAAGCCGAAGCATGAGGATCATAACACAGTGTTTTAAATAAGAATGATCCCCATAGGCTCATATGTTTAAATGCTTAGTCACCAGGGACTAGCACTACTGCAAATGATTAAAAGGATTAGGAAGTGAGGATTTATTGGAGGAAATGAGTCACTGAGGTTGTGACTTCTGATTTTACAAGCCCACACCAAACCCAGAATCTCCCTTTCTGCCTGTGCTTTGGAGTATGATTTTCAGCTACTATTCCAGACTTGCCTGTGTGCTACCATGATTCCTGCCATGATGATAATAGATAATGGACTAAAACTCTGAAACTCTAAGCAAACTCAATCAAATGTTTCTCTTATTTTAATTGCCTTGGTCATAGTGCCATTTCTCAGCAATAGCACAGTGACTAAGACAGAAGTTGGTATCAGGAGTGAGGTACGTTTCAGGCCAGTAGGTACTAAATAGTGACACACTAAATAGTGATACTTGACTCAAAACATTATTTTAATGAAATATGGTGGTCCATAGGTTTCTCAAAACATTTGAAGTGTCCTTGTAAAATAAATGTATGGAAATATTGCAAATAAAAATTCTCATCTAACATGAAATATATGAGTGACTTTTGTAATGTGTACCAATTGCCTTTTGGCAAATAGCAAATGAACTTAGCCTTAGTGTCTAAGAACTATATCTTAGAAGAATCTGAAAACTCTGAGAATTAGACAAGGTTTGGGGAGAAGCAAATGATGCTTTATCCAAGGCATCATCAACTAGAGTACACAGGCTGTCTGCAACTGTATTACTATTGTTAAAACTGTCTAAAGGACATCCTGTATGTCAAATCTGGCCCACTGTCTACTTTTTGCAAGTAAAGTTTTATTGAAACATCACCTTATCCATTTGACTTTTGTATTAATTATAGTTTTATAGCCACTTTCTGGACAACATATTTGAGTAATAATAACAGAAAGCTAAATACTAGTGTTTGTTTCAAACTATAAATATAATCTACTTTCAAAGCTCCTTCAAAAATCTTTACAAACATACCAATGTTTAAAAGTCTTAAATCTAATTTAGGATCCTCGGAATATCAAAATCAACACACACACACAAACACACACACACAACATATTGTGGTGATAAGCAAACATCCTTATTTAAAAAGAGAAAACCCAAGGCCAAAACAAATAGCAATCACACCAAAGCAAAGTCAAATAGAGAAAAGAAAAGTAGCAAATATCACAGCTCTAGTGGCTGGAATCTGAAACAAAGTTCAGCATGTCCAAAGAGCTTTTATAGCAAAATCCTTTGAGGGATTTTAGTGTTTCATAACTTAAACAAGAGAATATAAATTTGCAACACTTAACTTCTAATATGATCTCAAGCAATGTTGCATTAAATAACTTCATAAGTATCTATTTAATGCATAGACAAGTATATTCTTCACCAATAAGATGAAAGCATGTCAATCTCAATCCTTCTTTCTGTAATTGGTTACATGATCATAGCTGGTATTTATAACAGCACGCCCTTACTACACATATGTATTATTCAGGTTTCTCTAGAGTTGCAGACTTAATCTTTTGTAGCAAGGATCTACCGTCATCTGCAGACAACTATTCTCCCTCCAAAAGATACCTCTTGGCCTGTTAGTTAGCCTTATTGGAAATTGAACATTTGACAATGGACAATCAAGTTACCATAATACCAGAGCTGCAATCATGAGCTGGGTGTTATCTGATCCATCAAGTCATAGGGTACAACATTCACGGTAGCAATCTATTATCGAATTGAAGTGATATGTACATGACTGGGCTTGAGCAGATCCTGAAAGCGCAGCATGTTACATAAGAAGTTGCTCAAATACCTGTGGTTTTACTCTTGTTACAATGCTGTCTGTGGCCAAGTATTCAACTATAGCCTTAATGGGAAAAAGGCTATATTCCCTATGGACAGTTGACAGAAGAAAAAAACAACTGGGGCCTGTTTTATTGATGGTTTTGTATGTTACTCAGGCATCACCCAGCTAAGATTTCAACTTGTGGAAAGGAATTAAAGAAAAGGTTAAGCAGTGAAGGAAACCAGAAAGCTGCTGCAGATGTCGTTGAGTGAAGAGGGCATGTTCCAGCCTAGCAAGCGGCAGAACTTGGCCGTTTGGCTATGTGGCTCTGAATTCAGAGTCGAAGATTCAAGAAAAGGGTTGTGGAACTTTCTTCCACAACTAAAATAAGCCACCGAGGCCAGGGCTCTGTTAGGGTTATTCCTGCATTTAGACCCAGAGAAAGGATTTGTGAAGCCTGGATTTCACGGCAGACCCAAGGTGTTAGAAAGGCCATCGTTGTGGGATACCTGTCAAGATGAGTGAAGGAGAGCAGCTTACAAAGAGTGGAACCAAACGAGCTGAGATAAATGTGCCGCAGTCAGCAAAACTGAGAGGATCTGGAGATCTGAAGAGCATTTTAACATCAGACATGGAGATTCAGAGTTTGCAGTTTGCCTAGCTGTTTTGTGTGTTGCTTTGGTCCAATATTTCCTCACTATGCTTCCTTTCTTCTCTTTTTAAATGGTATTGTATATTACATGCCATTTTATGTTAAAATGTGATCTGCTTTTTTTATTTTACAGAGGATTATAGCTAAGAAAGTGTCATGAGTCTCAGAAGAGTCTTTGAACTTTGGATTTTTGAGCAGTGTTGAAACTATTATAGACTATGGGGACTTTTGAAGTTGAATTGAATGCATTTTTTTGCATTATGATATGGTTACAAGCCTACGAGGTCAGGGAATAAAATGTGGTGGTTTGAATAAAAATGCTCTCATAGGTCATATTTGAATGCCCAGCAAGTGACATTATTTGAAAGGATTAGGAGGTATGGCCTTATTGAAAGAAGTATGTCACTAGGGTGGGATTTGAGGGTTCAGAAACCCAAACCAGGTCCAGTGCCTCTTTCTTCCTGCTGCCTTCGTTCCCAGAATAAAGTCTGCCAGTACACCAGCAGGTTCCCTACCTTTCTGCTAATGGACTAATCCTCAGAAACCATAAGCAATCCTCAGTTAAATGTTTTCTTTAATAAGAGTTACCTTGGTCGTGGTTACTCTTCACAGTAATTGACAGATTACTAGGAAGCAATCCTATATTTTCTCAGCAAGTGTGTCAGCAAGTTTTTGTTCTTTACCTGAAGGGGTGGGGGTGACCCATACCTTCAGTCCTAAAGCATCTGAGTCATTTATCCTGTTACCTGGATTGGATTATTGTAATTCCCAGCAGTTATGACAACTGGACATAACCCTAAGAGATGCCCTAGAGGATTTCCTACATTCCACACACACTTTCTTACTCCTATTTTAACAGCTGCTTTAGGTAAAGACATAATCATATGATTACTTATGATGTTTTCAGAAATCCTGACATTAGTTTCCTTGCCACTCTCCTTCTGTTATATTTAGATTATTCTGCTGTCTCTAATAAGTTTTCCTTCCATTTTCTAAATAAGATCATTTATTCCCTGTTTTAGTTCTGTCTCTATTTTTTCCCAACCCCTAGTTGAGGAATGATCCATTTTAGCTTTTTTGGAGTCTGCATTTACTCAAAGATATGCAATTACATCTGAATATAGTACTCAAAAATTATCTTTCTGAGTTTAGGTTACCACACTCATGATGCTTTTATTTTATTTTAGTTCTATTTCCCTGCAAACTGCATTTTTAGTTTACAATTCAATAGTATTCTGCTACACACACACACACACACACACACACCACATCACATCACATCTGCATTGTCCATTTGTCTGTTGGAGGGCATTTAAACTGCTTCTATGAATTGAATGGAAAAGAACATGGCCAAGCAAGTATCTGTTGAGTATGATGGCACATCCTTTGGGCATAAGCCAACAAATGGTATAGCTGGGTCATATAATAAATTTATCATTACCTTTGTTTTTTCTTTGCTATTGCTTCCAAGACAGGGTTTCTCTTTGTATCTCTAGCTGTCCTGGAACTCACTTTATAGACCAGCTGACTTCAAACTCACAGTGATCTACCTGCTTCTGCCTCTTTGAGTGCCAGGATTGAAGACGTGTGCCATCACGGCCTGGCTTACCATTACCTTTTTGAGAAATCTTCGCACTGTGTATCATAGTGGCTACACAAGTTTACAGTGAAACCAACAGAGGATGGGGGTTCCCTTTTGACTGCACCCCTTCCAGCATTGGGTTTGCTCTTGTTCTATCAGTTGATGACACGCTCACTGATGTAAAGATGATATCTCAGTGTTGTTTTGATTTCTGTTCCCCTAATTTCTAGGTAGAATGAACAATTTTTGAGACATTTCTTAATATTTCTTAGTCTTTTCCCCCTTCTCTTGAGAGCTTACTGTTCAGCTCTAATGACCCTGTGTTTTAAATAAATTGTTGGGTTGGCTCTCCCCCCACTACTTCCCCCCCTCCTTCTCTCTCTCTCTCTCTCTCTCTCTCTCTCTCTCTCTCTCTCTCTCTCTCTCTCTCTCTCTCTCTCTCTGTCTTTTCTGTCTGTCTATCATTAGGTCTTTATATATTGTGGGTAATAATCATCTGCTAGATGTATATCTGGCAAAAATTCCAATCATGTGGGCTTCTTCTTCACCCATTTGATTATTTCCTTAGCTGCATCTGTGCAGAAAGCTTTTTGGTTTTAAGAAGTCTAACATGAGCCGGGCGGTGGTGGCGCACACCTTTAATCCCAGCACTCAGGAGGCAGAGGCAGGCGGATCTCTGTGAGTTCGAGACCAGCCTGGTCTACAAGAGCTAGTTCCAGGACAGGCTCCAAAGCCACAGAGAAACCCTGTCTCGAAAAAACCAAAAAAAAAGAAGTCTAACATGTCAGTTGTTGGCCTCAATTATAGGGCAAATACAGGTCCTATTCAGAGTATTATCTTTGTGTTCGTCTGGCAATTTAGTGTTTCAGCTTACATTTAGGTCTCTGATCCATTTGGAGTTAATTTTGTGCATGTGTGTGTGTATATATATATATATATATATATATATATAATTTCATTTTTCTGCATGTGGACATTAGCTTCCCAAAACTATTTGTTGAATATGCTTTCTTTTTTCAGCTCATATTAGTGGCATTTTTATGCATATTCATGTTTAGAACTTTAAATTTGTTCCACTGGTCTACATGTCCATGCTTATGCAAGTATCATGTTGTTTTTCAATATAGCTCCATAATATTTCTTAATATTTAAAATGATAAATCCTACAGCATTGTTCTTTATGCTTGGTATTATTCTGGCTATCTAGGGCCTTTGGTGTTTCCCTATGAATTTAATGTAGTTTGCTTTTTCTTTTCCTTTTCTATTTCAGTAAAGAATGAGATGGGGATTTTGATTGAGATTGCATTGAATGTATAAATAGCTTTTCATAAAATAGTCATTTTGACGATATTAATTCTATCAGCAGAGAAGCATGGGATGTCTCTATATTCTAGAGCCTTTCTATCTTATTCTTCAGAGGTTTAAAGTTTTCAGTGTGTATTCATTCACCTCTTTAGTAAAGCTTATTCATAAATATTCTATTTTCTTTGAGGCTATTGTGAATTAATGTCCACTATTATTTTGTCTATATATTGTTTTGTATTATAGAAAAGCAATGGATTATGGAAGTTTGTTATATATTCTGCCATATTGCTGAATTTTTATTATTTCTTGAAATTTTGGAGATCCCTTATGAATAGTGTCATGTTGCCTACGAATAAGAACAGTATGACTACTTTTTTTTTCTTTTGCATCCCTTTAATATCTTTTTCTTGCCTTTTGTTCCAGTTTGTATTTCAAACATTATATTAAAAACAAGTGGAGCAGGTGGACACATCTATGTTATTACTGACTTCATTGGGATTGCTTCAGGCTTTTCTTCCTTTAGGATGATCTTGATTATAGTCTTTATTATGTTGAGGTAAGTTTTCTCTTATCCTATATTCCCTGGGAGTTTTACCATGAAAGCAATTTAGATTTTTCTCAAAGACTTCTCTGCTATTTATTGAGATGATTATATATTTTTGTCATTAATTCCATCATTGTAATTTATTAAACATACTGACTTGTATATGTTGAAGCATCTCAGCATTTCAGAAATAAAGGCAACTTGGTCATTGTATATAATCTTTTTATGTATGTCTGTATTCTGTTTGCAAGTATTTTATTGAGTGTTTTGAGTCTATATTCATCAGTAATGTTGTCCTGTATTTTTCTTTCTGTGCTCTGTTTCTACCTTGTTTTGGTATTATAGTGATACTGCATTCACAAGTGTGTGGGAGTGATTCTTCTGTTTAGCTTCTTTTTTCTTTCAATTTTTGTATACTTAGAGATACTATAGGTCTTCTTTGAATGTCTTTTAGGATTCTGCTTAGAATCCATCTGTCTGTCCCTGGACTTAATTTTTATTTTAAATTAGTTTTCTTACATTTATAAAAAGTCTTCTATTTATATCATATTAAATATTTTTATGTTATATATTTAAAATACATATAAATATGTAATATATTACAAACTTATATAAATGTATTATATTTTATAAATTAAATTTTAATTTAGCTGGAAAACTTTTTATTACTATACAAATCACCTTTTTCTTTATGAATCTGTTTAGATTATTGGCTTCTTAATTTAATTTTGGTGTTTTGACTGAATCTAGAAATTCATTCATTTCTTTTAGGAATTCTAACTAAATGGAGCACAGGTTTCAAAAATATTTATTTATAATATTTTTAATTTCTTGGTGTCTGCTATAATGTTTATCTCTTCATTTCTGACCGAGCTACTTTTGATTATTCATTTTGATTAGGTGACTCAAGGTCCTATCAATATTTTTTATCTTCTCAATGATCCAGCTCTTAGATTTGTTGATTTGTTTTCTTCATTTCTATCACTTATTTCTGCTCTAATTTTTATTATTTCTTTCCATTGACTGAATTTGGAAATTGTTCTTTTTTACTACTCCTTGAGTTGCATCATCGAACCGTTCAATTATACTCTTTCTTATTTCTCAGTGTAGTCACTTAGAGCCCTGAATTCCTCTGAGGATGATTTGCAATGTGTCTCCGGGTTTTCTCTGAAGAATCGTTTGCAATGTGTCCCTGCGGTTTGCTTGTTTTCATTTTTATTTACTTCCAGGAATTTTTTTCTATTTCTATTTTGATTTCATCATTTAGTGATGAGTTGCCTAATCGTCACAAGTTTGTATAATTATGAAAGCTTATTATTTAACTTGTCAGTTTTACATTTTGCTGTCTTTTGACCATAAAGAAACAAGGAGTAATTTCAGTCTTTTTTATTTGGAAAGATATTTTGTGTTCCAGGATGTGGTCTATTTTAGAAAAACACCTGTGTACTTCTGAGTATAATGTGTATTTTTTTGGCCTTTTAATAGAATATTCTTTTACTATCTGTTAAGTTCATCTGATGAATGATGTCAATTAATACTAATGTTTCTCTGTTTACTTTTTGTCCAAATATCTTGTCTATTGGATAAAGAGAGGTCATTGAAATCAGTTACTATTACTGGAGTGTTGTTAATCTGTATCTTTAAGTCCAAAAGTAGATTTTTATTAAGTGAAATTAGATACTCTGGAATTTAGACTGTATATATTAAGTAGAATAGTCTCTTGTTTACTTGTTATTTTTTGAAGCCATTTTTTTATTCACATTTTACACAAGATTGCAAAATGTCAGTTATGAAGTACCAAAAACCAGGGACGCTAAGCCAGCACATCCTCCTCCCTCAGCCAGGGCTCTGGACTTCAGTGCCTACAATGCCAAGCTTCCATCTCCATGACAAGATCTAAATGCTGCTTCTATGATCTCAGAGCCACAGAACTAAGGAAGGTGGTGGTGACAGCATCCTGCATCTAACAGAGCAGACGCATTTCTGCCATAGACATGGGAAAGCACAGGCATATTCTCATTTCAGTGCAGTTCATGCTAGTGAACTGTGCAAAGATGAGAACCTTCGAGTTTTTTCAGAAGTAATGTCAAATGTACTTGAAAATCAGGCAACTAAAAAGGCTTATTGCATGGTAAATGGTTAAAATTGGTATTATTGAACTAAAGAAAAAATGCAAAACCATTTTTCTTACAGAATAGTATAAATGTTTATTTTCTGTATGATTTATTCTTCTGCCCTGTTTTTACAATATAGAAAAGTGTACTTTTTGAATAGCTCTAGTAAATATAATCTTTCTACTTTGGCATGTAATAGGGCTTAAAAATTATATACCGAACCCTCCCTAGGTAATCTTTTAAAATTGGTAAATTAATGTGGCTATTAATTTTGTTCAGGATTTGATGCAAATGCCTAATACAAAAGGTTGCTTAGTGAGGACCAGACAGAAAGAAAGGGCTTGATACTTTAGAGAGCTTCTGAAAAATCAGACTAGTAGCATTTGATTGCACCTTCAAAGTTTTACAAGCAAAACATTCTTAAGCAATGTCATCATACATAATCTACAATTATAATCAAAAATTCACAAACATTTTGTGCACACTGTATATAAATATACATCACAATTGTGCAAATAAAATTAACACATAATATATACAAAATGAACAAAGTTTAGGTTTAAACCAAAAACTTATTACAGTCTGTTGAAAAATAACTTGATTAGATATTATTTTGTCCCTTTAGACTAACTTACATTTATACCAAGTTTACTTCGACACACTAGTGTCTATTTGATCAATTTTAGTTTAAATTCTGTCAGATATTATTATAGTGACACTTGTTTGTTTTCTGGTACCATTTAATTAGGACACTTTTGTCCATTGTTTACTCTAAGGCACTACCTAACTTTAAAGCTATGTGTTTATTGTAGACAGCAGATAAATGCATTTTGATTCTTGACCCATTCAGTTAGCCCATTCCTTTTGACCAAAGAATGAGACTATTGGTATTTAAAACTATTACTGAAACATGCGTCTTACTGCAAAGATACTGTATGGAATCATTACATTGTTCATTTGGGGTATTTCTCTTTATGTTCACAGTGGATATTTTTCTTTTAGTAATTATGATATCATATTTCTTTATAGTTTTTGGCTACACTTATTCCTCCTTTCAGCCTGAAATACTGCTTCTTCTATTTTCTTTATGTTTGCTTTGTTATATATTTATTGTTTTAGGCTGCTTATTTTATGAAACATTTTTTTCTTTAGCTTTTAATGATGTCAGAAAATTTTGCTTAGGTATATTAGACAAGATTGGCTATCTTGGTCCTTTAAAAATTAGAATGCGTTGTTTCTGGATTTTGGCATTCATGTAAAGAAATCCACATTTATTCTGGAGGGCATTCTTTATATTTGCCTTATGCTTTTCTCTTGTGGTTTCCAATATACTTTGCTTGTTCTGTACACTTACTGGTTACAATGATATTCTGGGGGGTTTTCTTCACTGGCCTTGTCTATTATGTACGCTCTGCTTGTATCTGTTTGGGTGTGTCTTTTCTCAGTTGTGGAAGTTTACCTCAAGATCTTGTAGAAGATCTGATCTGTGCCACTGACTTGAGATTCTCCTCCCTCCTCTATGCCTATAATTTTAAGGTTTTATGTTTTCATGGTTTCCCACATTTCCTATGTGTTTCTTTTCTGTGTTTTGTTTTTATTTTTCATATTTCTTGTTATTTCATCTAGATCTACTACTTTATCTTCCCTGTTATTCTCCCTTTGGCTTCATTAATTGTAAGTGGAAAACTTTTCTTTGGGTTTTCTATTGGGGCTACAGGGTTTTTACATTTTAACTTTAATTCATCTTTAATCTTCTTAATGTTTAATGTCTATTTAATTCCATTTTAAATCCTGTATTTTTGTCATTTCTGTCATCTTTATATATTTGGGAATATAACTCAGGCATTTATATTTTTTATTTCTCTTTAATTTCACTGATTATTTCTTTTTGTCTTCTAATACTCTTGAGTTATTTGATGAAATTTATTATTATTCTTTTAAATTCTGTTTCCCAGATTTATCTAGAAAATCCCCATCATCAAACATTTCTACATGTTTGGTTAATTTTGGAGAGAGGATATAGGGTTGGTCTTTCACATCATTAGTACTATTTACAGTGAGACAATGGTATGTGGATTTGTTAGTTCTGTGTCTGATATGAAAAGAAAATGTTGGACAGAAGAAAGAATGTGTGAGTGAGTTATGGATCTGTACATCGGCCAGGGCTTAGGTAGAATGAAGTAAGTTGGACACAGGAGACTGTGGTGGTGTATGGAGTGCATGTTCTATTTCAAACCTAGATTTTGAAAATAGATCTCAGAATGAGGAAGGATATACAGAAGATAAGATCATGGAGATTCACCAGGTTATACTCTTGAGAGGGTTGTGCAGAATCTGTCTATGTTTGCCACATAGACATAGTTGTAGGCGGCATGAGAGGGTCCTGTAGTAAGTGGAACACGGGAAGAGTCCTGGTGGAACTCTAGATACTGGTTGAATCACAGGCAGAGATCTCTAAACTAGGCTAGTGCAATAGGTTTTTTTTTTCCTCTTGGGCCACCAAAACTGCTCCCAAATTATGACATAAAGACTCAATGAATGCTTCACCTTATCTTATTTTCATGTCTTGCTAACTCTTACAACTTAACCTGTTTTTCTTCATCTTTGTTTTACCCTGGGTTTTTTCTACCTTTGTTTCTTTCTATACATCTTCATTTTCTGCTCTCTCCATGTCTGGTGGGTAGCCACCTGACTTCTGGCCTCAGGCATGTCCCTCTTTTTCTCCCTTGTTCTTTTCTCTCTTTCTCTTATTCCTAGATTTCTCCTCATACTTATTCTCCTTGTCTATCCCTCTCCTGACTATCTGCTAACCATTCAGCTTTTGATTAAACCAATCAGGTGCCTTAGGAAGGTCAGATGAATCAGAAACCCATCTTTACATAATTAATCAAATGCAGCATAAACAAATATAACACACATTTACACAATTTAAGTAATATTCCACAGCATAGATAAATGTAACCCATCTTTCCCTAGTAAAAGTAATATTCCACAATAGGCTGCAGCATTGGAACTGTGGCTAGGTTAGAGATTTATGGAAGGTCCATCGGGGTATAATCAATCAAAGAGAGTCCATGGGGTACTGATCAGTCAAGGAGGGTTTGTGGGAGGATGACTAGTCAAGGAGGGTCTTGGTGGGGTGGAGGGTATGAACAGTTGAACTCACCTGGCTATGCCCAGAAGATAAAACTCTTATATGTCCATCTTTCAAAATGAGAAGGTCAATTAATTTAGGTTATGGTTTAAAATCACCATAAGTCACAACAAAATTTTAATGACATGTAGTTAAAATACTTATGTCACAAAATTAATAAATGCTCTTTGAATATTATTGAAGTATTATAGTACAAACTACACCTATAAGTAAATAGTCATATTCCATATTTAAAGGGACCTGTATTTCACTGGAGGTAAAGCACGTGCAATAATCATGCAAATGAAATGGATTAGCCTGATAATTTTAGAGAACAACTATTGCTACAGCAAAGAGGCATTGAGATTGCTGGGGATGGGAACTCTTTCTTTAAGGGGGGCTTTGCCCCATTAATAATCTTTAAGCTTAAATAATTAGAGATAGTACAGCAGTTAGAAAGATAACAAATACAAGAACTTATTTTAATAAAAACAAAATTTTGGACTGTTTAAAGAATAGAAGGAAGGCAGTAGTGACTAGAGCAACTAAACTATTTCCAAGCAGGGAGCAGAGAGAATCAAACTTTTATAGATTAGGCACTATGTTACTCTAAGCCTACCAGAAAATCATCATAGTGTTATCCGGGAGTGACATGCAATGATCTATGTTTTCAAATGATATTTGCCTCTATTGAGAAAAAATTATGAACTTATTGTGTGGCAGGTAAATGGATAATTAACTGATGTTGTGAAGATAGACTCCAGGTAAAAGCAAAAAGACCAGTTGAAAAACAATCACAACCAAGGCAAAATATAATGGTAGCTTTGGCTAGGGTGCCAAGAAATGAGATGAAAATTACTTGAATAGTATTTATGGAGTAGAGCCAAAAGGATTTATCATGCCTGCCAAGTCCTCTACTGAAGGAACAAATAAAAGAGTTCATTCAGTTATCTCTCAAAATTCAGTCTTTCCTGGCTCTGCCTTCTTTTAGGTTGACCACATATTTACCAGTTAAAAATCTTTACCAAATACAGCTTTTCATAAGTAAGGGCTTTCCTTACCCAGCAGTTCGAGTCCACAAAGACACATTTGGTAGCAACTAGGCTGCTTAAGAAAGTCCTACTCTATTGACATCTGACACAATCTGTTTGGTGTCAGAAATCTTACTATGATTGCTTAATAACAAAAATACTGTTCTCATAGTTGGCATTAAAAAAAAGAAGGAATCTGGGGTCTAGTTTCCTAGAGCGGCTATTAACCACAGCATTTGTGATACCGTGCTTCTCAGTGGGATGATCAGAGAAGCAGAGACTTTGAAAGCCTTTTTCTTTAAATGTTATTAACAAAGTGGGCTGCTTCAGCAATAGCCCATGTTACTCACCAAGAACATGATGCCTTCCTGGGGTTTGCATGAGTCTAATAATGTCATTGCCTTGAATAAAGGAGGAAGAAGCAGTGGTTTTGGGGTGTCTGTAGAAAGTACAGTGAAGATGGTAACTTCCATTTTGATCTTTTCAAGTTTGAGAAACTGCTACATCTCAAAATTGCTAACACTTAAGTAAAAAATAATTCTGAATCACCAAAAGCTCTGGAGCAGAATGAAGAAGAAGCCAAGGTAAATTAATGTCATTCTCAATGTACCACCAGCCATCTGGTGTCCTCTGCAGACTGTAATGGGAGTGAGTTGCTAGAACAAAGAACCCCTCATGGCCTGGAACATCTCTAATGCTCTCTGTATTTAGCAGGTTCCACTTAACTGGGAGAAAAGCACAGCTCCAACAATTTCAATTGGGAAAGAGCAGCCTTGAAAAGTATATTATTGTTATCACCACTGTGACATTGCTAACCCACAGGTAGGAAGGATTACCGGAGTTCAAAGTCTTAGGAGTCCCTATCCAACACAGCAAGAGAGAAATAAAGCCTTTGTTAGATGCTTTCTCCTTCCTGATTTTATCCTATCTGGGCCAAGACTCTGGGTTGGCAGTGTTGATATTGAGGGTGATTCCCTTGCCCCTTTCTTAATCTCCAGACAGACACTCAGAAAAACACAGAGGAGTGATTTTATAAACTACTATGTACTTTTTGACCCAGTAAAGTTTACAGAAAAATGAACTAACATGTAAAATTTAAAAATAACAATAAACAGAACAAATCTGAGCACTAAACAATATACAGCAAATTCTTGCAAGTTTTTCACCCAGTTTGGTAGCAAGAAAACTAACTTAGGATTCAAGTCTAGGGGGAAATTATAGAAATAGCAAACACAGTTTCCAATCATTTTGTTTTGTTTTTCCTGCCTAGTAGAGAAAAAGGTCTAAAGCCTGCCTCCTGCAGCGATGGCAGACTTGGCAAAGAAAGACCAACAGTAATCAAAACAAAATTCTTTACAGAAATACCTTTCAAGGAGGTGAAAGGAGGTGTGTGTAGCCAACTTTTCGCCAACTTAATGTGGTACTTTTCTATTCACATTTGATTAGATAATCCCTGGGACCACCCATGGTTTTTCATTTTTATTCAGTAAGCATAATTGCAGAATGGCAGATGGATATAGATAAAAGAGTATTTGAATAGTGGTCTTCTCTGTTAACAAACAACTCTCTTTCTGGGCTGTAACTTAGTTGGTAGAGTCTTGCCTAAGATGCAGAAAGAATCAGAATTCCAATAATCCTAAATCTAAGGAGGTAGAGGCAGAAGGATCAAAAGTTCAAGGTCAACCTTACCAACATAGAATTTTTGAGGCTATCCTGAATTACATGAAATCTTTAATCACAAAGAAAAAAAAGTTAAATTATACACTCTCATGCAGAATGGGAGAGCTATTTTGAGCTGAAGAATACTCTCTGTAGGATAAGAAATGAGACACAGTATAAATCAGTATGACATAGAATCTTTATCAAAATGCTATGAGACCAAAGTGAGTTTATCTTGGCTGTTGGGATGAGCTTTTTGTACAGTGCATGAAGATGTGTCTTTGTCCTTCCTTGCCTGCTTATGGCACCTTCTGATTTGTTTTGTAAAGAGCCGAACAGCCAATAGCTATGCAGGAGATGAAAGGCAGGACTTCTGGGAAGAGATGGAACTCTGAGAAAAAATCCGAAGCTCTGGCTCAGAGGACGCCATGCTGAGGGAAAAGAGGTGAGGAATCACATGGCAGAACTTAGATTTATATAAACGGATTAATTCAAGCTTTAAGAGCTAGTAGAGGGAAACCCTAAACAAAAGCCAAGCTTTCATACTGAATAAGACGTTTCTCACAATCTAGCTGCCAAGGAACAACATGCCACATAACAACAACACATAGATTAGTAGAAATGAGTTCATTTAAATGTAAGAGCTGGCTAGTTTTAAGCCTGAGCCACCAGTCAAAGATTTATAATTAAAAAAAATAAAAGTCTCTGTGTTATTATTTGGGAGCTGCTATTCCAAAGGAAGACAAGCTATACATGGCCAAGTGTTTGGATCATCTCCAGGTCTATCATACATATGCAGTTGCTGATGTATAACTTCTATTTAGATTTGCTGGTATGCTTGTCTTCTTTTGCCTACTGTGTGTGTGGTATATAGGGATGTGTAAATATGAGTTTGAGTGGGTATATTTGCCAATGTGAGCATGTGTACAGGCCAGAGATTGACAAGATGAAATCTTCTTCAATCAGTTTTCCATCTTAGATATTCAGGCAGCTTCTTCACTGAATATGGAGCTTGCATTTTAGCTGCACTGGCTGGGCACAGAGCCCCGGGATTCATGTTTCCCTGCGTATCAGCACAGGCTACTGTGTCTAGCTGCACTGGCTGGGCACCAAGCCCCAGGATCTGTGTGTCCCTGTGTATCTGTGTGTCTAGCAGTTTGCTTAACACTTGTGCACAGCAAACACTTGACTCATTAAACCATCTCCTCAGCCCTGGGATCTTTATTCTTCACAATAAATTGATATAAAATTTCATGTTCTGGCCTGAGGGAGTTAATTTCTCTTTTCCACTGCCAAGTCACTATAGAGCTCATCTAATGAAGCCTCAAATTAAAAGGAAATGCTTCAAGACAAGAGTTTGCACAATGGAAGCCCGTTGACACATGCTTGAGTATAGCTTTTTGTCATCTAAACATGCACACAATGAGTGCTGGAATAATGCATTTGGAGCTTGGCTCTGAGTGTTCTGTGATGTTTCAAGCATTCTCAAAAAGAATCTTTCTGCTCCAAATTTTGAGGTTGGATAGAGATACCAGGGAGGATACACAAATGCCTGTTGACTTGCTTGGCTTTTAGACTCTACATTTGCTAAAATGCAACTAACTGAGATTTAGAAAGACACAATGCAAAAATCCTCACACAAAGCACTTCAAATCACACAGCTTTGATGTGCAATCGAGCTGCCAGCTTGAGCCTTTCCGTAAATCTACTTCACTTCTTTAATAAAAAGGAGAGGACTTCGTCTCTCCTAATCCATAAGTTCTCAGGTCTCACTCTGGGAATTTCCCCTCTCTGTACAAGAATGAAAATACTTTAGGGCCCTAAACCAGTAGCCTGTAACTGAGCATAAATAACCTTGGGTATATTGCCTTCAATAGTCCTGGTGAACAGAAGGGATTGCTTTATATATAAGTGACATATGAGTTTTATGATATTAGAAAAACTAAAAATGAGCTTTCCAACATTTTTAAAACCTCTTCAATGTTTTTACATGTTTATTTCATAATTCTATATTTCTTTTACAATGTATTTTGTAATTGTTATTTATTTTGCCTAATATTGTATTACTTAAAAATTCTAAATATTTTCTTTTAGTTAATTTCTGGACATAACTATTTTCTGTTAAAAAATATGAACTAGCAAGGTGTATTGGTGCATACTTTTAATTTTAGCACCTAAAAGACAGAGGCAGAGACAGGCATAATTCTATAGTTCAAGGCCAGCTGGTTTACGGAGTGAGTCCAGGCTAGCGAAAAATACATAGTGAGATCCTTTTTTAAAAAATAAAAAAACAAACAACCATAACAACAAAAAGAAATAGAAACAATTTGCAATTAATAAAAGAAATGAGAAATAAGCATACTTAAGTTCTCACTGTATCATGTGTTGGCTTCATATTGTTGTGACCAATACTTGCATGTAGTCAACTTAGTAAAACAAAATGCTTGTTTTGATTCAGGGTTCCACAGATTTTAGCCCATATGAGTTAGAGCCACACTTAGCCTGCTTTTTTGGCCCTCGTTATCCAGTGCTTATAAGTTCAGAGCTAGTAGAATGGAAAAAGCATTTGAAAACAGCCAGTCTGATTCAGAGAGGGGTCAAAGGCCTGAGTATGCTCTGTTCCTTTAGTCTACTTGAACAAATAGAGAAATAACTTCTTCATTCTGAAAGAAGTGAGTGGGGAGGAGTGTGTGTCAGTTCTAGGCCTATGTCAGTAAGTATATCATAGTGATTCCATGGTTGCTGGATCCTGCCTACCTCTTGGCTGTCAGAAAGCAAAGAAAGACACAAAAAAGAATCCATGTCCAAATTTCATCTTCCAGAGCTTATTAATCTGCTTCCATTGGATCATCGTCATCATCATCATTTATGTATGCCCCAGCAATGCTTAAACACGCATGGGCAGCCTGTTTATTGTGGTTCTCCAGTTCTGCATCCTGGGCAGGCCTAGTTGCTTGTTATTGGTATACCCAAGGTTCCACAGCCACCTCCTAATCCCTACATCTTAATAACCATACAAAAAGTGAACAAGCTTTTAATGTCTAAATATCCAAGCCTTTGGAAGACATTCAAAATCCAAACCATAGCAGGTGATTACAGATACAATATACTACATATATTACACTAGAGGAGAAAATGTGCTTTCCTTCCATTTCTCCAGAAGAAAAGTTACGTTGGAAGATCAAGATTTTTTTCTCCCCTTCCTCTCCTCCCCACTCACTTCTTTCAGAATGAAGAAGTTATTTCTCTATTTGTTCAAGTAGACTAAAGGAACAGAGCATACTCAGGCCTTTGACCCCTCTCTGAATCAGACTGGCTGTTTTCAAATGCTTTTTCCATTCTACTAGCTCTGAACTTATAAGCACTGGATAATGAGGGCCAAAAAAAGCAGGCTAAGTGTGGCTCTAACTCATATGGGTCCTTGTAAACTACAAGATAGAGGTGAGCATCTTTAGACCCTCATGACCACTGGTCCTTTTACACTGAAACTGATCATACCTGCAAAAGGTATTAGAGTAGACAATGTATCCACTCGAAAAATGGGGGGAAGGACATGAGGAAGTCGCGATTTTGTCTTCAGAAGAAAAACAAAAATAGAAGAAAAACTGTACTTGCGTCAGTGAAATGAACTCAGAATCAACTATAGAAGTGGGCATGTAACTAATATGAAGTATATGTTGCATATGTATTACGCTTAGTCATTTGGATCTGAAAATTCAGTCATGAAGAAAACCTTCTAACAGAAATCACAGAATCGAGCAACAAAGATTCACTTGCATTTAAAGGATTTTTATATAAAAAGCAAAAGAGATGGCATCTTAGGAGAGACTTCATATTTTCCAAGTCTAAAAATGTTTACCAGCGTTAGACCTGACTTAACACTGGAAGAGTACAGTGTCAACGCTTAGATTGTGATCTGGTTGATACTCTGAGTTACACTTTTCTATGAGGCAGCTAGAATGAAGACAACTGTGAATGTGGGACTTCTCGGCCATGGTCAGAGAAGACAGTCACTGAATAGGAGAAAGACATGTGGTGTCTCTGATTTAGGTTATAATAAACTAGCAAGCAAGCTTCTAAAAGGCTTTCTCATAAGTTCTGCTGATAGGACCAAAGAAATCAAGTACTTTGCCATTGTTTAAGAGCAGATTTGGCAAAATATGGCCTAGGAGTGGACCCCAGGGCCCAGAGAAGTTAAGATTTTGGTTCTGGGAAACTTTGGTTTTCCTCTGACGAGTCTGGGTTGTCAGTCCCAAAGCACTGTGTGCTCAGTCTGTAATACTCGAGATATCCCTAGTTTCCCTCGTGTAACATTGCTTGATTACCTTCCTGTTGACTTTGTCCAGTTGTATGATGCCTTTGTGATGACTGTTTCATTTTTCTACCACAAATAGTATTTCAGATGCAGTACCTAATAAGCTTATTGACATAAGACAGTTTAAGCCAGCCCTCCAGATCCTACCTCTTTTCTCTCCTTTATCTCTGATCATCTGTCCATTACTTTGCAATCCCCTGTCACTGAATAATGACCTGCTGGTCCAGGTCAATTGCAAGCATTTCTTAGAGCATGTATCTTGTCTCTTTGCTTTCTTGTGTTGTTTTGATTCTAAAATATTTTACTGTCTTGACACATATATAAATTTTACCAACTTTTGAAGTGAAATGCCAGACCACCTACGCAAACATACAGAATAAATCAACTTTTCAGATTGTCATAATTTGAATGTGGCTCTCTCTCTAAAACTCATTGGTTGGACTTATGATTTGCGAATCTTATGATTCGGGAAGATCATAGATAATGAGCATCACATGTTACACATGATATTATTGTCCCTAGAGATGGTGCTGAAGCGAATGCCTAGGTTCCTATCAAAACTGTCATCTTTTATGTTGTGTTAGAGAAAAACATACAACATTTTTAATTTTTCACAGTGTGAAAGTTTTCTTAGAAAGTCCCATATTGGCAACAGAGAAGCACGTTCACCAGCTATATATCATAAGTATACCTAAATTTTGGATTTTGCAGTTTATAAGACCATAAAAGCTAAATCTCTGTTCTTTATAAATTATTCAGTCTCACATGCTTTGTTATATGTTAGGAATGGACTAAGATATACACATTACCCATATACAAGATCATCAGTCAATAAAGTTGATGTTGAAACCAAAAGAAAACTTGGATATCAAAGGCATATCTTTTCAAATGTGTTTTTAAAGGCTGGAGAGGTACTCATCAGTTAAGAGCACTTGCTACCCTTGCAGAGGCCCAGAGTTTGATTCACATCACTGATGCCGACAGCTGACAATCTCCTGTAACTACAGCTCTAGGGGAATCTATACTCTTCTGGCCTCCGCAGATGTCAGACAGGCATGTGGCTCATATACACACATGCAGGAAACTATTCACACAGAGACATAAAATGAAAGTAAGTAAGTCTTTAAAATGTAATTGTGTTCTTAGAAGACTCAACCGTGTTTCTTGCCCACTATGAAGAAGAGTGGCACGCATTTTTGTTTTAGACCCCTTGATGGAAACTCAAGACCATCATTTGAAGTGAGCACTGAGTGACTCCGACTTAGAAGACAAAGACAAGAACATTGCTGAAATGTTTGGGGTTAGAATTTAGGGTTAGCCAAAAAGGGAAAATCAGTCCATATCTAAGTACAGGTCAAATATATATTATTTTTCATAGAATAGGTGTGGACAGAGAAAACACTTAAATTATCCTGAGTCTTCTTAAAGAGACATGACCTTGTGTGACAATGTGACTCTGAGAAAGACTGAATGAAGTTAGACTTCCAAGAAGCCCAAGGTAGAGACAGAGCAGACAGTGTTCAAAAAGCAGCAGGTGAAAACACCATTGTTACTGGTATCTATGAAGAATCTCACAATGATCCTCTCAGCAAGAGTGACCTAGGGCTAGGGTAACCACAACAAGACATGTATGATGGACTGCTATGTTTCCCCAGGCTTTCCTACACCCCCTGGTTTCCTTGAGAGGTTTTACAATTTTAACCTTGAAAGTTAAGAACTCAGGGATGGAAAGAACACATTTGCCCTTTGTTGCTGCAAGATTTTGCTGCCAGTAGCTGGCTCATGTTGTTTAAAGGGAAGAATTCTGTTTGAGCTTCTGAGTATTGATTACATTGTACTGGACATAATAATTATTGATTGGGGCAAAAAAGGCTTAAAAGACCATTTATGACCTGACAGTCATCAGTGGCCTATCTTCAACTTAATCCTAAGGACTGGAAATAGTAGTCAACCAATAAAGATGCAAAATAATCTTATAAATATCTAGAGAGATAGCTCAGTCTTTGCTTTGAAAAGACAAAAACATGAGAAGCTGAGTTTTAGATCCAGCATCCACATCAAATGTTGGGTGTGGTAGCATGAGTCTACTACTGGGTAGATGGAGACAGGCACATCTGGGAGTTGTAGTTCCCCAGCCTAGCCTACTTATACAATTCTGGGCCACAAGGACAATGTCTCAAAAAAACCAAAGTGGAAGTTTTGGAAAATAATACTTCCAGTGAACCTTTAACACCCCCCCCCACATACCTTGACACATAAAAGTGTTATTTTTTATATTTATTTTTTAAAAAATAAAACAATCTTTTTTCATTTTACATACCAATCTAAGTTCCTACTCCCTCTCCTCCTTCTCTTTCCTCCACATACTCTCCTATTCCACCCCATTAAATGATTAGAGAGCATAAGGCACATAGCTTTGGAGAATGTCCAAGGCCCTCCCTACTGTATCTAGGCTGAGCAAGGTATACATCCAAAGAGAATAGGTTACCAAAAAGCCAATACATGCAATAGAGATAAATCCTGGTGCCACTACCAGTGGCCCCTCAGTCTGCTCCAGCCATACAATTGTCAGCTACATTCATAGCTTGGTGCTATGCTTGTTCCCTCCCAGTCAGACTAGAGTTGGTGAGCTCCCATTTGCTCAGGTAAACTGTTTCAGTGAGTGAACCCATCATGGTCTTGACCTCATTGCTCATATTCTCATTTCTCCCACTCTTCAACTGGATTTTGGGAGCTCAGTCCAGTGCCCTGATCCAAGTCTCTGCCTCTGTTTTCATCAGTAATTGGATGAAGGTTCTATGGTGACACTTAAGATATTCATCAGTTTGACAATAGGGCAAGTCAAGATCAAATCTCCTCTCCTATGTAGCTTAGGGTCTTAGCTGGGGTCATCCTTGTGGATTCCTGGGAATTTCTCTAGAGTCAGTTTTCTGCTAACTCTATAATGGCTTCCTCAATCAAGATATGTCTTTCCTTGCTCTCATTTCTGTCCTTCCTTCTTCTCACTATCCCTTTCCCTCAAGTTCTTCTCAACCACCCCTTATCACATCCTCATTCCCTTCTACCCTCCCTTCTCTCCCCACCCCCATGCTTCCAATTTTGTCAGGCAATCTTGTCTGTTTCCAATCTCCAGGTGAATCTATGTATGTTTTTCTTAGAGCTCACCTTGTTACTTAGCTTCTCTAGGATCAAGAACTATAGGTTCAATATTCTTTGTCAATAGCTAGTATCCACTTATGAGTGAGTACATACCATATTCATCTTTTTGGGTCTGGGTTACCTCACTGAGGATAGTGTTTTCTAATTCCATACATTTGTATGCAAAATTCTAGATGTCACTGCCACATTTTCTTTATCCATTCTTTGGTTGAGGGACATCTAGGTTGTTTCCAGGTTCTGGCTATTACAAATAATGCTGCTATGAACTTAGTTGAACAAATGCCTTTGCAGTATGATTGAGCATCTTTTGGGTAAATACCCAAGAGTACTATTGCTGGATTCTGAAGTAGGTTGATTCCAAATTTTCTGAGAAGCCACCATACTGGTTTTTAAAGTGGTTGTACAAATTTGCATTCCAACCAGCAATGGAGGAGTGTTTCCCTTACTCTACATTTTCTCCAGCATAAGCTATCATTGGTGTTTTTTTTATCTTAGCCATTCGAACAGGTGTAAGAGGGCATCTCAGGGTGGTTTTGATTTACATTTCCCTAATGCCTAAGGTTGTTGAACATTTTCTTAAGTATTGTTTGGCCATTTGAGATTCTTCTACTGAGAATTTTCTGTTCAGTTCTGGACCCCATTTTTAATTGGGTCATTTACAATTTTGATGTCTAATTTCTTAAGTTCTTTATATAGTTTGGAGATCAGTTCTTTGTCTGATATGCAGTTGGTGAAGATCTTGTCCCATTCCATTTGTCTTAATGACTGTGTTCTTTGCTTTACAGAAGCTTCTCAGTTCCAGGAGGTCTGATTTATTTATTATTGCTCTCAGTGTCTGTACTACTAGAGTTATATTTAGGAAGTGGTCTTCTGTGCCCATGCATTAAAGTCTACTACCCACTTTCTATTCTATCAAGTTCAATGTTGTCAGAATTATATTGAGGTCTTTAATCCGTTTGGACATGAGCTTTGTGCATGGGGATAAATAAAATCAGCTTCATCCCAGAGATGCTGGGCTGGTTCAGCATATGAAAATCTATAAATGTAATCCATCATATAAATAAACTGAAAGACAAAAACCATATGATCATTTTATTAGATACTTAAAAAGGAATCAACAAAATCCAATACCCCTTCATTATAAAGGAGAGATTAGGGATACAAGGAACATATCAAAATATAATAAAATCAATATACAGCAAGACAACATCAAATTAAATGAAGAAAAATCCAAAGTGATTCCACTAAAATCAGGAACAAGACAAGGCTGTCCAAAATCCCCATATCTCTTCAACATAATTCTTGAAGCTTTGGCTATAGCTGTAAGACAAAAAAGGAGATCAAGGGGATTCAAATTGGAAGGAAGAAGAAAAACTTTCGTTATTTGCAGATAATATTGTATATATAAGTGACATCAAAATCTCTATCATAGAACTCCTACAGCTTATAAATACCTTCAGTGATGTGGCAGGATATAAAATCAACTCAAAAAAATCAGTAGCCCTCCTATATACAAATAGTAAAGAAGTTGAGAGGGAAATCAGAGAAATATCAACTTTCACATAACCACAAATAACATAAAATATCTTAGGGTAACACTAACCAAAGAAGTGAAAGACCTGATTGACAAGAACTTTAAGTCTTTGAAGAAAGAAATTGAAGAAGATACCAGAAAATGGAAAGATCTCCCATGCTTTTGGATAGGTAGGATGACCATAGTGAAAATGGCAGACGTATCAAAAGCAATCTATAGATTCAATGTGATCCACATCAAAATTCCAACACAATTCTTCTCAGACCTAGAAAGAACAATAATCAACTTTATATGAAAAAAACTAAAAATCCAGGATAGCCAAAACAATCCTGTACAATAAAGGAACTTCCGGAGGCATCACCATCACTGACATCAAGCTCTATTACAGTCCTACAGTAATAAAAACAGCTTGGTACAGGCATAAAAACAGAGAGGTTGAACAATCGAATCGAATCAAAGACCCTACTATTAATCCACATACCTCAGAACACCTGATTTTTTTTTTTTACAAGGAAGCTAAAATTATGCAATGGAAAAAAAGAAAAGAATCTTCAACAAATGTTGCTGGCATAACTGGACGTCAATGTGTACAAGAATGAAAATAGATTCATATCTATCTATACCCATTCATAAAGATGTTATTATGAAAAAAAGTGTAGCTTTGATTTCTCTTATATTCTAGGTCTTTTATTTTTGTCAGGAATCATGACTGATTCTGTCTTAGGCTATGATTTTAATAAATCAATGTCACTAAAATGGCAAGGGGAGTTCATTTTAAGGGTGAAATAGATGTGAGATTTTTCTAAGTATATATGGTAGTCAAAGTTTGCATGGCTCAGTTCTCAGGGGAAAGCATGAGTGAAGTGGTAGCCTTCTGTTCATCTACCTGGCTGTGGGTAATAAGAATGGTTAAAAAAATATGTCAAGCTGGGTGACTAGAAACAGAGTAAGGAAGGATGAAATATTTTGTTACCATAGTATTTAAATTAGTGAGGTCATTGTCTTACCATCTTTAGATTTGGTGTTAAATCTACTTTTTTCTTCGGCTCTCAAATGTTCGCTAGCAAGGAAAATGAACACTTCAGGAAGACAGACAACTTAGCAATGCATCACAATGGACACATGCTCAGTGAGAACTGTAACATAAAGTTCAACCATTGTACATCTCCAAACCACATCTCTGAAAGAAAAAAGCAGACTAGTTAATGCTTTTCCTGCCACCACATTATAAAACTCCCAATATTATAGCCCCAGAACAATATCTGTGATATACTCAATAGTACAAGCTTACTGCCTGTCCAAAGCAGAGGAACAGGCAGCCTGGTCATCAGTCTTCTCACTTGTCTGCCTGTTTTTTGCAACCTGTCCGCTGTGCCTCACCCTGATGAGTTCTCTCCCCCAGCTTCCTTCACTTCCCTATACCCCATCTTTCTGTACTTCTTTCTGACCTAGTAATGTCACCTCATTTTCCTCGTCTGGTTCTTCATGATCTGTCTGCTCCCTGCTAATTGCAGGAGTTAGTTCCAAGGTAATGTGAACTCAGACTCCATCCAGACAGAGCCTTTTTCCTAGCTATGTTCACGAATAGACTAGCATGCCTAGGGCTGGAGGGTCTCTCAGATTTGTATATGTCTCCTATAAAGGCCAAATTGCTGAAGTTCATCCTATGTGATTTCTAGAGGGACAAAATCTAATCACATTTTTCCTGAACCAATTATCTTCTCTCACCAAGGCAGGAATCAGATTCATTGCCAGTGGGCTTAACATTTGCTGCCAAAAAAAGTTTCTCTCTTTCTTTTTCTCCCCATGAATCTTAAAACCTCAATTTTTCTTCTCAGCCTCGGACACACTGATCATTTTGCATAGTCTGATACTGACAGTGCACTAACACAGAGTGACGGACTGGCAGGGAAGTCTTCCTGGGGGCTGATGGGTGGACAGGTCCAACACCAGTCCCAGGATAGAACTCTCTGCTTCCTTCTGATGACAAGTGATTGCTAATGCATTACCTAATGATAACACAGACACTTTATGGACTGAGTCACAAGTTGATATTTCAGTTTTTTTTAGTTAGCATACAAAATATTAATTTCATTCTGGCATTTTCATACACTTATTTTTGTTAACTTTCCTCCATCTTCTCTTCACCCCCCGCCTCCTCTTACCCAGGCCACTTCCAGCGCCTCATCTCTACAGAAATATTTTTAAGTAACATTGTGTTTCTTCAAGACGTCGACTGAGGAATTAAATATTCTTTTTTCCAAGCAGATAAGAATAAATTCCCCACTTATAGGCACAATTATAATTGATATATGTATATTTAAAACAAAGTAAATGATTCTCTTGAATTTCTGCCTTCTCATAATTTGCTACAACTTGAATATGATCATAGCAAACATGAATCCACATTAATCTCTTCATCTGGCTAAACCTATTTCACTGGGATTCTCCTGCTGTCATTAATCTACTGATACCTAGCTCTTACACACCTAACATGCATCTGAATAAATTATTGTTTTTGAAATTTCTTAATATATCAAAAATGAAATCATATTTTAGATCCCATATGGGTGTAAAAATACATAGAAAAAATATTTTGCTGTATAAAAACTGCCTACCAGCTACTGTAACAAACAGACATGAAATAAAATAAACACTGCCAAGTGTGTATTTGTGTTCTTTTTAAAAGAAACAAATCCTCAGTTGATATGTTTTCTAAAGAGCATGGAATTGTGTAAATCTCCATTGATAGGATCCTTTCCAGGAAGGGTCTCTGTGGATCTTTAAAGAAAGAACAATTATGACATCACAACTATGATGATAAAAAGCAAAATGCAGCGGAACAAAATGCGCGTTTACCATAAAGGAATGGTGAGAGGGCCTCAGCGTGGACTGAAGGAAGTGCAGAGCTCAGAGTCTGTGTCTTCCAAAGGATTTCACAGACTTAAACGCACTCCACCTGTCTGTCACAATGAAAGAGGAAGAAAATCCCGCTTTGAGAGTAATATGATTAATTCATTTCCATTAACATCTATGATTTTTAATATCTCCTTTGAAAGAACAAACTTTTCTGCAAGTGATAAACCCTTAATGGCACGTGCACTGTAGGTAAAATGAGTTGACTGAACCTTGTTCAAGACATGCGAAGCATCAGGCAGTGTGAGGCGGTTAGCGGTCACAGGAGTGTAAGTGGATTAGACAGTGAAAGGCACAACCACAGCCGATGCACAATGCTTTCCAGTTGGCCCCAGTGCAGGCCTATTCAGTGGGCTATGTCTCTCAGGAAAGGTCACTCACTATAACCTATAATCTACGATTCCTCAATTATCACAGAGCTTTAAACACAACTCTGACTTCTGGTCAGACCAAAAGCATTTGAATTCCAGTCCCACCTGAAGTCTGTGGTTTTTGAACAAGGTGGGTGGCTTTGGTGAACTCCGATTTCCTCAGAGATAACAGTATCAGCACTTCCAGGTTGTTGGCAGTATTCAATAAAATGGGGTCTCTCGAGGGAACTACGTCATAGCGCATGCTCACAGACCTGAGTGATGGCCCGACATTGATTGAGGCCACGGGCAGAGCCGTGGAAGCACAATAAAGATGTCAGGGTACTGAGGCACGAAACAGGGAAAGAGCAGGTGGGAAAACCTTGGGAAGAGGGGAAGAAACGCAAGCCACACTGAGACTGGTTGTCTGGAGCTCACTGTCAGACATGAAAGCATTCTGACTTTCTCCCCATGTGCTAGCACAGCTTTGAAACTTTCTGACAATAGAGAACACAGAGTGCCTGACCTCAACATGGCCCATAAGCTACAAGATCACCTGGAAATGATTCTGCCATTGAACTGTATGTAGATAGTGAGATCTGCCATTTTCCTCTGTGTCGTCTTCTTTTCTCTGTGGAGACAGTTGTTCCTATACAATGGATACTGAACCCTTGCCCTTCACCTCACTGCCATAAGTAACACTCTCAATATTGTGTTCAAATCATGTTTTGTGCAATCTTAGAAAAACAATGGCAAGTAGTTACAACACAAGTAAAAATCATCAAATCCCCCGTGAGATAAAACAATCAATCCATACAAATTTTAGGAATCCAGTCTTAAAGAAAGCATGGCTGATTGATACCTTCTTGGGTAAAAAACCCATGAAGACAATGAATAAACGTATCACCAGACTGAAATTTCCAAGAGAATATTATTATGCCATTACTTTTGTATGTCTAGCTTTGTTTTGAATGAGTACTGATGAAGGATAGCTAATAATGTACACACATACTACTTTTCTTAAGTAGGTTTGCTATGTAGATGGCAGAAGGATGACAACTGTCTTTACAGGCCATAATATGATGTGGGATTCCCCTCTGTAAGCTGTGACTATCACTAGTTAATAAAGGAACTGCTCTGGGCCTATAGCAGAGCTATAGGGCAACAGAGCTAGGGAGGGAAAACTAAACTGAATGCTTGGAGAAATGAGGCAGAGTCAGAGAGAAAACATGTAGCCCCACTGTAGCCAGTCAAAAATTTACCCTGTAAGCCACAGTCACATGGCAATACACAGATTACTAAAAGTTGGTTAAATTATTATATAAGAGCTATCCAATAAGAAGCTAGAGCTAATGGGTCAGGCAGTGATTTAATTAATACAGTATCTATGTTCTTATTTTGGGTCTGAGCTGCCAGGAAGTAAAAAATTGAACTAGAAGCCCCTCCTACAACAATAATATATCATCTCAGAGTTACAGGGTCCTATCAAAAGTCTCGGAACAATTCAGAAAACAAAGAATGTATATTTCTTCAGAAACCTGATGTCATGATCCTTTATAAATTCACACTGGATGAAATTATAGTTGGTGATTGCCTTAGTTTTATATTGACTTTCGATGCTTTCTTTAGCCTTTTATTCCAATTATCACATTAGGACCACTTGACTTTCCCAAAAGATGTCTTTTCCCATAAGAATCCTCTAGGTAATATATCCCCGGTACCTCTTTGGTTTATAATATTTAATGTACTCATATATCAAGCCAGGGCAGCTAGCAGCTTGAAGACTGTATACTTTAACTTATGGTGTGCAATTCAGATTTGATTGAAAAGTGGACCCAGCACATACTGTTTAAGGACAATGCATGAAGGAATGCTTAACACAATCAAATCAGAAGGAAAAACAGCATATCTAGTAGATATTTGGAAAAGTGTAAGCTAACAATAACAACCCACCTGTCTGTTGGAAACAGAAGACATTGTGCTAAACAGAGCTGTGGGAGAATAAACAAAACAAGAATAATATGATTCCTGTAACTTAAGCTTGAAGGAAAAACAAAACACTGATGGGTGCATATTAGATTTCAGGAGCCTGAAATTATCAATAGCAATATATGTAGCCAGCAGTTAGAAACATGTTTTTATACCATGCTCATGTTATTTGAAGCCATAGAATTAAGTAATCATTGAAAGTTATGAGTGTCCAATTGACATAAAATATCTCATACATTCAGGTTCATTCTGAGAGACACTGAAAAGTCAAACCAAAAAAAGATCAACAAAGACATAAAAGTATCATGAATACCAAGGACCTAAAACAACAGATTTTTCAAAAGACATAGAGACTTCCTGGTTCTCTTTCTGAACTTCTGTTTCCTATTTTTGAACCATAATTGGAACATATACCCAGTCCCAGTTAAACAAGCCAGAGAGATTAAGTTCTAGATAGCCAAATGCGAGCAAACCAGTGTGGTGCTTACACCAGAAGAATGCCACCTACGGTAAGCTCCGTTTGTCCTGCTGAGTGAAACTTTTAAGATGTGTTGACCATATGTTGAAGAAAGTAAATATTCAAGCTGGCAGAGTTGCTCTCAACCTGAGCCCTAGCATGCCTGTGAAGACAGCAGAACAACCTTCATTATGTCAAATCCCCTGTTTCTCCCCATGGTTCCTTTATAGTAGTGAGAATTCAGATTCCAGTATTTGGTCTTCAATAACTTAGAAAGGCCTGTTGATGCTGCAGTGAACTTTTCTTAAATAGTACTGAAGGGCCATTTATCAAGCCACACTGAGGAAAAGGTAGCAGAGAGGCCTTGAGATTGAATGCTCTTCACAGGGCACTTTCAGGACTCTGCGAATAGACCCAGCATTTACAGATTCAGGAATTTCAGGGAAGTGTAGAAATGTGATGGTGAACACAATTAGAGCCAGAAGAAAGAGAATGAACAATAAATTTCTGGCAAAGTAGAAATTGAGAAATAAACAATGGGTGGGTGATAACCTGAGGAGAACACAGGATCAGTAAGGCCTTTCACAGGGTTGGGAGAAAGGAACCCTAAATGTTCGTGAGAAGCCAAAAATCAATGAAGATGGAGAGATGGAAAAGCCAAGAAGAATGAGTGTGGAAATCACAAACAGCAAAGAGAGAGAAGGAATCTGGTGTCTTAGTTAGACTTTATAAGGAAACCTTGTATTTCTTTTTTTCTTATTTGTTTAAAATAATGTTTTGAGATTACAATAAAATTATCATATATCTCCCTTCTTTTCCTCCCTCTAAACCCTCCAATATACCTCTCCCTACTCTTTCAAATGCATGCCCTCTTTACCACTGTTATTCCATATATCTACACATGGACCACCCCCCATGGTTTGTATGTATGTATGTATGTATGTATGTATGTATTCATAAATATGACCTGTTCACCCTGTCACTTGAATACATGTTTTCAGAGCTGTGGTTGGGCAGTGGACAATGAATTGGCGTGCTCTTCCCTGGGTAAGACCACCTTTCTGACTCCCAGCTTTCCTCAGTTGCCAATAGTTTATTCTGTAGAATTGAGCCCATATCAGCTTTTCCCACTCCTGCTTGGCATATCCACTGGCCCGTCCTCTTTGTTCAGCGTATGTATCATGTTAGTGAATCTTTATATATGTAACTTCTAATGCTACTAGAAGACACAGTCTCATAGCAAACTCCATGATCCTCTGCAATCTTTATCCTCGTCTTCTTCAACGTTCCCTGAATCTCAGGTATGGGAGTGTTTTGTAGATGTATTCCCTGGGACAGGTCTCCACAACTCTAAAATTTATTGTAGTTTTTTGTAGTGGTCTCTTTCTGTTGCTAAGAGATGATTCCTTGAATTGGGGGTAAATACTACACTTACCAGTGGGTATAAGGACAAATGTTTATAAATTGTTATTAGGGAGTTTTTGTTTTGGGAAATTAATATTTTTATATTCTCTAATAACCACAACTGCTCTAGCATTGTGGAGTTAGCCAGGTCACTAGTTCCAGGCATGACTTCCTTCTTGTTAAGCATGCCTTCAGTAAAACTAGAGAGCTAAAACAACCTTAAAAAAAAATACCAGACCTGAGAAGCCCTCTTTTGAGTTGTTGGTCAGGGCTATCCAAGAGACTCTGAAAGCATTTAGTCTATGGCAGATTTCTGGGTTAACCCCAGAGGTGGAAAGACATCCCTATTGTTCAAGACACCATGAAATATTGAAACAAAAACCCAGAGATCCCTGAGCTGGAACTTACCTGAATGCCCTTTCCCTGTTACTATCTTTTATATTACCAGAAGGCACCATGCAAGGCTCTAAACGAGGGAGAAAACCAGTAGTCCTACTTAGCTGAGATGCCTATGAACCACATCAAAAAACCAGCATGCCATGATGACTTTAAAGGTGCAGTAATGACACACATACCTTAGCGTTCGTTTTTTATAATTTGATAGACAGGAAAGTGATGCTTTAATGAGAAAGAATAAATCAACTAGAAGATACACTGGTATTCATGTATCCCTGAACTTTTAATACCGTGTAAAAATGTGAGAATACTTTGGAGTCTACGAGACTGTGACAAAGTCAGTCCCACTCAAGTATAAAGTCTCTTATTGTGTGGATGTTTGGGGAAAACTCTTGGACTCCACTGAAGGGATGTAATATATATATGACACATTTGACAAGTTTTCTTTGAGAAGTCTCAGTCCTTCCTGGAGTGCTTTTGTCTACTGGCAGTGGTGGTTTTGAGTTTCTATCACACATTGTGATTAGGAATACAGTCAGAGAAGAGAAATAACAAGCAAGGTCCCAATGTCATTGATTGTAGGTGTTATAAAGGATAACACAATGAAGAGGGACTAAGGGCTTTTGTATCAAAGAGAAACTTTCATTGTATTCACTACACTGAATCTGAATGGTTCTTGTGTTCATGTTCAGTGTGCACCGCCAGGTGCAATGGTTCACCGAGCTGCAGTGGAAGACTGTTGAGATCAGGCTGGGCTACATAAAGGCCTGGTGCCAAGTTTTTCTACTTGTAAGTTGGAAGATGATTAAAAAAAAACTCTGCATGAAGCTAAAATGACTTCAATGATTTGTCCAAATATATTCTTGTTTTTGCTATCCAGACTAGTTTCATCATCTTTAAACTAAATTTAATTTCAGAAATTTTATGCTTATATAAGCTTATATAATTTCATATTATATAATACATTTTTGATGTAATAAGTCTGTAAATTTTCTTAATACAAATTATGGTAAAATTTATTTTCTTTTTAAAGAGAATAATACTTTAATGAGGAATAACTAGCATGTAGAACCCATGCCAATTGAATGAATGGATACAATTATGAGTTTGGATAAGTGTACATCAGTCAAGCAGTCGGCATCACCAGACCATAAACAAACACACTTTTCCTACAGAGGTGTTTTGTATCGTCTCTGTTAATATTTTTCATGAATATGTTTTCTCTCATTTTCTCCTTTTGTTTTTGATACAAGACTCACTCTGTAGCATGAACTGCCCTGGAACTCATTGTGTAGGCAGCATCATGGCAATTCTTCTGCTTCAGCCTCTGAAATGTGGAAATGACAGGCATAAGCCACCACACCTGCTTTAAAGTGTGTATGTGTGTGTGTGTGCATGTGTGTGTGCGTGTGTATGTGTGTGCATGCTGAAGTGCTGTATTAAGGTAGTTTCTTTCATGAAAAAAGATAGGTTTAGCTTAATCATTTTGTTATATGTTAAAATTATATACATGAGTTTCAATGCATATATTATTATGAGCATATATTAATATTTAATAATGAATATAAACATTAGGTAATAAAGGAATTGTTTGGAATGCTGCTTAGCCTCCTTAGTTTATCTTTGTGAATTACTTCTAGAGATATGTCATGAAAATAATTCATTTTCAAGTGCCCTGCTCTCAGAGAATATGAGATGCTGTGAGAACTTTTTGAAAAGCCAGATTCACAATACATTTTTATACTTCATTAAATTATAAGATATAAGTTCCAACAAAAAATGTGAAATAGATAATATTCTCTGTGATGGATTTATGTTTTAGCTTTAAAAGTATAATTTTGTCTTTATCACTGGGGAAGCCTTAGTCAAATGTCTAATAATATAAAGTGTTTATGGTCTTCCCAATTGGAATTACAGTTTCTTGACCTATCTGATTAAGGCTAGATCATTTTCATGGTTTTTCATTTTAATGAATAGAGAAAGCCTTTGTAGATGTTTAGATTCTGATCTCACTTTTACAATGATGCCGCAGAGAGCTTATTTAAATAAAAATAAGGAAGAAAGGCAGCACTTCTCAACTAAACACAGCCACAATTTCACAGATTGCATTCATTTCCACAAAAGAATTGAGTATATTTCAAAGTAACTCTATGATTTTTCAATGGACTAAAATTATATAGAGTTTTTTGCCATTTATCTCCAATCTTAATATTATCAACTTTAAGTTCTTTTCTCCATCTCCCAAAATAATACATACAGAACTGAATATATAAACAACTTCATACATTATTTTCTTTTCTCTACAAGAATCTCTTTGTGGTTTTGAAATAAGGTATTTGAAGTAAATAAATCATGCCAGAATTATTGTTTTTAACCAGGTTCACTGTTTTTATTACAAATATATCAGAAAATTAAGTCATTTCACATTTTTGTTTTGCTTGTTTTAATTTCTGTCTATTCTGGGACTAATAATACATTTCACAAAATGACATATTATTAAAAATTATTTAAATAAAGATTTTTTTCAAGTCTTAGATCATAAAATGGCTCCAATTCTCAACATATTTTCTTTTAGTACCCTCAAATACTACTTTTCAAAAATATTTTTAATTGGAAGATATATGATTAATGTTAGAAACTGAAAGGGCATCTTAAATCTCATTACATCTTTCTGAGGGATACCTAATTTAAACTCTTTGTTGAGGCAAGAGAGCTGGTTTAGCAGTTAAAAGCACATACTGCTGTCCCATCAGATTCAAGTTAATATGAGTACCCAAGTTCACAGTTCACAGCTGTTTGTAACTCAATCTCCAGAAGATCTTATTGATTCCTCTGGACTATGAAGGAGATGGCACTTGCACTCATGTGCACATATCTCCCTGTACACACACACACACACACACACACACACATTAAAATGGAAAAAAATTATTTTGTTTTATTTTTATTATTAATGTTGGAAAATACATATTAAATGGTATATAGTAATTATGACAATTATAGTTTATATTTATTATAATGATAATAGTCCAAAACTAAGAAAAGTATTTACAAATTTTAAGATTAGTCAAACAGTATATTATAGACTTTTCCTAAGAAATTAGGAACCAGTGCAGTCTTACAAAGATGGGTATTGGTCATAGAATAATTCATAATTTTGGGCCCAATGAGAGTTTGATATATATCTAATAAAAGACACTGGAATTTCTTTTCATCAGTTTTTCTGTATTCACTGTTCTGGTACCGAACTAATGTTTGCATTTGGAATGCAACACATTTTATTAACCAGTTATGTATGCTATATAGATTAAATGCATGTTTTAGCATAAAGTATTGGAAGCAAGCTAAGTTATTAAATACTGTTCGATGCCAAAAAGAAATATATCTTAGATCACAATTAAGAAGTATGTGCCTACACACCCAACCCCGCCACACACACACCTAGTTCTACCTCACAGTTTTTATGGATTTTACTCACAGATGGGCGATATGACTTGCATGATGCTTTGAAATATTGTCAAGATTTAAATAAGTCATCATGGTTGAGGTTATCACCATGTACTTTGCTATCTCTATAAGAGCAGAGCATGCTCCAATATCATCCTGGTCCCAGGGCATTCAGAGCTATTTTTTATCTTATTCCTTAGCCTCAAGTCTAGCCCAGTCTTGAACATCCGAACTGCAGCCAAGGTGAAGACAGACACATAAAAATATATTATTTTTATACTGTTAAGCTTTTTGGGACCGTTCACTTTCAGCAAAAGTCATTCAAACCAAAAACATTTGATTATCATAAATAGACAAAACATATTATTCCTGATCCCCTAAAATAAGAATTTTTATTTCAAGTTATCCCTATGAATGATTTTACTTCTTTTATGCATCAGGGTTTCTATACAGTAGTTTTCCTCAGGTCATCTCTAATCCCCCAAATATATTCCCTAAGATAGGGTACAACTCCCACTACACAGAGGAGAAGGCTGCCTACGAAATGTAAATAGGCTGTCTGTGCACAATGGTGATCTTACTCAGAACCTTAACCTCAAGAACCCTCTGGATATGTTTGTCAAGAATTTACAGAACATATAACACACTAAAGGAGTAGAACATATCCACAAAAATAGTATAGACCAGACAGATGTCTGTAACCTGACATTAACCTTCAAATCTAGGACAACATGAGAACATTTACCCAAATTATATCAATGTTAATTATTTTTGATGGTTTCTGGTGTGGGACAATTTTGTATCCTGTCAATTGTGTTTTAAAGAAACGCTGATTGGCCAGTAGCCAGGCAGGAAGTATAGGCAGGACAACCAGACAGGAAGTAGAGGTGAGGCAATTAGAACAAGAGAATTCTGGGAAGAGGAAAGCCCATTCCTTTGCAGTCCTGTCCAGACACAGAAGAAGCAAGATGTGACTATGCCACTGAAAAATGCACTGAGCCATGTGGCTAACAACAATAAGAATAATGGGTTAATGTAAATTATAAGCGTTAATAAGAAGCCTTAGCTAATGGGCCAATCAATTTGTGATTAATGTAGACCTCTGTGTGATTTCTTTGGGACCTTATGACTGTGGGAACCCAGCAGGACAGAAAACCCTGACAACAAGTTTCTGAATGCTTTGCTTTATCAGAGATAAGAGAATCCCATATATTGCAAAAATAAAAAAGGTATAATTATAAAGATGCCGAGGGGCAGATCAAAGGACAGCACTTGTCCCTGTTGGCTCCAGTGTCTCTTACTGACTGTCCTCTGTCTTCTGAAGTTCTGTTCACCATTACCACCCATCATGTCACTCATGAATTTTCCTATCTAAATTATAGAGTGTTAAGTCCTGTCTGTATTTTAAAATCTAAATACAATTATAGAGACAGGAATTATTATACTCAGGTATTTTCAAATCGTGTTTGAGTGTATTAGGACAAGCCTGCACAGGGTCACAAAAGCCTGCTATCTGAAGGAGTGGGTGGCAAAGCAGGCAGGAACACCTGTGCGAAGCACCGTGATTAATACCTGTAGCATGGCTCATTATAGTATCACTAATAAATATGTCTTAGTGAGGAACAGGCATCATTTTTTTCTTACACCTAAATATATATTTAAGAAGTTTCTTTTTAAAATTATTTTATTTATATTTATTTTTTGATAGTCACATATAAGTATATAATGCATTCCCACCACATTTACCAAGCCATTCTCTCTTGTCTCCTGCCCCTATAGAACTAGACCTCCCTCCTCCAACAAGAACTTCTCCCACTAACATGTCTTTTGTTTTCTTTTTATCTTTGCGTTGTGATGAACTGGTTTTAACCAGGAGAGCATTCTTGAATATGGGTGTGGAACTGTCCTTAAGAACATGAGTGGCAACTCCCATTCCCCAAGAAATATTGCCTGCAAAGTAGCATTCTGGGAAGGGGCCAAACCTAACATATCTGCTTTTAGTAAATTCTATATGCACTAAATATCTTGGAAGTAATTGAAGAACTAAGGATTATTTCCAATCACATAGATGCTATGTGCAATTCTTAGCTTTTCTGATACAAGGATTCAAAACTAAAGTGGTGCTCTTTTTAAATACTCAGTGGCTTCAGAAGATGTATATTTTTTTGTTCTGAGGAACCTCCATACTGAAACCATAATAAATTACCTAATGTATATTCCCATTAACAAAAAATTAATCCAATCACCACTCTAACATACTAGCCAACATTTGTTTTATTTAGTTTAACAACTGCTATCCTGAAATGGAATTACAATATAATTTTGATTAGATACCCTTAATGACTAAAATCTCCCCATGCATGTATATACTACTAGTTCTTCACTTGAGAAATATCCATTAATTGCCACTGTCCATTTCCTGGCTAGATCTTTTTCTTTCTTTCACTTTTTTAAAGTTCTTTATATATTCCCCTATCAGATTAATGTCTGGTAAAGATTTTCTCCCTTCTGTAGGCTGCTTTTCCTTTTACTGCTATTTATTTGATTTGTAGAAACTTCGTATGATGCAATCAATAAGAAAGGGACTTCCATGTTATCCAGCCATAACCATTTGTGGAAATATCCAAGATAATAAAACTCAACTTAGCATGAAGATTCATGAATACCATGATAATTATAGCACTGTTCACAAGAACCAATGGAGTCATTATGTTCATCAATACATCAGACAGTAATAGTCTAATAGAGAAGATGAGGTTGTCATTTCCCAGGAAATTAATGAAGCTGTAGGTCATCATGTTAACAGAAATGAGCTATGCATGCAAAGAACGCTAGGACAGATTTCCTCATATGTGAAGCCTAACAATCATGAAAATAAGTGGAGTATTAACAGGGATGTAAAAGGGAGAGGGGAAATGAGATGAGTCTGGTAGAGTAAGATAGAGTAATAGAGGCATGAACTTGAACATTGAACAAAGCTCACCATATGTTCATGAGGGATGCTGGAATGAAGTCTCATACTTTGTAAATTAATTAATTTACACTGGTTTTCAAAGGTGTATGTTATCTGTTCAGTGTGGGCATATTCTATTTTTCCCTAAGCAGTACATTTTGATGAGCAGCATCAGCAGCATGCCACTCTGTAGATCAGCAAAAATGATTCTGCTAGCCTGTGCTGTAAGACTCTGGTGTTTGAAGATTAATATGCATCAGTGGGACTGACAGGCATTCATTTACGTAATCATTATTTCCTAAATTCATAATGTATCATGTTATACATATCATTAATTAGTTAAAGGTATAATTTACTAGGGTGGAAATTCTTTCAACTCAACACTGACATTGGTCTGAGTACTTGTCCAGAACATTTCTCTATCAGTACATCAGACTTCAGAGACTGGATAGAAATAAAAAGCCATCATCATATAAAGTGCATTATAAAGTACTTATCTATAAATATGAAGCAACAGGAGACAGTAGAGCAAACACAAATATGCCATGTGTGATATTAGGGAAAAGAACATAAATGTGATGAGATATATTAGAACAAAAATAAAATAAAGAATGTGGTGAAAGTCGATTCAGAAAAGGAATTGAAGTGGCATTTTACCTAAAAGAGTTTTAATATGTCTGTAGCCTACAGTTAATCCTATTCACGGTGAACCTGTTTAAACCAGAGAGAAAATGCAGTGTGCCAAGAAATCTAATAATCAGTGTCATGCAAGTGAATCTCAACCAGTCCTTTGCAGAGTGAAAAGTTTTCTGAGTTTTAGGAGGTGTTTTTATAAATTTTAATTTACTAGTCTTCTTGGGAAAAAGCTGTAAGGTGTCACCTCTAAAGGGCACGTGTGAACTCATGTCCTGGTCACTGCAGGGAAGGAAAGGTTCTATTGGGCTGCTGTGGTCCTTCCAGTCTCCCAGGAAAACAGTACTGCAAAGATCAGGAGCCCACCAAGACCAAGGCAAAGGCTGTGATCTGTGAGTCGCAAATCATCTTTCTTGTCTCATTTGCATACACCAGTGCCTGCTGGGAGGAAGGTAAAGGGGCAGCACACCCATTCTGATGTTAGTAAAAAGTAGACATGTTTTTAGGTACTATGTTAAAAATTTGTGTCTATAGACACGTCACTTACCAATAGATTCCAAATCCATGAGAGCTATGTAAAGGCAGAGCAAAGGGGAATTACTAATCTGATCAAAACATTTCCCTTTATGATAAGGGCTGGACTAATAGCTCAGCTGCCAAACACTTCCTGTGCAAGTGTGATGATGTCACTTTGATTGCTAGTACCTAAATAGAGCTTTCTTCCCATTATGTTTTTTGGGACAGATTTTGTCTCTCTTGTACACTATGGTTTCTGATTCGTGCTTTTATGTGTTTAGTTTATAGGTATGTATTTCTTGTGCTTTTTTTCTCTTTTTTCTTTGGATTTTTGATTTGCCTGTTTGTTGTTGCTTGTTTCTAACAAGAGTGCAAGAAAGTGTTAGGAGTTGGGGACATGAGGAGGTGCAGAGCTCTGGTGGTGGAGAGGATCTGGAAGGAGCTGCAGTAAGGGGCTGTGGTCAGAATATATTTGTCTCAGAACTTTCAACTGTACAAAGGTGATAATGGTGGCACACCCTTACAATTCCAGCCCTGAAGAGCTGGAACTGACCGGATCCCTAGTGCTGGCCACACAAACTCACCCAAGCAGCAAAGCCCAGGTCCCAGAGAGAGACACAGTCTACAAACGCAAAGTGACTAAACACTGAGGAAGTGTATCTGAGCTTGACTTCTAGCATCTGCACACATAGGCACAGTAGTCAGACAGACAGGAATGTCCACACCTCAATGTGCACACAAAACATGTTCTCAAACTAATGTGATTCTAGAAGACTGGATGCCGTGTTAACATGATGATATTTCTTACTGTGATACTGGCAATTTTAATTCTACCTTACCTAGGGCTTAATGTGTAGACAAAATGGATTTTTCCTTTTTTTACTTTTTAATGATTTTTCAAATGAAAATACATCATTTTCTGCCTTCCCTTCCTCATTCCTATACCACCTCCCATTTTTTGAAATCAAGGCCTTTCTCCCTATATATTTTCACACGTGTGTGTGTGTGTGTGTCTGTATGAATATAAACTACTCAGCCCTTTCAGGGTTACCCTTACGTATATAGTTTCAGATCTGAACACTTGTGTTGGATAATCAGTTGGGGATCTCAACCTTGAGTAAGACTGTATCTACTGCTCTCAGCATTCCTTAGTGTCCTGCGTGTCTTTGTTTAGGGATAGAACTCTGTGAGAGTTCCCCCTTCCATGTTAGTCTGTCACTTCATGTTGTACCTCAGGTCCTGTTTAGACAGTCATATTGTTAATATATCACAATCGAGGTTTTCCTGTTACTTTAGGAGACACAATCTTAGAAATGATTTCCTTGTGTGACTCTTACAATTCTTCTACCCAAATTTCCACAAATTTCCCTGATCTTGAGATGCTGGAGTTATTTTATAGATGTATCCACTGGGGTTAAGCAAGTTCACAGAAGGAAAATTTTGATAGCCTAATGTGGAATATTACCTTAACTATGCAAAGATGTGTTACATTTGTTTATGCTTCATTTCCTTAATTAAATAAAGATGTGTTGCATCTGATTGGTATAATAAAAAAACTGAATAGGAGGTAGGAAGGCAGTAAAGAGATTAGTGGGTGTGGTGAGCAGAGAGAATAAGAAGGAGGAGAAATGTAGGCTCAAAAGAGAAGTGAAGAGAAAGAAAGAGAAAGGAGGGAGACACCCAAAGTGAAGTAGCTGCCAGCAGCTAGACACAGAGTACATCATCCAGAATGAAAGAAAGGTAAAAATAACCAAGGCAGAATGTAGAAGAAGAGCAACAGGTTAAATTAAGTTATAAGAGCTAGCAAGAAAGGAGCCTAAGCTATGTCCAAACATTCATAGCTAATAATAAGTCACCATGTGATGATTTGGGAGCTAGTTAGTGACTTAAAAGAAAACCTGCTACAGTAACCAACTACCCAGGCCTGGTGAAGTCATGGATCATAGAAGAGAATCTATTCCTACCACTTTGCTAAACCAAAATAAATCCTAGCTGCAATCTAAGTATCTATATTTAAATTCACATATAAGTAAAGCTTTCTTTTTTATTTTTATTGAGCTCTACATTTTTCTCTGCTCCCTTTTCTGCCTCTTTCCTCCCCTTCCTCTTTTCTCCCACATTCTGCATGCTCCCAATTTACTCAGGAAATCTTGTCTTTTTCTACTTCCCATGTAGATTAGATCTATGTATGTCTCTCTTAGGGTCCTCATTGTTGTCTAAGTTCTCTGGGATTGTGATTTGTAAGATGGTTTTCTTTGCTTTATGTTTAAAAGCCACTTATGAGTGAGTACATGTAATACTTGTCTTTCTGTGTCTGGGTTACATCACTCAAAAAATGTTTTCTAGCTCCATCCCTTTTCCTGCAAAATTCAATATGTCATATTTTTTTCTGCTATGTAGTACTCCATTGTGTAAATTTACTACATTTTCCTTATTCATTCTTCAGTTGAGGGGCATTTAGGGTTTTTCCAGGTTCAGGCTATGACAAAGAATGCTGCTATGAACATAGTTGAGCACATGTCCTTTTGGCACGATTGAGCATTCTTTTTTATTTTTTTCTTTTTTTTTTTTTTTTTTTTTTTTGGTTTTTCGAGACAGGGTTTCTCTGTGGCTTTGGAGCCTGTCCTGGAACTAGCTCTTGTAGACCAGGCTGGTCTCGAACTCACAGAGATCCGCCTGCCTCTGCCTCCCGAGTGCTGGGATTAAAGGCGTGCGCCACCACCGCCCGGCATCGATTGAGCATTCTTGGATATATACCCAAAAGTGGTATTACTGGGTCTTGAGGAAGGTTGTTTCCTAATTTTCTGAGAAATCGTCACACTGACATCCAAAGGAGCTGTACCAGCTTGTATTCCCACCAGCAACGCAGGAGTATTCCCTTTTCCCCACAACCTCCCCAGCATAAGTTGTCATCAGTGTTTTTGATCTTGGCCATTCTTACAGGTGTAAGATGAAATCTCAGAGTTGTTTTGATTTGCAGTTCTCTGATAACTAAGGATGTTGAACATTTCTTTAAGTGTCTTTCAGCCATTTTAGATTCTTTGTTGAGAGTTCTCTGTTTAGTTCCGTACTCCATTTTTTTATTGGATTATGTGTTCTGTTGATGACCAGTTTCTTGAGTTCTTTGTATATTTTGGAGATCAGACCTCTGTCTGATGTGGGGTTAGTGAAGACCTTTTCCCATTCTGTAGGCTGTTGTTTTGTCTTGTTGACCATGTCCTTTGTGTTACAGAAGCTTTTCAAGTTTCAGGAGGACCAATTTATTAATTGTTTCTCTCAGTGTCTGTGCTGCTGGGGTTATATTTAGGAAGTGGTCTCCTGTGCCAATTCATTCAAGTGTACTTTCCACTTTCTTTTCTATGAGGTTCAGTGTGGCTGGCTTTATGTTGAGGTCTTTGATTCATCTGGACTTGATTTTTGTGCATGGTGATAGATATGGGCCTATTTTCATTTTTCTACATGTTGATATCCAGTTATGACAGCACCATTTCTTAAATATGCTTTCTTTTTTCCATTAAACTTTTTTTTTGCTTTTTTTTGTCAAAAATCAGGTGTTTGAAAGTGTGTTGATTAATATCCGAGTCTTTGATTCAGTTCCATTGGTCCTTCTTTCTGTTTTTATGCCAATACCAGGCTGTTCAGTACTGTAGCTCTGTAGTACAGTTTAAAGTCAAGGATGATGATGCCTCCAGAAGTTCTTTTATTGTATAGGATTATTTTGGCTATCCTGGATTTTTTGTTTTTTCTTATGAAGTTGGTAAGATTGTTATTTATAAGTAAAGCCTTTAAGCCTCATTGAAGAAACTTTTCTTGGCAACTGCTCAGCTGTGATTCAGGTATCTCTTGTAATCTTGTGTGTTTTTATGACTGTGATCTCTTTCAGTGTGTTTTCAGATAATAATAATAATAATAATAATAATAATAGTAATAATCATAATAAAACTCATAATAAAAATATGAGTTTACCTTTTAGAGTCACCAGAATTGCCCAAGCAACAGTTTTAAGTTACTAATGTTCCAATATGCTGAAAAGGCTGAACCCCACAGCTGAAAGCACTGTTTGGTACAGAGTATACTGCTGCCTGTTTCACCCTTGCAATCATGGCACTTGTTATTACCGGCACAAGAACTCCATAGGATTGGCTTCACCATCTTGTCATTGGAGAAGGAAAGGATTATGAGGTGCCAGGCCTCCATGACAATTTGTACAATTAAAAATAAAGCAAAGGTTGTAAAGGTTGCTGGAAGGTAGGAGGGAGACTTTTATAGTGCTGTAGTCACTGGGAATCCATTCTCCAATGAGCAACCCTTTATTTATGCTCCCAAGAATAGCTCTAAATAAACTCATTGGAACATCAAATAAATGAAAGAAGGAAAATGTCTTAGGTGACCAGTGGGACTGGGAAGATAATAGAAATGAGTAGCAAGAGATGAATACGGTTGAAATGCATTATAATCATGTGTGGAATGGCGTAATAAACCCATTAGGATGTATATTAAATATCATCTCTGATAGAAACACCTTCCCCATAGAAACACTTTTTAAACAACTCTATCTGAACAAATATCACATGATTTTCACTTCTAGAGTCTTGGAAATTTTGAAAAGAAATTTAATATAAGGAATTGGGGAAAAGATGTCCATTGGGGCAAGTGCTTACCTAGTAGTCCAAGCAGTTCTCTGTTTGATCCCATTGATCTGTTAGTCCTACCACTAGGAGATGGAGGCATGAGGCTCAGAAGTTCAAAGTCATCTTCAGCTACATCACGAATACAAGGCCATTTTAGGATACATGAGCTGCTTCCTCAAAAAAAATATTGGAATATATATTCTGAGAACCACTTTAGTCAAATTATATAACAACCATGAGTCAACAACAGACTACTTGTGGGCACAGACACCATAGGAACGTCTATTTAAAATGGACAAGGAGATACCTCATCTCAAGTCTTGTGAGAGAGACTATAATTTTAACAGGCAGAATAGAGAGATACTAATGAATTTAGGTACTAGAATTGAATGATCCTGTCAGGTATTTTATGGTTTATCAGGGCAGAAAGCAGAAGAATTGTTGGGGAAGCTTCACCAAAACACAGACAAATAAAAAGAACTCCAGTTTCCTTGAAAGTTGTTGGAAGAAGGGAAGGCACTAGTTGGTTCCTGGCTGCTTAGCCCTGAAATAATCACAGAGAAACTATCATTTAAATTACTGCTTGGTCCATTAGCTCTAACTTCTTACCGGCTAACACTTACATGTTAATTTAACCCATTTCTAGTAATCCGTGTATTGCCACATAACTGTGGCTTACCGGGTAAAGTTCCCAGCGTCTGTCTCCAGAGGCAGCTCCATGGCTTCTCTCTGACTCTGCCCTTCTTTCTCCCAAAATTCACTCCAGTCCTCTCTGCCTACCTCTGTTCTGCCCTACCCTGCTCTGCTATAGGCTCAAAGCAGTTCTTTATTCATTAATGGTAATCACAGCATACAGAGGGAAATCCCACAGAAAGAAGAACAAAGACAAATAGGACAGAAATTTTGGAATGAAAGGCACAAGGGGTGAAACCTCCAGGCTTAAGTGTGCGATTTCATGCTTGCCCTACGAGGTCACTCTTTTACAGCCTTGAGCTGCTTCTGCCATCTCACAAATTCCAGTTTAAAGGACCAGGATAATGGTTATGCCTCCTTCCTTGATAGTGAACAAAGATGGGATAAAAATGCAAAAAGTAAATGACTCACTCCCATGTCCAAATTTTCCTTTTTCTTCCCATGGAGGAAGTGATGTGATGGGGAAACAACAGTGTGCCTGAATGACAGCATGTATATGGTGTACAGTAGAGAAACACACACGGAATAACAGCGTGTATATGGTGTACAGTGGAGAAATATACACAGAATGACAGCATGTATAGGGGTGTACAGTAAAGAAATATACACAGAATGATAGCATGTATATGGTGTACAATGGAGAAATATACACAGAATGACCGCATGTATATGGGTTTACAGTAGAGAAATATACACAGTATGACAGCATGTATATGGTGAACAGTAGAGAAATATACACAGAATGTCAGCATGTATATGGTTTACAGTAGAGAAATATTCACAGAATGACTGCATGTACATGGGTTTACAGTAGAGAAATATACACAGTATGACAGCATGTATATGGTGAACAGTAGAGAAATATACACAGAATGTCAGCATGTATATGGTGTACAGTAGAGAAATACACACAGAATGACAGCATGTATATGGTGTACAGTAGAGAAATGTACACAGGATGACAGCATGTATACGGCTGTACAGTAGAGAAACATTCACAGAATGACAGCATGTATGCATGTATATGGTGTACAGTAGAAAAATACACACAGAATAACAACATGTATATGAGTGTACAGTAGAGAAATATATACAGGATGACAGCATGTATATGGTGTACAGTAGAGAAATATACACAGAATGATAACATGTATGTGGGTGGGTTTTTTGTTTTGGGGATTTTTTTTTATTTGGTAACAGACAAGAGCAGCTATGAAAGAACTCCTGTAGAGAAGAGATTTGATCAAGTTTCTATTGGAGAATTCTCACATTGCTCCTGGGATTCAAAAGAGCAATGAGAACAATAAGAAAAATAAGACAAGAAATACATATTAGAGAAAGGCCATCCTCAGTGAGCTGGCAAAATACCCTCTTAAAGACTAAGAGTTTTAATGGAACACAAAGAACAAATACTGTCAGATTCACACTTCTGCTGCAGCTAAATGCATAAAAGATCTTTACAAGAGCTACTGAATGACTGCTGGGAGTGAGAGAAAAGAGAAGAGGAAAAGCGCCAAGGAAAAGAATGACAGGAGAGCTATCGGTGTGAACTTTTAACAACTCAGTCAACAAGGGGACGTAACTGTATGAGAAAGAGCAACAGGCTGCTGCTGTTCTAACTACTGAAAATGTGGGGCCTCCAGAGGGAGTGGCATCCTGAAAATAGGCATCACAAGCAGAATGAACTCAGGAGAGTTGTTTCTTGGTTGATCTTACTATTAATAAGGTGGACATTAGTGATCAAGGGGATGACATGATGAGGCAAATCCACAACATAAATGCTAAAAGGGATCAACACAACTGATCAGTAGGATGTGGAATCATGTAATCTTTAAAGTGTTGGATAGATATGATTTTATTTATCTACTTATCTTATTTATCATCAGATTTTAAAAAAGGATTGAAAACAGCTAGTAGCTTTTATATATTGGATGATAGTATAAAGGCTTGTGAAGATTTTACACAGTGGAGATTTACTCAGACATAAAAACAATGACATCTTGATATTTGCAGGCAAATGGATGGAACTAGAAAAAAATCCTGAGTGAGGTAACCCAGACCCAGAAGTATGATCACAGTCTGTACTCACTCATAAGTAGATATTAAACGTAAAGAAAAGGATAATCATGCTACTATCCACAACCCCTGAGAAGCCAGGTAACAACACTAAGAGAGACATGTTTGGATACACCTAGGAAAAGAAAAGAGATGAGATCTTTGAGTAAATTGGGAGCAGGGGTGGGGTTTATTAATGAAGGGAAGAGGGGAGGAGAACATGAGAGAACAGGATTATTGAGTTGGAGGAGGGACAGACAGAGTGAGCAAGGAAAAAGATATCTTGATAGAGGGAGCCATTATGGGATTAACAAGAAACCTGGCACTACGGAAATTCCCAGGAATCCACAATGATGACCCCAGCTAAGACTCCTAGCAATAGTGGAGAGGGTGTCTGAACTGGCCTTCCCCTGGAATCAGACTGATGACCACCCTAATAGTCATCATAGATCCTTCATGCAGTAACTGATGGAACTAGATGCAGAGGTCCACAGCTAAGCACTGAACTGAGCTCCTGGTATCCAGCCAAAAAGAGGGTAGAAAGGTTATATGTGCATAGGGGTCAAGATGGATATGGGGAAAACCACAGGTACAACTGACCTGAGCTACTGGAAGCTCACTGACTCTGGACCGATAACTGGGGAACCTGGGTAGGATCAGACTAGGCCCTCTGAATATGGGTGACAGGCAGTTGGTGGGGTCACTAGCAGTGGGACCAGAATTTACTTGGTATTAATTATTTGAGGATTGGAACATTTTCTATCAAATATAATTTCCTAGTTTTAACAAAGTAAGTTTCCCTGGCAACTTTAAGAGATTAGATAGAAATCTTCATACATAATCTGTTCCTTTATAAGCTGGGTTAGAGAAGAATTCATTGCTAAATAATTTCAGCTGCATTATTTATAACAGGAAAGATTATCCAAATACTGCAGCATCTTATGCTGTACATGGGGTCATTCTTCTGTGTTTAGTAATGTTTCTTCCTTTCCTGGGCCCTTCTGCTAAATTATTAAGGCACAGTGAAACAGCCTTAAAAGTAATAGTGTTCTAAATGCATAAAAAGAACTAGGCAACAAAATAAACATCTCACTGTGTCTGCTTAAATTCTCAAAACATTTAAGTAGAAGGAATTATTTTTACATAAGTCCCAGTAAGTTAGTAGACCACGCTCAGATATCCGATTTACTAATCAGGAAGTCATCATGCATTCACATTTTATATTGTATCGAGAGTTATTTTCAAAGTAGATTTATGTTATAGTGTCTCCCTATCCAATGTCTTTTAATAAATATTTATGGAATAAAATGATTTGAATTATGTAAAATAATAAATTAGACCTGTCAGTGAAAATAAAATATCTATATTAATGTACAAATAATTTTTAGATTATCTATAAAATCTTTTCCCTTGTTGTACAGTACTGTTTAGCTTTATTTGACACAAAACTGTTCATAATTTGAGATGCATTTTAAAATGATGGAAATATTTATTATCTAATATATAAAAATATATAAGTACAAAAGATAGTCAAAGAAAATTTGGAAATATGCTCAATGTAAAGGAAGTCGAATATACATTGGATTCATAATGAATAAGAATATGATTAATCCCTAAGAATGATAAACTTCTAGAAATGACAGCCCTCCAAAAATTAAGTGTTGAAATAATTTTAAAATGCAGAATTCTTCCGCACTCAAAACATTTATTCTTTAGCTCTAATGTAACTCAAGAAGAACATCATTACAGTAAATGTTCAAAGCATTTCTAACAAATAAAAATTATCCCCAACATAATGACAGGTAATTTTTTGTCATTTTCTTGGTATTAGAGTTTATAAACAATTTCATTGCAAGTTCCTGAAGTCTTTAGTAGTATAGTATCCATCTTCAAGCAACTTCTTCACTGAGAGTGAAATGTTTCAAAATCTAAAACAAATCATTTATTAAACAATGCAGATGAACGCTCTTTCATCAGTCACTCAGCATTTCCTAATACCTTACTAATTGATCCTAATAGGTTTCCCAAACCAAGTTCTTTGAAACCAGAAACACGAACGCAAGCATGGTAGTAAGAATCAGATTTAGAGTGTTTTATTAATTTGTACAGGAAGGAGCAAAATTAGCCAAAATTTATGACTTACTAAATAAATCTATTCCAATGTGCAGCTTTATTACTTGAAATATTAGCATGTAAAGCAAAGAAAACATTGACTCTAATAATTAGTATTTAATACTAAATCTTATTTTCAATATTTATTCTGTTATCTACATTGCCTCACTTTAATAGTACCACTATATGTAGACTTCTAAATGAGCACTCTTCTAACTTGCTCTCTCTTGTATTTCCCTATAAAAATTATTTCTTATATTTTTGAGATTATAACACGATTATATCCTTTTCCCATTCCCTTTTCTCCCTCTAAACCCTCGAGATATTGAATAAAGTGAAGGTGTTGATAGTTTTAAGAAACTGAAAAGGAGGAAAAGAAATAATCAAGGAAAGATCAGGACATGAGATTCCAGTTCCCTTTTTTTTTGTTTTTTTTTTTTTTTTTTTGGTCACTCTGACCATAAGTTTTAATTGATGTACTACTTTTAGAATTGGGATGGAAAATGAGCCAGACTTTTCTCAGGCTGTCAACCAAAGGTGAATTAAGGAATTTTGTATGTGGACCTTCAATTCCTCTGATGTAATATGAGTACAAACAATTGGAAGATTCACAGGATTCAATCCAGTTATGCACAGAAGGAATATCAAAATGTAAAGGAAAATCATAAAACATCAGGTGTGAGACCTGTGTAGAGAAAAGCAAGGTGACTGACTCCAGAGGGAGGGCCACAAAGGAAAATTATAACAAAACTAACAGATGCATTTCGTTGGGCTTCCTAGTTGTCAGTCATGTTAAAGAGCTTGATGATTGATAAGCTGTACAGAAAGTTGAGGAAATAAATTCAAATCAGACAAGAATAAGAGTACAAATAACATACAGAACATGGAAGAGCAATGGAAAGACGCTTCATTGCTTTTAGTAGCTGTAAATAAGCTGGCTTTTTTGAGTTGATGACTGTTAGAAATGATCCCAACTGAAAAAGAATGCTCTATGAACAACTTTAAGATGGACAGAGCACAAAACCATGCACTCTGAAAAGAGGTAAATAATTAACCTCTATAATAGAAAGCTGCTAAATAGTTCCTGAAACAAACCAGCATATAATAAGATAAAATTATTTATGAGTAGGGAGTCGAATAGCAGAAGAAATGATGTAAGGTGTTTAAATTATCCTGGAATATTTTGTTTTCTCCATTTATAGTGAACAAAAGCTTGGCTGGATATAGTAATCTGGGCTTTCATCCATGGTCTCTTAGTTTCTGCAGTACATCTATCCAGGACCTTCTGGCTTTCATGGTTTTCATAGGGAAGTCAGGTGTAAGTCTGATAGGTTTACCTTTATAAGTTACTTGACCTTTTTCCTTTGCAGCTCTTAATAGTCTTTCTTATTCTGTATGTTTTGTGTTTTGATTATAATATGGCAAGGGGATTTTTTTTTTTGATCCAGTCTATTTGGTGTTCTGTAAGCTTCTTGAACCTTCATAGGAATATCTTTCTTTAGGTTGGGAAAGTTTTCTTCTATAATTTTATTAAATATATTTTCTGGACCATTGAGCTGCAATTCTTCTCCTTCTTCTACCCCTATTATTCTTAGGTTTGGTGTTTTTATTGTGTCCCAGATTTCCTGAATGTTTTGTGATGAGAATTTGTTGAATTTGTTGTTTTCTTTGATGAGTGTGTTTATTTTCTCTATGGTATCTTCAGAATCTGAGATTCTTTCTTCTATCTCTTGTATTCTGTTGGTTATGCTTGTTTCTGTAGTCTCTATCCATTTATGTAGATTTTCCATATCCAGCTGGCCCTCGGCTTGTGTCTTCTTCCTTGCCTCCATTTCAGTTTTCAAGTCTTGCACTGTTTCCAGTATCTGTTTGATAGTTTTTTCTTGATTTCCTTGGATATTATTTACGGATTTACTCAATTCTTCAAACTTTTTGTTATTTTTTTTCATCCATTTCTTTAAGTGTTTTTCACCTCCTGTTTAAAGGACTCTATTACTTTCATAAAGTCAATTTTTTCTACTTCTTCTTGATTAGGGTGTTCAAGTCCTCCTATTGTAAGTTCACTGGGTTCTGGTGCTTTCATATTGTTTTTCAAATTGTTGGAGGAATTCTTGCATTGGCGCCTGCCCATCTCTTCCTCTGACTAATCCCCTATGGGTCTTCTTTTACAAGTTCAATTCTCCTTGCTGGCCAGGCAGCTCCCAGGCAAAAGGCCTAACTTGCTGTAGGCAGGCTATTGAAACAAAGGACCTCCCCCACCTGGTTGCACTCATATCCCGGTCCCAGCGCCCAAACAGGCTGAGGTGTGGGATTTTATGTATCCCCCCCAAGACAGGAGGATGAAGGGAGGGGTTCTGGGTGCAAGTTGGGAAGGGACAGGAAGAGATAGGCAGTATCCGGGAGAATAGTCCCTGCAGGAAGACCAGGAAGTGTAGGGGGTCGGGGAATGTCTGTGGTCCGTCTCCCGGCAGCTGCCATGGTTCAGGCACTCACTCACCCCAATGAATGATGGATCTTCTGGTAGACAATCAGGTCTCCTTGCTGGCCAGACAGCTTGCTGACAAAGGGCCTACCTTGCTGCAGGCAGGCTATTGAAACAAAGGAACTCCCACCCACCTGGGTGCACTTAATCTCCGGTCCCAGCACCCAAACAGGCTGAGCTGTGGGATGAAGCTCACATTATGGCCCTGAAGATGGGAGGATGAAGGGGGAGGGGTCAGGTGTTTAAATTATGACCTCCACATGTTGGAAAGCAATCCAGGATAATGGTAACTTGTCTGTTATGTATAATAATTTGTGCATTCGTAGCACAATGTTCAATTTTCAAGTTAAATGCATGTATAATTTTGCTTTATTTTTAAAACATGCCTCATGCTTCCAAGAAGAAAATAAGGACTGGTGAAAGGAGGACTGAGATCTGCAAAGGATTAAGGGATGAAATTATGACCTATGATTTGAGCCAACTCCTGGTTCCCTTTAAGTAAGTAACCATACTTTCCTGAATACTCTAACCTTTAAGGAATTTGCCTTTTATGGTGGGTATCTTGTAAAAATAATTTAATAAGCATAGTCATATTTTGTACATGAAAATGGAAATAAACCAAAAGAAATTGAAGTGAAAAAGGCAGGGATTACTTCTAAGTGCCAGAATAAAAATGTTTTAAAAATTGACTGTTAAAAATTGACAATAACTTTGAAAATGGAAATGTATGGGAGTGGAAAACAAAATATTTAAGTATGTTAAATGTCATTCAAAGCCTGTTTAACATTGAAATGGATGTTCTAAAAAATCGAACATGTAGTGACTTTTAGAATTTCTCATGCACATTTTTCATAAAACTAGAGTGGTAATATTTGTCAAAACTCTTAGTTTCTTCATATTCTTTGTTTTTATAATAATATCAGACTAAGTTAAACAATCTTACTAAATTATTACTCACAGTACAGTCCTATTCTGGAAAAATTTACCCCCATATCACCTACCTTTTTAAAATCTCACCATTTCCCTCCTGTATAAATATTGTATTTATAAGACAGACATCTGAATGTTATCATTATATTAGTAAGGATTATTTGGGTACTATTCATTTCCTTTTTGTAATAGCACTATCTGAATTATTTCTAGTAAAATGGAAAAATATGCACTTTTATTTTTAAAAATAGTTAACACAAAGACCCACTAATGTCCCTGCAGAGAACCCAGCCTGAAGTATTTCCAAAGTATCTGGACTCCATCACACTTGATCAGTCTGAAGAAAGTCTGGCTTTGTATCTATGTTCAATTTTACTACTCTCCCTCCATAAATTCATCATCTACCTGACAAGGACTAGAATGGCCTACTCTCATGTCCCTCTCTAGATATTGAACTGATTTCTTTATGATACTGTAGCTTCATTTTCTCCTTCATTGACTTCTAGAGCTAACTTCTAAGGCTAGTTCTTATTGACTGACTAGAATCTCCCAGGCACATTAAATTATGAATGACAGTCTTCGATCTCTCTGCAGAGTTTAGTTACCTTCTTCAACCTGCTATATCTTTTCTCTGTGTGCCTTCCAGGTTCCTTTGCAATTTGGTCTGCCACTGGGATCCTTCTTTAGCTGATGCTAGTATTTAGCCTGCTTTCATATAAGCACATAATAATGATTCCAGACAACTGCCTCATCTCTCCACAAGGTGTCTTCTGGTGTGAAGCACTAGTGGACAATTTCTGAAGAATCCATATGACAAAAAAATTTGAATACGATGGTATCTGGGATGGCATATATTGTCAACTTGGCATGATCTAGAATCATGTAGGAAAGACAAACATTCTGGAACATCTGTGAGGGAGTTCTTTTAGAGTAGGTGAAATGAGGTGGGAAGACCCGTTCTGAATGAGGGTGGCTGAGTCTTGGAATGAATCAAAAAGGAAAGCCAGCAGAACACAAGAATCCATGGCTCTCTGCTTCATAACAATGGAAATAATGTGACCAGCCTTCTAGGAGTCCTGTTGTCATGATCCTCCTGCCATGATGGACTTCTCTAAGAACTGTAAGACAAAGTAGACACTTCTGTCCTTCCATTGTTTCTGTCACAGCAATGAGAAAGGAGACTGATGTTAACATCTAATAGATTCTGTAGGACTGATAATGGAAGAATAAAATAGTATTGAGAGCAGAGAGACTGGAATCAAGAGGTCATCAGAATGAGAAGTCATTCATGGGAAAACATGCACAGGAAAGAGACAGGGGCTGTGTACTTGCCTTATGGTGACCTGCTCTTAAAGGAACTAATCTAGTTCCTCAAAATCCAACTTATCCCCCACCAAGAGTAAGATCGTACTCTCTCCAGGAAGACATCTATTCATATGTATTTGCCCCTTTAATCAGATTATACATCACTCAAACCCCCACCCCATCTCTCAAAACAATTAGCAATTACTTTTGGGACAAAGTTTCCATGAACCTGTATGTGTCAAATCATATTTCAATGAGAAAATATAATTTGTTTATTTCAGCATTGTTTATTTTTTGACTGTTGAAGACATTGTAGTAATTGTTGCAATTTCCTTGGTTTTGTATTGAAGTCAAACTTTAATCTAAAATCAATACACTTGTACTTTGCTGCTGGTATCTGTATGCAGCGTTTTCCCATGGATATCCAAGAAACACATTGCTGCCAGTGCTTGCATATAGTATTTCCCTCTGTGTATTTACAAGAAACTCAGTTCTATAGTCACACAACATGCTAGTGTCTGTATGTAGTATTTTTTTCTAGATACATCCAAGGAACTCTTTACTGCTGATATCTGTATGCAGTATTTTCCCATGTATATCCAAGGAACTCATTACTGTTGATGTTTTTCTATACTATTTTCCCACGTATATCCAAGAAACTTTTTATTGTTGCTGTATGTATGCAGGACTATTTTCTCTGTATATCCAAGGAACTCAGTTCTATAGTCACACAACATGCTAGTTTTTGTATGTAGTATTTTCCCCTGTGCATATCCAAGGAAGGAACTCAGTTGTATAGTCATACAAAATGTCAATGCTCATCTTACAAGGTAATGTGAAATTATTTTATAAATTTTATATACAGCACTTTATAATTTTCAAACACATCTCTAATGGTTTAGGAACATAAGAATAACTAATCACTTTAATTAATATAAGTGCATAGTGTGTCCACATATAGTCTGTTTGGCATGTCTCTAATTTCAGGTAAATTATAACGTCCTTTCCCATTACTTGACAGAAATGTTTTACTTCCTTCAAATATATGCTAACATTCTTTACTCATCTTTCAGTGCAATATTGGGGTTATTCTTTCTCTGTAACTTAAAGTCTTTATATGCTATTTACTTAATACTTCATCAAGGCTATGAATAACTAATATTGTATCTCAGTTTGTAAACTACTTCCCCTTAAGAGGTGCTCTAATGGACACAATTCTGTAAAGAAGAAGAAACAAAAATGTATTTGCAGCTTACCTTTGAGTATCATGTGGGAAGAACACCCAATCAGCACCCAGTACCTAGGAAAATGTATTAACTCAAATTCCTTCTAAATTTAAGACTCTAATTTTGAGAAGTTTTATGTTAAGCAATAGATACTGATATTACACTGAAAAAATAATTTCAACCTAAAGAAGCCGATAGTTGAAAAGGTTGCAACTGATTCTTCTGTGGAGTTCTGCTAGATCTTTGTCTGATGATTCAATCCTACCCTAGCATGCATTTATCAAAATGAATATTACCTGCGAAGAGCAGTGTACTATTGTGTCTGCTGAGGTACGGCATAGCATGAGCCAGAAACTGGATGGTCACATTTTTCTTCTACTCACAGGATTCAGAGAGATCGAAAAGTAGAGCAAGGCTGTACATCTTAAAAGTCCAAGTAGAATGATGTACTCCTTCACCCTCTAAATATGCCATAGCCTCTCTAAATAGTGTTATCCACTGGTAACCAGATGTCCAACTATATCAGCTTATGTGGGGAATTCCTCATTCAAACTACCACCCAAAGAATGTTTGGCTTCTACAGCATCACATGCTCTATCTCTAACACCCCCATGTCCCTGCTCTGGACACTCTTACATGCTGTTCAATTCTTTTTTTCCTGTGACAGCAGCTCCCGACTTCTTACCTTTGCAGGCCAATGCTCAGTGTTCACAGTTAAAACTATTCTGCAGCCTCTCGTGTTTCTAACTCAGCCCACGCTACTAACTATAGACACTAAAGAGAAGCCTTTCATTAGATGGTCTCTCATGTAAGCAATGTACCCTCCTTAAATGTCCAGAGAAGAGATGTTTGCATCAATCACCACATACATTACACGTAAATGAAATTTTGTTTTCCACAAATTACAGTATTGTACCTATTAGGTACCACTAGAACCTATTACAGAGAATATTCTGCACACGTCACCAAGGGAAGTGCTGCCCCTATGACCTAGGCAGAAATGACTGCAGGACCATTACCAGTTCACAATCATTGCCCGATGCTATACATGCAGGAGCCTGTGTGATCAGCTGTGATGGTTGTGTGATTTTATCAGAGTGTGCACCAGTTTGGCAGAGGGCAACAACTGTTGGGAAATCCTGTTGTTCAAGGCAGCCAGGCCAGTAAGACAGAATCCAACAGTTGCCTACTAGGGACTCGAATTTCCCCATCCCCAAATACCTTTCAATATGTATAGGACTGCAAATACCAAAAAAGAAGGCTCACAATAAGAATTTAAAGAATTTATCATTTACTCTAATAATTATTTTTAACAGATGTATTTAATATATACCCAGTACCCATTGGAAATGGAGGTTCCCCTCAAGTCTCTCATTTCTTTTGGACAAAATCATCTATTCTTATATATTATAACATTATTCCCAAATATTACTTCCAAATATTCCTGAATCTTCTACAAGAGAAAAATCTAATAGAAAAGCTAGGAACTTCAGCAAGCTTTACAGATCGGAGTCAAGGGAATCCTATATGCTTCAGCTTTTATTTGCTGACTCTAAAAAGAAGCAATAAGAGATAATTAAAAAAAACTCAGCAGAACTCTCTCCATATTACAGCTTCACTTACGAGATAATTTTCAAATGGAAACTCATAAGCCTACAACGGCAAATAATAAAGTCCTACAGAACCAAAATTTGACTTTTTCTTTGTTAAAAGAATAAATTGGATTTAGAATTCTTAATAAGAGATGGTTAAAAAAAGTTTATTTTTTTAACCTTTTATGTAATTAACTCAGAGAGTGGAGGGTCCATATTTCTCCAGAATAATCGTCATTGGTTTTTACTGACTTTATAATGCACTTAGATAATTAAAACTAAATATTTCCTTATTTAAGTAAAGACTAACTTTCTACACAACTGTGCTTCCCTCTGTTTTTATTTAATTTAGTGCACAGTCATTAGTCACTAACTAAAGTCTTGCTTCTCTGACATTTATAAACTCAATCCAATCAAGTGACCAAGCAGTCAACTCTGACAGCTGTGCCTTTTTTCCTCTCCAAGGTTAGCTGGAGGAGATTTAGGATTTCTTAGTGCTTTTAAAGGCCTTTACAAACCTTAGTGAGCCCTCACATGTGATCTGTTATTTGAAAAAACAAAATGATGTGAGCTTTGACAAGGATTCTTCCTCCATACTTCTTAATCACCTTGATGTTACTTGATGTTATTGTTGGGTAAGTGTCATAGGGAGGTCTCCAAACAAATGGCATGCTCACATTTCCCCAGTTCGTTCCATTTTCATATGCTGCAGAAATGCTTGGAGAGTCCCAAATGCCCAGTCATTCAGGATGTGTCCTTGAAGCTCTTAATGAACAATGATTACAATCTTTGGAAATATGAAAATTTTACTTTCCTTAATCACATAATTATTGGCTATTATAAGAAATTTATCAAGTTTTTGCTTTCATTATGAAATATTCCATTTACACTTGATACTTGTCCAAAGGACAAAAAAAAAGCTGCATGCTAGAAATGTGTGCTAATTCTTGTGAAGCAGACTATAACAAGTAATATGATTTGTAGTGCTTAAAATATTTTTGGCTAATATTTAGATACCTTCCGGATCAAACTGGTAGAAGATTTACGAATGTGTATAATGACTCAAAATATATTAGAACAAAATTAATTTGGTTGAAGTCAATATGTTGATGGGAAAGACTCATTTAACTATTTGAAATAATTCTGATATATAATGCTTATTTATTTTAATAATATGTTTGTGGGAGTGAAACTCATGCATAAGAAGCCACAAATATTTAAAGTATACAATGTGGTGAATTTTAACATGCCTATACAACATAATCAATTTTGTAAACACCTATGCTACCCCCAAAAGTTTCTCTGCCAATCTTGATGATTCCTGCTGTTTGCCCAACTTCCACCCTGTCTCAAACAAAATATTGAACTGCTATTCTTCATCACAGATTAATCTGTATTTTTAGATATTTTATAAACCTGAAATCAGAAAGCGTCTTTTCTTCTCTTTTCTCTCTCCCCACAGCACACAGATGTCTGAGAAGCCATAAAGCTTGTGGTGGGTGGAAATTTATTCTACCGATAGTGAAAGACATTTGCATGGAGGAAAGAAGCATTTACAGACCTTGATGTGATTACTTTCCATTCTTTTGTTCATATTTGAGTGTTCAACTGTAAACATTGCTGAATGCTCTCAGTGCTCTCTCTCTCTCTCTCTCTCTCTCTCTCTCTCTCTCTCTCTCCCTCTCCCTCTCCCTCTCCCTCTCTGTCTCTCTTTGTCTCTCTCCGTCTCTCTCCGTCTCTCTGTCTCTCTCTTCTCTCTCTCTCTCTCTCTCTCTCTCTCTCTCTCTTTCTCTCTCTCTCTCACACACACACAAATTAAATGAAGATTGTTTCTAAAATATATTGTGAGGTCCTGCTCCAGTTCTTGGAGACAGGTCTCAAAGGACCCAGGGACCTCCCTGTCACTAGGTAACCTCCTCAGAGTTTCAACACATGTACAGAACCTGTAGAATTTGTCATTCCATGTTTTCCTACATCAGAACAAGAACCTACAGAATTCTCTACTCTAGGATTTCTACTTTGACAAGATGATGCTCTTTGTCCACTCTTTTAATAATTTGGAGGGAGAGCGGTAGTCTCCCTAGTGATTTTTCTTCCATGTGCCATCTAAACACAGTTACTGACTTTCCTGTTTGTTGGGGTTTTTAATTTGCTGTCAAATAGACTGACGAATCCACATTCCTGGCACGTCCACTCTAAAACAGAAGCTCGCATTTAAGTTTAACGACTGTATTATCTGCAGCAGTGCCTGCTCTTTCTTTTCTGATGTGGCAACTGTTTTGTCTTCCCTCCTCCTGGTGAGTCTGCTAGGAAAAGGGTCAGTTTTACTAATCTTATAAAATAACTACATTTTGCTTTTAAAATATTTTCATTGCTTTTTCCTACTTATTTCTATTCTGATGACTGTTATTTCTGTTACTTAGTTATAATGTATATCTCTTATTAATTTCTTCTCTCTCTCCCCCTCTGTGAGTATATGTTGTATTTGTGTGGTATGCGGAGTGTGTGTGTGTGTGTGTGTGTGTGTGTGTGTGTGTGTTATGTGAGGGCATGTGTTGCTTACATATCTAAGTGTGATATAAGAACTTGGTCTTCACCTTTCACCCTGTATAGAGTCGGGATCCTTTGTTTCACTTTAATCTAGCCTAACTGACTCATGAACTCCCAGGGATTCGCCTGTTTCCAACCAATTATCACACCAAAAGATGAGGAGCATTGGAAGTGCAATTTGCAGTGATGCCAGGCTCTTACATAGATTTTGAGGACTAAAACTCACTTCTTAATGGTTGTACAACAAACACTTTACCTACTGAGACATCGTCCCATCCCCAGCCTTCTGAAAATTTAGATGTAATTCAGAGCAAATCAAATCTCTCAAATGAAGTTTATTTATACTAACTCTTTTGGAAAAACAAAATTTATCTTTCCTAAATGTGATGCAGGATAAAAAATGTTGTACACTTTCTAAATAGATTATCTCTTGTCTTGGAAGTAATCATTAATGAGTAAATAATATTGACAATTTTTGTATTTACTATTTATTATACACCCTTGCCTTAATATTAATTTTACTTACCTTGGAACTCTGATTTCCTCTAAAGACTTGAAAAACTAAACTAAAAATTGGGATATAGTACCAGCTTGCTTACTTAAATAATGAATAGAGTTGTATCCAAAAGTTAAAGGGATCTCTATGGAGAGCATGTCAAGGGCACCACTTTCTTCCATGTAGACTTTATTTCCTCCAATATTTTATCCTGATTATTAGACTTCCTGGCAAAGGCACTGGATTCTAAAATACACTTTGCAATTTATTCCTCGTTTAATTCATTCTTTCTGTTTAAACATGCCTTCTGCTTAGTCAATAGAGACTATAAACTTACCTAGCACCAATTCTCCCTATCCTGTGATACAAACTTTTGCTGAAACCAAGAAGAATGGCTCTATTTCCTGGTTCTTACCTTTGGCTGAATCTGAAAATTTGCTCTGACAAGTAGAATGTTATGGAAGCTATTGCAGGGAGGGGAACTATTGAAGCCAATACTTTAAAAGATGCAAGTTGCCATTTTCTGCCTAATTGGAATAGTCTCAAGTCTGTTACATGGGAATGTTTTAAGGAAGATAACCAATGTACTCCATGGACTGTTCCAACTAAGGATCCATCACCCACTGCCAAACTCTTCATGTGAGGAACGAGCTTTAACATTCTAATTTCATCTAATGCCCAGAGTGCTCAAAGTGGAAGACTCCATCAACTGAGTTCAGCCATCTAGAAATCTTGGAGGAGCTATGAAAGTCTGGTTATTTTATTCTTGAATGTATATATGTGTTATGCAGCAGAAAAAATGTAAAGTCTAGACTAGCAGGATATGTATTTTTTAACTTTCCCCAAAACTACATGGATTGCAAAAAGAAATTAGAAAAATGTTGTTTTCTCTTGAAATCAACTAGGACAAAGAGATGAACTGCCTAGATTGTTTGATACAGGAGAAAATACATATCAACTATATCTTTAAATACATATTAACTATTGTTATGATCATGTGTGTGTAGAAGGGCACAGAGTAAGAGAAGACAGTGTGCAGTCCATGACTGCTATAAAATATTCTTTTACTTGGCTATAATCTAGACATTATTAATCCTCAAAAAGAGTGACAAAATAGGTTTAGATTTCTTATAATCATTTCTATGAAAATAAAAATGCATCATGATGATGATCAAAAATATATGCTTAAATTTTTAAAAAGCATTCTTTAACTTTAGAGAATTCTCAACAGAAGAAGTCCAAATGGCCAAAAGACACTTAAGGTCATGCTCAACCTTCTTAGCTATCAGGGAAATGCAAATCAAAATAACTTTGAGATACCATCTTACACCTGTCAGATTGGCTTAAAATCAAAAACACCAATGATAGCCTTTGCTGGAGAGGTTGTGGGGTAAGGGGTACTCTCATCCATTGCTGGTGGGAATGCACACTTGTGCAACCGCTTTGGAAAGCAGTTTGTCCATTTCTCAGGAAATTGGGTTCAACCTACCCCAGGACCCTTGGTAATTTACCCAAGAGCTGCCCAATCATACTACAAAAGCATTTGTTCAACTATGTTCATAGCAGCATTATTTGCAATAGCCAGAACCTGGAAACAACCTAGATGCCCTTCAGTGGAAGAATGGATGAAGAAACTGTGGAATATATACATATTAGAATACTACTCAGCAGTAAAAAACAATGACATCTTGAATTTTGCATGCAAATGGATAGAAATAGAAAGCACTATTCTGAGTGAGGTAATCCAGACCCAAAAAGATGAACATGGGATGTACTCACTCATAATCGGTTTTTAGCCATGAATAAAGGACATCAAGCCTATAATTCGTGATCCTTGAGAAGACAATAAGAAGGTGAAACCAAAGAAAAACATATAGTTATCCTCCTGGATATTGGAAGTAGACAAGTTTGCTGGGCAAAAGTTGGAACTTGAGGGTGGGGTGGGTTGGGGGCAAAGGTAAATGGGGAGAGAAAAGCGTGAAGGGGAGGATAGGGAGAGCTTGCGGGAATAGGAAGCTTGGGATATAGGAAGGGTGGTTATGGGAGCAAGGAAGCATATATCCTAATTGAGGGAGCCATCTTAGGATTATTAAGAGACTTGACTCTAGAGGGGTTCCCAGGTATCCAGGGAGATGCCTCCAGCTAGTTCCGTGGGCAGCTGAGGAGAGGGAGTTGGAAAAGGCCAGATCCTATAGCCATACAGATGAATATCTTGCATATCACCATAGAAATTTCATCTGGCGATGGATGGAGATAGAGACAGAACCCCACATTGGAGCGCTGGACTGAGCTCCCAAGGTCCTGACAAGGAGCAGAAGGAGGGAGAACATGGGAAAGAAAGTCAGGACCGTGAGGGAACCTTCATATGGATGGAGATAGAGACAGAGCCACACACTGGTGCACAGGACTGAGCGCCCAAGGGCCAACATGAGCAAGGAAGTCTGGACTGAGAGGAGTGCTCCCATCCACTGAGATGGTGGGGCTGATCTATTTGGAGCTTACCAAGCCCAGCTGGACTGGGACTGAAAAAGCATGGGATAAAACCAGTCTCCCTGAACATGGCAGACAATGAGGGCTGCTGAGAAGCCAAGGACAATGACACTGGATTTGGATCCTACTATGCATACTGGCTTAAGTGGGGCCTGGCCTGTTTAGATGCTCACCTTCCTAGACCTGGATGGAGGGGGGAGAAACTTGGACTTCCCACAGGGCAGGGAACCCTTACTGCTCTCTGCACAGGAGAGGGGGGGAGTGGAGGGGTGAGGGAGGTAAATGGGAGGCGGAGAGGAGGCAGAAATTTTTTTTTCTTTTTTTGGTTTTTCGAGACAGGGTTTCTCTGCAGCTTTTTTAGAGCCTGTCCTGGAACTGGCTCTTGTAGACCAGGATGGCATCGAACTCACAGAGATCCGCCTGCCTCTGCCTCCCGAGTGCTGGGATTAAAGGCGTGCGCCACCACCGCCCGGCCGAGGCGGAAATTTTTAATAAAAAAAAGAATAAGGAAAACTAACATAATAACATTAAATTTTGTTTAAAAATATAGTATATAATTAGAGTTTATGAAAACCTTATCAACTACTCAGAGACTATTTGCAATTAAACGATACAGTAATCTTGAAACTTAACCATCATTTTAGTTTTACAGATTCCCATAGAAAAAGCATCACCCCCATGACAACTAAAAGTAATTCCAGAAGGCGATGTCCCCTCTCCCAAAAATGTTTGTCCTCTGGGTTAGGGGTTGACAATAACTGGTATAGGGTTGATGGTTGGGGTAAAAATTATGTAAGCTCAGGGATCTCTTTTCAATAAAAAAGAAAAGAAAAGGGATTGGATGGGATAATAAGTAGATTAGTGTGAATTTACCCTAATAATAATAGTGAGTAATAAAGTGAATACTTGTGAGCTATTATTTATAGATAATTTACATTGGTATAGATTCTTGTATATAGATACAAATTGAAATTATATTTGTCATATTGAATATGTTCCTATTCTAAATATTCTCTTTATATATTTGTACAGCTATGCAAAGTTATTTTGTCATTTTGTATGCATGCATGTTTTAACCTCTGCTTAAGACATTTTATATATTGATACCATTTTCGTATATATTTATTATATTACACTATACATTTCTACCTCTGATCAAGATACTTTGAATTGCTTACATTTTGAGGTCATTGTCCTCATTTGCTATATAGTTGTTTAAAGATCATCTAATATTCTAATATGAAGCCTTAATCTTTAAGTTATATAGGTATTAAGAATTACAGGTCAATAGTCATCCATGTTTGTCATACTTATAGTTAGACTAATCAGTTTGTTTAGATACACAGAGTTTATTACTGCATAGATAGGTCATCTTTAACCACTTCAAATATGGCATTTGTAGAATATGGCAATTAAATAACTTTAGGGTTCTTTTGTTTTTATTTTTTTATTTTTTTGGTTTTTCGAGATAGAGTTTCTCTATGGCTTTTGAAGCCTGTCCTGGAACTAGCTCTTGTAGACCAGGCTGGCCTCGAACTCAGAGATCCGCCTGCCTCTGCCTCCCGAGTGCTGGGATTAAAGGTGTGCGCCACCACCGCCCGGCCTTAGGGTTCTTTTGACGTGAAACACAATGATTCCTAAAACTGACAAACTGCACAGTGCTCAGAGTGGACAAACAGAATACAAAGAATACTGCCAAATCCTGCCAAGACAGGTAAGACAGTTTGAAAGCTTTTCCTGCCTCTGATGATGGTCTGCCAGTTACTCTAGGCCTTAGCCAAAGTTGGTTGCTCCAATGTTGCAAATAAGACTTTGGATGATTGCCCAGGTAGCTTGTTGTCTCTGTCATTTATTGCACATTTTGGAAGTTGCTTGATTGCACTTCCTGTTTACTCAAGTGATATTATTTCCCTTCTCAGGTCTTCAGTGGGGTTGAAGACTAGATAGTTGTAGTTACTTTCATCTCATGATTTAGCCAAGCCATTTCTAATACAAAATGAGACTCCTTAGGATAAGATAATTATTGAAATATTTAGCATATTACTCTTGCTTGATATTGTTTATGCTAGTTGTAATTCTAATTTTTATACTCTATATTTGTTTTTATTATATATAGTTTTGATTGGGTTTGCAACTCTCTAATTTAGACAAAAGGGTGAGGTGCTGTGGGACCTCTTTCAGTCGAAAGCATTTGAGAAGCTGGCCCTCTTTGGTCATTGTCTGAGGTAATATCTATGCAGAGGTAGGGGTGTGGGCAAGCCCCTTGACTGCTGGATGCTGTTGCTATTCCCCGATCATGCAGAGGTGTGCTTATCTGTGATTCTACACCTAAATAAAGCAATCTTTATTATACTCCATGCTGAGCTAGTGTGGGACTAGTTTATTATAATCGAGTATAATTTACTATATAATTTTACTAGTTTCTTTTAAAATTACAAATTTATAGAGAGAACACTAGAAAGAGTTGCACTGTGTATAACATGAAATAGTTTGACCAACATCAGGATATGATTTAAAGAAACGAACAACAAAACCACTTAGAATGAGAGTATACACTTAACTCTATTCTGACATGTATGACAATATGAAACAAATGGCTCTAAGATTTCATTTGTGATTTTTTTAACAGATGGACAGGTGTGATGTTAAATTAATTAATTAATGAGTAGATCAAATAAAAGAAAAAATCAAACTTGCCCTAGAGACTTTTTAAATGTTTATATTGCATTTACTTAAACAATTTGTCATCCTCATATGTAAGTCATGTCTGAGATTGACAAGTAACACATAGTCATAGGTCATTCATTCCTGCAATTGTTGGCTCATAGTTCTGAGGAAATGGTCAATGAATGTTAACCCAAAACAACAATTTTTCCTAAAACTAGAGGACATATGAACCTAAAGCACAGGAAGAAAATTCACAGAGAACTCATAGAAAAAGTATGTTGTATAAAAGAAAGAGCATGCCCATCCGTTTGAACACTATCACTATGAGATTTAAATGGTATTATTAAAGTGCCTGAAAGCAAAATTATCATAGCTATGCCAGGTATCTACACCACTGCTTGGCCTAAATATATTGCAATGAATAGGGCTTAGTTTTCTTAATAAAATATTTTGATCCACATGTATTTTTTTTTTTATTATTTTTTGGTTTTTCGAGACAGGGTTTCTCTGTGGCTTTGGAGCCTGTCCTGGAACTAGCTCTTATAGACCAGGCTGGTCTCGAACTCACAGAGATCCGCCTGCCTCTGCCTCCCGAGTGCTGGGATTAAAGGCGTGCAAGATAGCCTACCTGTCTTGACTTTTAAAAACTCCAAAGAATTTGGCGGAAGCAGGAAGGCCATTCATGTGTGTTGGCTTATGTGGATGCTAAAGACTGTACTCCCACCACAGAATATAATGTCGTATCTGGAATAAAAATCAATCAACATTCAACAGAAAGAGTTTAAGGCTAATACACAGAAGAATGTTTAGTGGTGATTAAAGGAAATTATGCAAAATTAGACGTACATGAATTCACACATAAGAGAATTCCAGATCTCCATCAAAAGACATAGGAAAAGGGATAATGAACCTCATGATTAGTTTCTCCACAGTGGTTTGGTGTCCTAATATTTAGCAGGGAATGTCCACTCTACATTTTCAGATAATGCCTTCTTGATTATTTAAGGTTTAAAATCTTAAAATCTACTTATAAAGTTTCATTACAGTTAAATAAATGAAGTAGTGGGATTTTTTCCACTCAGTCAATTTGGGACAGTCTTCTTTAAATAAACTGGGTGTCTTGACTATATCTTAAGTTCTTTATATTTCTACTTGAAAAGTTCTTAGCAATACAAATATTAGGATTTTACTATCTCTTCTTTCATTAACTACTTCAAAAATTGATGATTAATTTAATTATAGTAAAAATAAGAGTATATACTGTTGACCTCTAAAAACAGAAACAAAAACCAAGAAAAGCTTTATACTTGCATAATAGACTAGTGATATCAGTGAGAGGTGGATAAATTAGAACAGAGGTCAACAGTGTGTAAATCAAAAATAGCCTACCATGTTTTGTGGATATGGATTTAAGAATGTGCATCCACATAAATATAACTTACATCTTTCTTTCTGCTATAATACCACTGCAAAAAATATTTGTGACAGAGACTAGATCTGCCAGGAAGTTGAGATTGTTTACTATCTGCTGATTTACAGAAGTTTTTACACGTTGTAATCTGGAACAGTGAATACTTATGTGAATACACTCTGGAATGTAGCACGTGGTGGGAAAGCTAAATCCACAACACATGATTTCATTCTGGAGACCTCAAACAGAAAAATTAAATGTTTATTTTCAGGCTGTTGTGCATGGCAGTAAGACATCATGAAAATAATGGAATGGAAAGCTCGACATCCTGCAGAGCAGAGATCCTAGGGGAGTACCAGATGTTGAGTCGGGTGAAGTAAAGACAGGCTTCCCTGATGTGGACAGTGTCTTTTTTCAGAAGATAGCCTTTGGACTGACAGTTTGTTTAGTTAGGGTTTTATTGCAGTGAATAGATGCCATGACCATGTCAATTCTTATAAAGGAAAATATTTCATTCGAGCTGGCCTACAGTTCAGAGAGTTAGTCTATTATCAACATGATGTGAAGCAAGGCAGCATGTAGGCAGACATGATGCTGGGAAGGTAGCTGAGTGTTCTGCATCTGGATCCAAAGCCAACAGGAAGAGAGTGACACTGGGCATGACTTGAGTTTCTGAAACCTCAAAGCCTAAGCAACATGCTTCCTTCAACAAGGCCACACCTACTCTAACAAGGCCACACCTACTCGTACAAGGCTATACCTACTCCAACAAGGCCACACCTACTCCAACAAGGCCACACCTACTCCATCAAGGCCATAGCTCCAATAGTGCCACCTGTAGGAGTCTATGGAAATCGTTTACATTCAAACCCCCACAGAGATAGCTCATTTTATTGCTTTAATTTAATTTTTCCTTTTGAACATTACATATTATGAAGGAGAGACCAAAGCTCACATAGCCCTAGATTCACCTCAGTCTTGTTATGTAATAAAAGATGATTTTTGAGCTCATTAACATCCTGCCCACATCTCCTGAGGGCTAACGTCACAGACACCACCATGCGTTCATGGACTGCTGGTGCTCAGACTCAGGGTTTCCTGCATTTTAGGCAATTTCTCTATGAACCCAGCTACATCCTTCAATCAACTATTTTAAATGAATGTGATGATTTTATATGAGTGTTGACCCATAATAGTATCTTTATACACACTTACTTTTCCTCCACATTTCTGTTTCAAACATCCTTGATGATTTTGTAAGTGTCTTCACTTTCAGAATCCACAGCATGTTTCTAGCTTAGTCTGAGTTCCCTCATTTCTAATTCCTATCATTTGAAGTAGAAGCTGCTACATTTAGGTCATATTAATGGAAATCTGAGATTTAGAGAATAGAAGCAAGTTTTTCAGTCACTGGATAAGTTGTTTGCATTTAATTAAAGATTTCTCTGACTCATGTGATATTTTAAACATAGCAGAAAGACAGTGTCCATTAGGGAAAGGAAGAGAGAAAATTATTGCCATTTGACACTTTAAAATTATTGTTTGGTATCTTCTGGGTCATATATCTGCCTAATACCATCATCTGTTACTAAAATTTATCCACAATTTTATAATTCATATTATACCAGTTGACAAAACGGAAAATATTTAGAATCAAAATCCTGAATAAAATGTTAAGACTTTGGAGCAGAATTCCAGGAAGTACATTTTGAATTTAAATGCAAATGTGTGGATCTTCTTATACAAATTATATTTTGGTCCCTCAGCAGAGCATTTAAAAGTACATACAAAATGATATTTTTGAAGGAAATACATGAAGGGGTGTTTGTTATTATTTTGTTGACGTCCCTGTCACCTGGGTACACTGTCCCTTTAAGATACAAGCTGTGACCACTCCCAATACCCACCTCCTCTCCAGCCTGCAGTATCTCTTCCCATCCTTCTACTTCCTCCCCATCTCTGTCTCTCTTTCTTTTTTCCCCTTCTCCCCTTTCCCCTTCATAGCCCACTAACTAAACTCTATACCCAAACTGTCTCTCTGCATGATGTGTATGTGTCTGTCTCTCACCAGCCACAGTCTTCTACCACCCACCTGCCAAGGCCTTGGGTGGCCCACTGCAGCCCCTTGTGCTGTGCAAAACAATAACAATGCTTATTTCACATTCTTAGGGCTTCACATAGTCAACTTCTGTTTCTCCTCAGGCAGTAAATCTTCTTTTCTCATCCACTACCTGAGCAATTCTCTATTAATATGCTTTTGAAAATACTTTCCATGCTAGTTGCTCAGATAGCTCAGTTATCCTCACTGCTCCCTACAGAGGCTATCCAAGGAAGCTTAGTGAAGGCCATTGTTCACTTGTGTAGTACTTGACTACACATTTCAGAGTGTAGAGAAGGCCCTCCTTCTGTGTAGTGTGCACTTACCAGCAGCTATCTAACATGCATTACTGACATTTCTTTCAAGGTCTTATGACCTACCCTGCTCTCTACTGTGCCTGGGGCCCAGACTCGGTTCTAAGGAACAGACTAGCACACTAGTCAAGAAGATGGACGCCCAGTGCCAAACAGAAATCCATCTAGTAAGGAATCTACTTCTAGGTGAAGAGCCCTGATCTCTAAACTATTTCTGCTTTAATCTGTGATTCATTTATGAGCCTTGTTGTACTATACCCAAGCCATAATATTTTTTTCATATTTTTTAACAAAAAGTATAACATGATTTTAGGTTAAACAGTTATTTAGAGGAGAAGTAGATCCACTCTAACCTGGGAACCTTAACTGAAAGCATAGATTTTTTTATTTTATTTACTCTCTTCTATGTGGATGCATGTTTTGCCTGTATGTATATATGTGCACTACTTGGGTGCTTGGAACATACAGAGGCCAGAAGAGGGTATTATATTGCATGGAATTGGAGTGATAGATTGATTGTTGGATGTCACCATTTGTATCTGAGGTCCTCTGCAAGAACAATTGTATTTTTAATTGCTGAACCATCTCTCCTTCTCATGATTATTGTGACTATATCAGTTATTTTAAATTCCATGGTGAGTATGCCAAAATCCCTTGTTGTTTGGGATAAAGCAAGACTCACAGCTGGTGGGGAGACAATCCCCATGAGGTGACAAATGAAATTAGAGTCAGTGCCATCTTTGAAGGCATTGGGTCAAAATCTTACAGATACTAACCTTATGGGTTACTCTTCTCACATATTTAATTATAGTAAAATGTTAGGAATGAGTTTCCACTTGACAATTATCACAAAAAGAAAAAACTTTAGGCATAGCTACTTAGAAACTCTTTATAAAGGTAGCAAAGCACTTACATCCATTACAGTAAGTATGTGTTGTATTGGCTGATAAACAGAGAACAGGGATAGGACCCAGAGAAAGGCTCTGTGATAAGCATAAAAATAGATTCTGTAGTTGGAGGATGTAAAGTACATGGGGTTTCTTTCATAAGGATGTGTTTTATTTACCGAGAGACAAATCTCAAGGCTTAAACAATGCTGAGGATGTTGGGAGCATTCAGGTGGAGGCTGGGTCCTAGCAGAATAACAAAGGATCAAAGTTGTTTGGCCACTATCACTAACATCTTAGGTGATCATGTATCTTTTATTTCTTTCCATTGAAGAAAATAGGCCTGTGCAATTGATAATTCTGGTTTCTCCAGTACTTACTCTAACCTCTTCTTCCTATACTTTGTAATCATTCTGATCTTACTAAGTAGAACTGAACAGAAAAAAAAAAACAGTAAAAACTTGTATTCTTCCTGCAGTCATAAATATACTTCAAAACAGTTTATAAGTAAAAAACTGTTTCTTCCATATGAAATATTTATGGTGGTCAGACATTAGGGAAAATGTTTAGTATGCAAGTTTTAATCTTTCTTATACAGAACACCAAGGGGAAAATACCATGCAAATATGAATAAGATGAGATGGGCAAAGAAAAACATAGAGCAGAAATGTATCTGTCCCTCAGTATTACCCAGTGCTGTTCTTTCAACAACTGACTACATCACCATATTTTTAAATAACCGAAAACAATTTATCCCTTCAACAGCACAAGTCATGATTCTAATTCACTCATTACATAATGCATTTAAAAAGTTAACACCAATGATGTGGTCTCTTTGCTTAGTTTTTGTGCGTCTGTGTGTGTGTTTTGTATGTGTGTGTGTATGTGTGTGTGTATATTGTCCTTCCTAAGTTCATACAATCATAACTGACTCATGCTTTCACAATCTCTAATTCTTTCATTTTTCATAGTATATAACTGAAAATCTAATTAACTCAAGCATAAAAGATGTATACTTGCTTTTATTTTTGAGTTCTGGCAGTTAACTTTTGAGCTGGTTTTCACAATAAATTTTTAAGACATGCAGCTTAAATAACTAAATAAAACAATTGATCCAACGGCTTCACTGAAGTCACTTTTCTTGGAGATGAAAGACTAATTCTGAGTGTACATTAAAGATCAAGTGAGTCAAGGTACTCAGCATAGGGGGTTGTTTAGGTTTTGAAGATTTACTGACTCATGTCTGGTAGATATTTGGAATAAAATACTTTTAAAACAGAAGAAAAACTCACATGTGGGGAAAAAACAGGATTTAGTAGTGAATTGAATTTGCCTACTCTTATACTGACTGCAAATCTAAGGTTCATATACATTTTTCAAGCCTCCTGTGGTTGTTTGAATAGGCAAGGCTCCCATAGACTCATGTATTTGAATGTTTGACAAATAGGAAGTGGCACTATTAAGGAGGTGTGGCCTTGCTGAAGGAAGTGTGTCACTGCGGAGGCAGGCTTTGAGGTTTCATATATGTTCACGTTACATGCAATGTTGGCACACTGACACTTCTTTTCTGTATGCAGATAAAGATGTAGAATTATCAGCTCCTTCCCCAGCATCCTGTCTGCCTGCACACTGTCTTGCTTCCTCTCATGAGGATAATGGTCTAAATCTGTGAACTGTCAGTCAGTAGAAAACTAAATGGTTCCTCTATACAGATGCTGTGGTCATGGTGTCTCTTTACAGTAGAAACCCTAAGACACTTGCTCACAGACTTTTTTCTGTTTATTCAGTCAGTTTGTTTCAGTTACAATTTTATTCAAAAAAATTATGAACTATAAACTAAGGTTCTCTATTTAAACTCAAATACAAATTCATTTTCTTTCACTGATTATACTGTGAATAGAGGATAAACCAAAAAAAAAAAAAAGAGTTGTAATAGCCTGTGTTATTTATATTTTCCAAGCTTTTTTCTCAGTTTCCAACACTGGATGAACATCATTGGACATTCATTGCTATGCTTCTTGATTGGACAGACAGCCCCTTCTCAATCTTTCCCGCTACTTTTCTCTGCAGAAAGTGGATCCAAACAAAATGGAGTGACCATTGCCCTTTCAAGCAGCTAATATAGTCTGAGATCTTAGAGCCTGAACAATACTGAAAATACTGAATAGCAATAGTGTCTGAGTGATTTCCTGCCTACTAATCTGTTAAGCCCTGAGAGATGGCTACCGAATTCTCCAATTTCAGCAGAGGTCTCATTCATCTCTCCTTCTAGCCTTGGCCACTTTTCTGCATGTATCTTGACACTCTGTTGTTGCAAGCATTCAAGTTAAGGTCTGTTGCATTTTCTTAGAGAATAAAGTCCTTTATCATTTAAATAAGTTCACCTCTTTATTTCCTATAATTTTACTTGCTATGATGTTAGTTTTGCCTGAAACCAACATAGCTACTCTAACTTTTTAAATTAAGTGTCAGCATGGTGCCTCTTGTTCCATTTTCTGCCTTCACTAATTTAAATTGAACATTTTATATGATTCTGTTTCTTTCCTCTTAGCACATCCAACATATTTCTCTTTAAATAGCTTGTCTTTTTCCTGGATTACACAATGTGTTATACCTCATTTGTGTTTGCTTTGACATGATGTCACAGATAAAGCAAAGGCCTTGAAACAGTTTTCAGTGCTCCATGCCCTTTCTCATGACAGTGCTGTCACTCACCCCACTCATCCATGCACTGTCATTACCCAATACATTTTTTGGTATTATTATTTTGGACCATTAATCAATTAGTAGATTAAATAGGAAAAACAAGTATTTGATTTTTCTTTTATTTATTTCTTCTCAGATACTCCCTACATAGTCATTATGATCCTATTTTCTGATTTTTGTCACTTTCCTTCTTTTAGACCTTGATCTTTATTTATATTTTTATTAAAATAAACCTCATGCCGGGCGGTGGTGGCTCACGCCTTTAATCTCAGCACTCAGGAGGCAGAGGCAGGCGGATCTCTGTGAGTTTGAGGCCAGCCTGGTCTACAAGAGCTAGTTTCAGGACAGGCTCTAAAATAGCTACAGAGAAACCCTGTCTCGAAAAACCAAAAAATGAAAAAAGAAAAAAAATAAAATAAACCTCATTTACCTCCTTTTCTTCAGTCCCTCCCATGTACTCCCTTAGTTCTCTATTAAAAATCAGACCATCTTTCTTTCATTACTGTTCCTTTTCTTTAGCTGTGTGCAGTCAGCAACAATGCCAGCATGTCCACAGAAGAAAGACGAGACAGGAGAATCAGCCAGAAGTTCGCACACCAGCTGGCATGGTGTATGAACCATGAAGAAGAGATTCAGCTTTAAGCCAGGTATCTTCTGACCTCCACAGATGCACCACGGCACTTTTGTGTTCACACACACATACACACATGTGCACACATATACACTATAATTATATGTACACACTGAATAAAAATAAAAATAGACTGAACAATTCTTATATATATTCTTTTATGGGTGGGTATTTAACCTCCTGTTTTATCTTTCTCATTTTACTGTTCCTTTCCCCTGTCTTTTTCTCTGTTCCTTCCTCCTACTCAACTACAAAGAGTGAGCAGCCTCCTCTGCCACAAACATGGGCCACTGTGCATGACCTCATGGAAGTTCCCAAAGCATCAGGCCCGTGAATTGAGGCCTTTGAAATTCTGAGTTAATATCTTCTCTCTTCCTGTTAGATTATTTTAGGCATATTTTCACATGACAGCAAGCCAACTAACACAATTGCTAGCAGTCCTTGCATGTTTTTCATTATTTCTATTGAACCTCTTAGTATGTCAAATATACTTGTTTTCAATTACCAATCAGATTATTCCAAAATACTTAGCCTGAGGAATATTTGCTGTGTCTTTTCAATCTGTGTCTATCTTGCCTTTTATCGTGCAAAATACTGAATAATAAAGATCAATGTGGTGGTGGGATAGTAAGCATGAGGGGCTAGCATCAGCATAAACAAAGAGATCTGGAACACTGAAGAAAATGATGATTTAAATTCATTAAAACACACTAAAAGCATTTTTCTAAAACTGGGAATTCATCCACAAATGAAATAGGCATGTTTGAAATGCAAGACAAGTGTCAAGAGAAAAAAAAAAAAGGAAGGAAACAGCTTTGGTTTAGATAATTAATGGCACAGACTCATTAATCTAAATATTTATAAAAATTAATTGATTTAATCAACTATTTTGATTGTCTAATGTCAATAATATTTTAAGTTAACAAAATTGCTCTAACTGATGAAATGCATCTTAATTCATATTTATTTCAGAATACTAAGTGAAGAATGTATAATAGAGTTGTAAAATCAACTTCAGTGAAATAAATTATAGGAAGATCGAAATGATAGGCCTACGGGGATTTCTAGCCAGCAAGAATTTCTTAGGGAGACACCACTAGAGAAACTGATCAGCACAACCATGTGAAGTTACACTTGGGAAGCAAAGTTCTCTTCTCATTATGGAAGGTACACCAATGAGTAGATGCTGATGTCTCTTAGGCAATTACCTGTGAAAAGGAGATGCAGCAAAGGGTTGCATCATTTCGTTGCAAGAACACAGTTCTTAGGGAAGAACTCCAACTGCACTCTTCTTCCAACAAGCCATTTTCCTGAAAATTATTTCAGCTGCCATTTTCCAACTCTGGACTATATTATGAATGAAGTTGGAAGTATTGGTGATTCAGCAACTAAAATACCTCCTCATTTATTTATTTATTTATTTAGTTAGTTAGTTAGTTAGTTAGTTAGTTAGTTAGTTAGTTTTTTCGAGACGGGGTACTCTGTGTATCTTTCTTTGGCTATCCTGGAACTCACTCTGACTGACCTCGAACTCACAGAGTCCCACCTGCTTCTGCATCTTCAGTGCTGGGATTAAAGGCATGCATCACAAAGCCAGGCTCCACTTTTAATTCTTTTTTAAAAAAGATTTATTTACTATGTGTATAGTGTTTGCCCTGCATGTTTGCTTACACGGCAGAAGAGAGCACCAGATCTTATTATAGATGGTTATAAACAACCATGGGGCTGCTGGAAATTGAACTCAGGATCTCTTAACCTCCAAGCTATCTCACCAGTTCCCACTTTTAATTCTTAAAATACTTTGCTGATTATGTTTCATGATATGGTTCACTGTAAAGGAATTAACTGCACAGATTGCTGTTTTGCAAGGTGAAGACTACACTAATGTACTTCGTTTTGATAGAAGGTACAGATATGAGTTGGAGTAGATTGATGAAGTCATACGAGCTTTGCGGAAAGGTAATTGTTTCACGTAAATTTTCATAAATGATGTTACTTGATTTATTGAAACTTAGAGTTAAATGATTATTTATTCACTCTACTTTTTTATGAACAAAAGTTTTTAACTTAGTGAATACTTAGTAACAGTAACCTCTTCATTGATGGTACTGACTTTTAAGATATGCATGTAAATGATATGCTAGTACTTCCATTTTAGAGAACTATTATACCACTCAGATACATATTTACATATTTATTACAACACATTAGAACTGCCTTAATCTAATTGTTTGAATAGTCAGCTTATATCTAATGGCAACTGATATGTATCCTTCTATAGAATACATCAAGCCCTAACTATTCATGTCTATGTAGGTGGATTTGCAGAGATTAGAGAGGGAAGAGAATAATGAGATTTCAAGCTATTGTAAATTCTATTTCTTGTCCTTAGTGTGGAACCATTGCTTCTCCTGAGGATATATCTAGTTTATAAGTGCTGTTAATTGTTGGGGATGAAGATCATCTACTGAGACAGCAGGATTTAATAATTAGTTTTGAAATAAAGAATTGTGCTGATATTCTGTTTGTGCTCTAACAAAGCTTGCCTGAAGATCAGAGGGTGGAGCTAGCCACTAGTTAATCATAGTGGCCAGATAGTGGTGGCTCACACCTTTGATTCCAGTAATTGGAAGGCACACACCTACAAGTAGAAGGAGACAAATCTCGACCCTGTTCAGTCTGGGATTCATAAAGACAGGATCACCCTTCTTTTTGGTCTGAGACTTCATAAATGTGAGAAGTCATTGGTGGTTGTTCTGCTTCTCTGATCTTCCAGCTTTTACCTCCTAATATCTGAGTCCATGATTTTGTTATTAAGACCTATTAAAATTGGTGCTACGAAGAATCCTTTTGGAACTATTTTCTAATTCTCAAAAACTTTCAAAATACTTATTTTATTTTTATTTTAATTCTTTACCTTCCATGTTGAAGCCAAATTAAATTTGTGAAGAATCTGCAAACCACCATGAAGACAAATATATACATGGAAGACTGAAGGTGGACTCATGATTGTCATTGCATATGCAGTCAATTGTCATAGCAGATGTATTACTTTGTAGATGTCATAAAAGTTATCTCATTAATTATTAGATGAACCACCTTCTAATCCGGGCTCAGCATAAAAAGAATTTGCAAGCTCTGCTACTGTAAATGCTTAGTGCAATTGAGTGGAACCAAGTTGACATGTAAATATCTTAAAGTAATCCACCAAGAAATTTATTATAAAAAAATAAAATCTAATGTGATAAACTAGAATTTCCCGCAAAGAATGCAATATTTTCCTTTTCAACATAAATGTGCATATTCAGTTGATTGAGTGTTTCATTATAAGTCTTAATAGACAATAAAATAAATTAAATAAATTTAGAAGTGCTGTAGAAATTCCGGAGTCCCATATTTTTACAGCATTATCAAATAATGGTTTAAAGGTGGCCCATGAGCTGAATGTCACATACTATTTTTAAGTTGTGTAATCACAGTTTTACAAAATAGATTCTAATGACATTAATCAAGAACGTGTGTGCTGGTTGGATTATTTTAAGAACTACTATAAATATATATCTAGCAATAATTTAGGCAAAAGAAGTATGCTAATATTCAAGACTTAGAAAATTCTCAAAAAGGCACATTATTATGTGATAAGGATAAAATTCTGAGCATTCCTCCATTTGGAATTGTTCTAATTTTTTAAACTTATCTTTAGAATAATGAGAAGTTGAAAAATATTTTTGTAAAGTGTATTTCTTCATATATTTGCCATACAAAGAGAATGTGATATTTTGTGGCCTTACATAGTTGAAGCCACATACCACTGGTAACTATAGCATGTTCTACATGCCTGAGCGACAAAATGAAATGTCTTAGTGACAAATAGGTACAGATTTCTATTCTAATAATGGAAGGATTGGATAAATGAAATGTTTAATTTAAACAGTTTTATAAAATATGGAAAATTCATGTTAGAACTCAGAGATTTGGACATGAATTAAGTACTGTCCAAAGGATTTTAACAATAAAAGTGTATAAGTTTCCCATTCAGCACCTACCAAGGTATCAGTCATTAACATTGGCATTGTAAAATGCCCGTGCTGAAACAGGAAAATAAAGCTTTGCAGAGTATTATTTTCATGCTCTTAATACAATTTTTTCAACCTGACAATAAATCAAAGGAGTGGGAAGGTAATATTGGGTTTTTAAACCAAAAAAAAACATAGTTTCCAATCATTGCTATGTAGTGAGATCTTGCTCAATCATTCTCAGACTCAGATCCTCCTAAGAAAAGTGGTTGATAATAGTACGGGCAATACGTCTTCCATGAGGATTACTAACATATGGGTATACCGTTCATGCCCACGCTCTGATCCATATGAAAGGTTCAGTTATCTGTCCAATGTATAATTTATGGCTATTATCTATAAATACTTTTTAAGGAACAGGGCAAAGGATATATAAGCAATGTTGATGTAAAATGAACAGTTGAGTAGCTTTAAGGCAGAATTAATGATAAATATAAAGCTGATTGACATGGCAGCTCCTTAATTCAATCTTCACTCCCTTAGCCCATGAAGTCATCCTGTGGACTTCTTCCTTCGCCCTCTGGTGCATGAATAAAGTCCACATTCTAAGATATGAAAAACGTAATTTTAATCTGAACAACAAAGCCACTTTTAAAGACTCATGCTGTCTCTCTCCTTTTATAAAGCAGAACTATATGGCACATAAAAGTTTAAATATGCAATTCTCTGAGATTTTTATTCATAGTTCCTAACAGCCATCCTCTGTGGTGGATAGAGTATGCTGTCAAAGCATATCAAAAGAACAAGGTTGATTCTAACTGGTCAAAGAAATGTCATCTGAAAAAGTGGACACACACCATACTGTGGAAAGGGGAGGAATTCCCAGTAAGATAATAATGGAGAGAGAAATTTTCACTAAAATGTCTTGGGAGTAAATAAAAATCAGATGTTTGCACGATGTGGAGAGACCTTGAGCCCAGCTGAGAATGGGAGCGGTGACACAGTGGGATTTAAAGTTTGCAAAGTGTGAAGAGTTATGAGAATTTCTGCATTTGGCTGATAATTGGCTACAATAGAAAAATTCCATTGATAATGACAAGTGACTACATTTTCTCCCCTTTTCCAGGAGGCTGTAAATCACTTGTCTAACTGCAGAAATTACTCATGAAAAATACAAATTCTTAATTAATTCACCAAAATGAATGGACTCAATATACTAGTTTTGAAATAAGGGAAATAAAACCACCACTTCCTTAATAAAAGACTTTCATCAATAGTCAACATCCATGAAATTTATAAAAAAATTGAATTTTTTTATGCTAAGACTTTTTACAAACCCTGATTTAATCTTTAGCCCTGTGAAGTAAGGTCTATCACTTAGAGCTAGATAAATGGAGAACAAGAGAAAGAATGCAACTTATCCAAAACTCTCATCTAAGGATGTAAAAACATACTCCAAACTGGGGTGTAAGATCAGGGTATTTATCTGGTATGGGAGGGCCTTCTGTCTATGTGTTGTTTTTATTGGTTAATGAATAAAGAACCTGGCTTGGACTGATATGGTAGAACAGAGCTAGGTGGGAAAGACTAAACTGAATGCTGAGAGAAAGGGGGCATAGTCAGAGAGAAGCCATGTAGCCCTGCTGGAGACAGATGCTGGAGCTTTAGCTAGTAAGCCACAGCCATGTGGCAATACACAAATTAATGGAGATAGGTGTTGGAGGAAAGAACTTGTTGGTTCCCGGCCACCCAGCTAGCTTATACCTGAAATAATCACACAAAAACTGTATTAATTACTCATTTCTATTAATCTGTATATAGTAAACTAATTTTAAAAGAGATAAGAAATATGAACATGTTAAGGAATATCAAACATGGATGGGATGAGCAGTCTGATGAGTCTAATCAAAGTTCCAGGGAAATATTCTAGAACTGATGGAAGATACTGAGCTTTAAGGTATCTCTAAATGTTTGAGTTTTGAAACTTCACATGGAAGCCCCCTAGACAACCAAATGAGGCTGTCTAATAACATTTACAAAGTGTCATCTCTGCATGTCCTGTAGATACAGCTTCCATGCAGCAGTGCTAATTCTCAGACAGGTAGATGGAGAATACCAGAAGCCCTGCTATGCTAATATTCATTATGCTAAATGACAAGCATTAATGCTGTTTGCTTTGATCTCATGAAAGTCTCACTTTGAGACATAAATTCTTTGATCTCTTGGAAAATAGGAAATAGCTTGAATTACCTGCATCCTGGCACTCCCAATGTGATTCTTCCTATTAGTGGTGTCTCATGGTAAGAATCACAAGGAAAGTTGGTTTCCAAAGCCAGCTCCTTCAGAATAACTCATTGCTGAACCTTCACTAGTTTCTAGCCTATTGTTTAAATCCATTATTCAAAGCAAATTGTAATAAGTTATAGTTAATTAAATTATATTAAAAGGAAATAATGATTATTTAAAAGTATCAAGTTGAATTGTTTTAGAACAGTTCATGGTTCCTTGTGCTCTTGAGAGTGTCTGGGTTGTCTGCATGTAGTAGAATGGTGTAGATATGAGAACTTTCTCTTTTGCCTCCCTTCCAGACTTAGTGTCCTGAGACTTCTCTATGTTTATAAGAAACCTCTTTAGGTTTTCCACTAACATTAGTTATTTTCAGTCTTTTAAACCTGACAGGTTCTGAGAGATGGGACCCAAGCACACCTGAACACACTACTACAACATTTTATATTTATTGCTAATCTTAGCCTTATGTGCTTTTATGCTTTGTTGTTTTTGAATAATAATCAATTATAGACAAGTCTTTTGTAAGTTGTAATAATTAATAATATGATTCTGATTCTGTTAACATTTACCTTATCTTTTTCTCTAACTAATAGTAATATATCTGATTGATATTTTCCCTCTATATTATAATAAATATTACTCATGATAAACTATATTCAGCTAGATTTACCTTTTATTAAAATGAGAATCTCTAGAAAATGTAAATAACTGTAGGCATTAAACACCTGAAAAAGGATCCAATCAATAAGTGAAGTAAAAAACTAAATAGAAATCTCTGCCAAGACAAACTGAATATGGCCAGTAAATATCTGAAACATGTTCAACATCCTGGGCCATCAGGAAAATGCAAGTTAAAGCTGTGCTGAGATTCAGTTCAACTCTAAAAATATGGTTCTCAGGAAGAAAACAAGTGACAGAAATACCGGGGAGAAAGTGGAGGAGAACAAAACCCTTGCCCACTAAGAGTGGGGCTGTAAACTAGAACCCAAGTTCAGAGATTTCTTAACAAACTAAAACAGGAGCTACTATAGGACCCAGCTATGCCATTCCCAAATAGAGCCCCAGAGAATTATAAGTCCCCACATCACAGAGACTTGCACATTCACGTTAAAGGCCGTAGTATTTGCCATAGCATGGAAATGGAACCAAGATATGTGTCCATCAAGCACTGAATGGATAATAAAATTCATGTAAACATAACAAAATTATATTCAGTCATAAACAAAGCTGAGATAATGATAGTTGCAGAAACTTAATGGCACTGGAAATTGATATTTTCAGTTAAGAAAGATGGATTAAGAAAGAAAAATAATGAATGTTTTCCCTCATCCATGGAACCTAGATTTAAAATTATCAGTGTGTTTGTTTACATGTGTGTGGATGTCTATAAGGAAGTCATGAAACTTGATGGGCGAATCATAAGAAGGGAAGAAGAGGTCTGAAGAGCCAGGGGAAAGAGAATAATGGAGCCACATGGAAGCAGGAGTGGAGGACGGAGAGGAAATCACAGTGTGACACAGGCAGAGCAGAGGGGGTCAGGGACAAAGACAGGTTGGAAAGAAATATAGTGGCATGTATATGTGACCATCATAACAAAAGTCTTTCTGTAAACTTTAACATTTGATAACAAATTTTAAGAGAAAATATGCCTTTTAATTTAAAAAACATACAATTGAACATATTTTCATTCCTAATATTCTTGATCTATTTTCAGCAAAATAATTTTGCTGCAATATGCTTCACGTAATTATTTTGAAGTCCTTTTCAAGTCCCCCTCTATGAACATGTTGTCAAACTCTGCTAAGTTTCCTCATTATGCATTAATTATTATTGTGAACCATTAAGGAGGAAAACAGAGATTTTCACATCTTGAAAACACATCTTGAAAGAGAATGACATTTTTAATTAACAACAGAGCCCAACTATCAATAATGCTTGAGAAACTCCTTCAGTCTCAGCGGCTGCTACTCTGAGACTCAAGGCTGTTGATTCCAATCTGTGGCAGTCATCTTTATCTGGATTCTTTTTTGACCAATCTCAACTTCCAAAGGCTTGTGATAGCTTATAGATTCCACATCACCACTGAAGGAGCAATGCCCCTGTTATCTGAATATAATAGCACATTGTTATAAGAAGACATTGCTTATCTGAGATATCCCTCACTTTAATGTTCAATCTCTTTTCTCCATCTCAATGGCATTCCTTTTTACGAATATGAAGTTAATCTCATTGCTTCCCGCAGGCATAACACATAACATGAAGCATAACTTAATCCTATGACCCAATAATATTAGTTAGCAGTATATTTTAATTCATAAACCTACTGTTTGAAGTCATAAACTGTGAAAAATGTTTATGCCTAGGGATCAGAAAAAGGCTTTCCTTCATAAACTAAAATTAAAGCTAGCTTGATTCTGCTTCTTTTTTCTAAGGATACTGTGAATGTATTGCTATGCATAGAGATTTTAGCTGTCACATTTTCACACTTATTTGGGGGCAGGAGCTTGTACTTCAACAAGAAATCACATATCACAAATGCTGAGGTTTCGCTTCCATTGTGCATTGGCTTGCAGTATGACCTAAGGGGAGTACTCAGATTGAGAGGACAGGTGAAGCTTTACCTTAGTTGGCTCTGGAATCTACTAATGCATATCATTCTGAGTGGATGTGGGAGGTTCTTTACAGCAGAAATCACCTGAGGAAAGAACACTCCCCTAGAGTGGAAGATGATGTTCAGAACCAGTGCAAATATCAAGTGGTTCAAAGGAAAGGAGTGATAATTTTGCACGCACACTGTTATTTGCTGCCGATGAGTGTGTCTAACTGATTCCTCTTGTTCCTGCATCCACAATCCTTTGCTTGCATCAGAACCCATTCTTGTTAGTTAAATATTCACAAATTTAAAAAAAAATACTGATCCTTCAAGAGAAGACAAGACTTTCCAGCCTAAAGATATTTGTTGAACAATTCTTTCTCCACTTAGCAAAAACCGTTCCTTCACTAGTTTGGACATTTTGTTTGTTTGATTAGTTGGTTTGGTTTGATTTTGGAGACAAGGCATCACATAGCTAATGCTGGCCCAAATTTGGTGTGCATCTAAGGCAGAGCATGTATTCCTAAGTGTGAGAACTGCAAGCATTGCCACCCTTTCCCTTCATTGCCGGGATGACTGCCACCAACCCAGTGAGCCCCACTGCGATGCCTACGTCCACTTTCACTCTGTCCTTGGTAATCTTTGAAGGACTTGGTCTAACCTATGTTCATTTGGCAGCTGCTTTATCCTAATGGAGACTCTCACCTTGATATTCCCACCGACTCCCTTGATGTTAAGAATAGGAGTAATGAAAAACAATCAATTAATGAAATTCAGTGAATAAGTGAATTCAAACTTAAGCATCATTGCTTTAGGGATATGTGGCTAGGAAGTAACTTAGATTTAATCCATTTTCCTTTATATAGACAAGGTCAGCCTGTGGGTGATCATTTTATTTTTATTTTTGCATCATATAAGTTTAAGTCAATACATAGTAGTGCTCATTATGCTACTTATCAAATCAGTACTGCATCATAAAACAGATGCTAGAGAAATAAGAAACATACTGCTTTAATTTGCATGGGCGGGGAGCAAATGATCAAAACACACACACACAAACCCTTGGTAGATTATATTTGGGTTCATACTTTGAGATTTACTCCCATCTCTTAGAGCAAAAATAATAAATAAAATGTAAAAATAAAACTAAATTGTTCAAGGATAAATAACTAACATGACAGTTTTTACATTTTAGTTAGCAGAATGATCTAATGTTTTCAGTATAAAAATATGTGGCATTTCAAAAAAAGTGACTAGGTTGTTATTTTGTTTCTTAGAACACTCCAGAAATACCCAACAGTGAAAATATAATCTAGGTGAATAAGTACAGTGTGACTTCCAACCCCAGCAAAGGTAGCAAAGACAAAAGATTCTCAATATCATAGTTAACAAACATATGGTGAAACATGATCTCCTGATGCTACATTTGTGTCTACAAGAAGCAATGAAAGTCCAAAAACTACTGCTGTACCCAATTACAATCTTTCTGAGTTTTATTATTTTTATTACTTGTATTCTCTCTCTTAATAGGTTATATTGTAACTAAATCTCATAACAGGTATTTAAAATAGTTTTGCAAGCATCCCATTCATTAGTAATTTCCAGTTCAAGTATTTGTAACAATTTTAATTATTAGATTCAACTTACTTGATATTTATAAGACAAGTTAAAACATTATATGCATTTTCTGATGACTATAAAACATTTTTGCATAATAAAGAGGCTCATTACATAAGGGCATACCAATAAAGACATAGAAAAATAGACTCTGTGCAACAACAATGTGACTATGAAAATTGTCAAATCCAACGTGGACCATTCTATGCATATTTATATAATCATTATTTCTAAAATTCTGTTATTCAGAGACATATTAATACTGCCAGCACAGATCATGATCCAAAGCCTTCAGGGAAGAGGAAATTATACAGATGAACAATACCTAATATAAAGGGTATTGTCATGTCGGTATCATTGGCAATATCTAATTAAGGTCACCTCTGGAATTTGAGATGAATTCATTGTTCACCTTTGTGACAATTAGGATTCCAATCAATTCATGCAGATACTTCAGAGTGAAAATCGTCAACACAGTTTACAAATAGCCTAAGAACTCAAGTCAATCAAAATTTGAGAGGAACATTAAAAAGGAGAAAATAAGTGATATTTTAATAATGTAAATTTGATATAACAAGGCATTCCTTATTAGAAATTTACTTCTACTAGCTTAAGAAATCTTTCCTTAAAAATCTATTCAGGTATTTTGGTAAATAAATAAAAAGTCCAAGAATGACCTTAAATGCTCAATGATTATCAGCTTTGCATCAGTATCATGGATTATTCTGAGTTCTTTACTTGTTTTTGATAAGGGACATTCTTCTATAATGGTCATACATTATCTTAACATACAAATAAAATATACAAATATAGTCACAGAAATATTTAAAAGTGATTAGCAGTTAAAGATTGTTTACTTGCTCTTTTCTGAGAAAGTTCAAATTCAGTTCTCAGAACCCATACTATGAGGCCTCCTAGATGACATACAGTCTTCTTGCCTGTCAGGCACTAGAAAACACATGTGCATGTGTACACAGAGAAAATCAAGCCTACACAAACTAGAATAAACAATCCTTTCATTACAAAGGAAATCTTAAAATCATGTTGAGATTTGCTGTTTGTTTCAGTGCGGCTTCCTTTGGTATGGTTTTATGGGGAGAGGAGAAGAATATGTCTTTTTAGAGACCTTGTTCCACAGATAACAGAGAACATTTTTGGATACTGGGAAGTGTCCACTATTCATACGCATTTCATGTTACATTCTAATTACAACTATTTTTACATATGCTTTTATTCCGATATTTCTCACTATCTGTGCAGAGGTTCATTATAGGATAGCAAGTACGCAGACACAACAGCCTTCAGCCTGCTGGTGCCTTCAGTTAATCTCCAAAAGGAACGGCTAAATGAGAGACCCACTTCCCTTTTCTGGAGACTGTGCTATAGCTAACTGGAACTGAAATTTCATCATCCAGGGTAGGGGAAGGTATTGGTGATCATCCATTTTATTGCCAGGTTTTCAGAGAACACCTGCAGTTCATAACTTAAAAAAAAATCAAGTGTGCCCCATAGAGTAAAATAAAGATTCCTTTATAAAATCAGAGAAAGATGTATGGAGTGAGACACAGGAAAAGCTCTGGAATCAACCAACAAGCAGAGAAATGTAAGATGTAGCTGTCAAATATGGCAAGTTACCAGTTGGCCTTGTACCTGGAGAGAGTAACCCCCATCCAGAGGCAGAGAATCAGGCAGAAAATAGTCTCACGAATCAACCTCCATTCCTAGGGTTGTCTAAGATACTTTTAGTAAGGTGTCTTATACCAGTACAATAAACACATCACTTAATTATGGAGACTTTCAAAGTCCATCAAAATATTTTAATTCATCTTTTCCTACATTCCCATTGCATAGATAAAATATAATTGCTATCATGTGTGACCAGAAAAAAATGAGACATTGCTTAATCAGTCAGTAAGCACCTATTAAACTAGACAATTCCTTCTCTAAGGTCTACACAGGAACTTTGTAATTTCAAGAATCTGCTACATGTTGTAGAGTAGTACTGGGGAAAATAGGTGGGACTGGGCAGATGACAGTCAATGAGGAATTTGTCATGCAAGCATGAGAAGTTCATTTAATTCTCCAAGAATTCATGTTCAAAAAAAGTTGGACATACTTGTACATGCTATACTTCCAGTGCCGTGGAAACAGTGTATCCCTGACGTTTGCTGGCCGGCCAGCCAGCCTAGCTAAGTCAGTGAGCTTCAAGTCAATATGCTCAAAAGAAAAGGGGGAACATTGAGAAGTAAACCTGGGGTCAGCCCCTGGCTTCCACATGTACAACCACAGATGAACATGTACACACACACACACACACACACACACACACACACACACACACACAAAACATACACAAGGGGTGGAGACAGAAAGAAATGGACAGAGATAGAGAATGAAAGAAAGGAAGAAAGAAAGAAGGAAGGAAGGAAGGAAGGAAGGAAGGAAGGAAGGAAGGAAGGAAGGGAAGAAAACAGGAATTTTTTTAAAGGGGTAGCATTGGGCTAGTGTGTTTATGCATGTGGATTTATTAATGTCACACAAGAACTACTCTAACTCCTAGGATAGAAATCTTAGAGAAACCCAGGCATGCACCTGAAGTGGGATAAAGGGGCACCTTGTCATTGATGTGTGCTTCAATAACTGGGAAGGGAGACACCTGCTTTGCATTCCATTTTCTCCACAGTGAATATGGATTTCTTTCTGTCCCACTATAATTGCTGCACCAGTGCTGTAGCTCCTGGTTATAAGGATTATCTGCACACAAGTGTACATGCAACATAACGATGCAGGTGTGCTGCCTTTATTTGCTGTGATTTTGTTTTGTTAAAGGGACAAAATAGAAATGATTAAACTCCTGCTTCAAACCAACCTAGACTGTATCCCCCACAGAGGCAATTTTAGTGAGTTTGTCCTGAGCTTCAGCATAAATAAATAAAATATAATCTATTTCCATGCCATTTATTACTTACTAATACAATCACAAGTAACATAAAAAGCCCTGGCATTCGTCACATTGAGATTATAAAAGTTGCTACTTACTCAGTGATGAGTTAAAGACCCGAGAAGGATCAATTTCTACTATTCTTTACCCAGAAGGCTTTTGTTTTTCTTGTCTTTGTTAATAACCTCTATTTTATAATGGGCTTGAAAGAAAGCCACAATGTAAGATGAAAGAGAATAATTGTATTATTCTTTAAATGAGCCCATTGAAAAGGCAAGGAAGGGACATTATAAATCTTTTATACTGGGATATGTAATAAGTTGTTATGGATATGTATTTTTGGAATGCTTTACCTTAATACCATTTCCAGGCTCCCATGAAGGGCTATGGCCATAATAGCAATCATAATAATTATAGATGTAGATAGTAACTATCTTCTAATCAGTCAGTGGTATCTAAGCAACCAAGTTTAATAGCACTAACAACTGCCACCTCAAAAACACCTTGTAAAGAAAAAGTCTCCAAATTTAGTTATTACAAAACTATTGTCACAATCCCCTGACCTTTAATGATTCCTTATTTGTTTCTGATATCTGCAGCTTAATCTATCACTTCTAGTCAGGATAAGAACCACTTTTATTTTGTGCCAAATTCTTACTGCTTAGTGCAAATATATTTTGCTTTTATTAAAATAATAGTTGGGTCTTGCTAAACTCATATAAATCATTCTTGGCAAACTTTGTGATTGCACTGGGAATTAGAGTATATATTCCTAAAAAGCATCAATCTAATTAATCTTTATCAACAAAATATCACGAGTCAGCTATCAGCATAAGAACCTAAAAGATCAGAGAAGCAGGAATCAGCTACCAGTGACCTCCTACCTCTTCCATTCTTTTCTCCAAAAGAGCCAAGATCCTCTCTCTGCCCCTTCGTACTACTTCCTGTTTCCTATCTTGTCTACCATTCCCCAAACTTCAATGCCTAATTTTGGTTGGCTAGTGGCTATCTCTGCCCTCTTATTCTAAACAAGCTTTATTTGTCAAAACACCATCCAAATATCACAATTTTCCCATTTTGTCTAAATAAAAAGTGAAGGTTTTAACTAAAATAGTAAAAACTATATACAATAAGTGCAATACCTATATATAAATATACACTGGCATGAATTACATTGACAATGTCCAATCCATTTGCATTTAGCAAATTCAGAAATAATTTTCCCTATCTATCCTATCTGGATGAGTCCAAGTGTTGTACCTAATTCACTTTCTATTCTAACTTATATTACTAACCTGAAACTATCAACCTTATACATTTTATGCTTCATTTGTGAGTTTCTTTTATGAATTTGGTAACAAGGAAAACTATAACTATAGGCTATCTAGTATTCAATTACCACAAAGACCCGAGGAAGATATATTACCTGAGTAAACAGGAAGTTCAGAGCAAACAACTTCCAAAACTAAGAAATGACAGAAACAGCTGGCTACCTGGACAGTCACTCAAGGCTCCTCTGTAACACTGGGACATCCATTTTCAGGCTATGGGACTAAATATCTGACAGAATCCATGGGAGGAGTGGGTGAAGGATAGAAAAGAGTTCGGGGGGAGGGAACTGAAAGAGAGGAGGGATGAGAAAGTGTGGTTGGTATGTAAAATAAATTTAAAAATTTATTAAATGATAAGTTAGTTTCAATTGATTCCTCATGTTGTTTGATGAGTTATCACATCTTCTAATCAAGATGTCTCTCTTGGTTGAATTTGATCTTTATCAGTTTTAATGATATTCATAGTCTTTCTTCTCCTGTGAAAACAAAAGCAAAACCTCTTCCCCAAAGTAACACATATCCTGGTTTCTACTCTGAGGTGAGCATATCCTTAAAATATACAGGCTTATTTAATTCAGCGATATTTTCTATTATTCAATATCTCACCACAGCTGCCATTCTTTTCTCAATAGCATTTAGAAAATTTAAAGTTAGTAAAGCATTGTGCAACCTATTTCTGGAGGTATATATTAACCTTTTCTGTTCATTAAGCATATCTTTTAGAGCTTAATTAGATCTTTCTATAACTGTGTGCCTTTTAGGATTGTGTGGTATACCTGTAATAAGTTTAATGTTCTAATAGTCAAAAAACCTGATTCATTTTACTAGAAACATATGCTGGACCATTGTCTGTCTTTATTTGTATAAATATTTATTCCCATGATGGCCATAACTTCTAACAAATATGTAATTACAGAAGCATCCTTTTAGGAGCTCAAAGCAGTTGCCCATTTAAATCCTAAATATGCATTTATGGTATTGTATCCATATTTTAATTTTCTGAACTCTGCAAAATAAAACAAATTCATCTGACAAGTTTCATTTCTTTGAGTACCATTTGGATTACTTCCAGCAGGCAGTGGATTTTGGTTATTCAAAGAACAAGTAAAACATTTCCTTATAATTTTCTTGGCTTGTTACCAAGTGGTGGAAAAATCTTTTCTTCAAACCCTTGCTATTGTGTTTCTAATAAAGTTTTGAGGTTTCTATCACATTTCCTACCAATAGTTGATCAATTTCATCATTACCTTTGCTAGAGGGCCCAGTAGACCCATAGGGGATCTGATATATGTTATATATGGGATTATCTATTTTTTTATTATTTCTTGTAATTGCAAAGTCAATTCTGGATCATAAGTAATAAATTCAGCAGTTTCGATATGCAAAACAACTCTTTCTATATATTGAGAGTCAGTAACTATATTAAATTTTTTAGAAAATTTAATAATACACTAAGAATAACATATAATTCTGACTTTTGAACAGAATCATAAAGACTTTGAGCCACTTTACCTAAATTTCCTCATTTTCAGCATGTCTTTTCTGATTTGTTTGCATCAGTATAGAATGTAGGATCCCCAGAAACTGATGTTCCCCATACAATGTGAGGAAAGATACAGTTAGTTCTCTTTATAAACTGAATTCTCTTGTCTTGGAGATATTTGTTATTAACCTCTCCATAAAAAGTTATTGGAATCTCTTTGCTGATGTTTATTTTATAACAATTAAGAAAAAATGAATTAGTAAAGGGTACTACAATTTCGGTTGAGTCTATTCCTGCTAATTGATTAATTCTCAATTTTCCTTTTAAAATCAAGTCGTAAAAACTTTTCTACATAGGTGTTTTGCTTTGTTTGAGTGATGAAAATATCCATTCTAAGATATTATCATCTCTCTGCATTAAAATCTCTGTGGGATAATGTGAAGAAGATAAAATAATCAAAATATAATCTAGCTCTGCATACAAACAATCCACATGTGCATTGTGTAATTTCTTTTCTACAAAGTCAATTCTCTCTTATCTTTAGCTGATACTTTTTGGACTATTTAAGTCTTTATCACCTTTTATATTTTGAAATAAATTACTTAGTTCTTGAGTTGTTAATCCAGTTTTGGACATATCCAGTTATTGTCTTCCAGCCATATTTGAAAGTCATTAAGAGTCTGCAATTGATCTCTCCTAATTTGTACCTTTGGGGGTTGAATTTTTGTTAGCCTATTTTATATCCTAGACAATTAATAGAATCTCCTCAGTATTTTTTGAGGAGCAATTTGTAATGTCCAACAAAGCAAAATTTTATTTATTACTTCAAACATTTTCTCTAAGGTGTCTACATTTGAATTGGCTAGTAAGTTATTGTCTATATAATGGTAAATTATAGATTGAGGAAACTGCAAATCATTTCCAATGGCTGTGGTACAAGATATTGGCACAAGGTGTGGCTGTTTATCATCCCTTGTGGGTGAATTATCCACTGATACCTTTTAATGGGCTAACAATTATTATAATTAGGACTGTGAAGGCCATTTTTTCTTTATCCTATTCTATATAATGAAGAAATAGTTTTTTTAAATCAATCACAATAATAGACCATCCTTTGGGTAATAAAAAAGGCCAAGATTCTTTCTCTGCCCTGCCTTACTACTTCCTGTCCACTCTCTGTCTTCAGTCCTCCAAACCTCTATAATTTTGGTCAGTTAGTGTCTAACTCGGCACTTTGACTCCAAGCAAGCTTTATTTATCACAATACAAACAAAATATCACAAAACAAATGCCCACATAAAGTAGCACAGGCTTCGGATCAGGCAAATTGACTTGGAACCATGCAGAATTCTTCAAGACTTATGAATGAAAGAACAGGACAGTTAAATACAACACTTCAAGGATATCATTCTGCAAAATATATGTTATAAAATTGTTAGCCTGTTGCTGACTGAATACTTTCAGTTTCTGAACATCAGGGATCAGAGTAATGAAACCTAAACTTACAAACATATTCTTTAATGCCAGCTGACTAACATATTTTATAACAGTTTATGTCCTTTTTTGTGTGCATAATATCATTTGATTGATACTCAGTATGAAATCTCAACAGGGTAAGATCTTTATTATGCATGTTTTTACTGAAAGAAATGAAATAAAACATCCTATGGTTTATCTAGGTTCAGCATGGCAGGAAATAGACTAGCTTCCTTGGCACATGTTTCCAGACCCATTCCTCTTCAGACAATAACACTCAAATGTAACTGCTATGTAGGTTGTTGAACAGGACAGAAGTGGAAACACTGAAATGCATGCTCTCAGACTTCACTAGACAGTGTTCATTTTGGTCTTCAGTGCATTCGTAGGCCATTGCTTGGTCTGAGGTCCCATGTATTCAATTGGAAGACACTTGCTTCGGCCAGTGCTGTGCCTGTAAGAGCCCTCCCTCCGGGCTACAGGAAGTCTATTTGGCCTTGTATTAGACAGTGTCGATGAAATCTTTCTTTGTTTAGTTAATTTGGACAAGACTGCAGGGACCTTGCTCTTTATTACAAGGCTCAGTCACTGGGAAACTATGTCTGTCTGATTGTACTCTGCTGGTCATGGTCTACTTAAGTAATAACGGCATTTGTTTGAGAAGAAAAGCATTCCCTTGGAGCACTCTTATCTCTACCAATACAAGTAAGTATACACTGGGGAAGCAGGACTGTGCCGTTTATGCTCTTTTCTGTTGTTGTATGTGAACCATTTCCAGTATGCCAGGAAATGATCAGAAAAACAGGAATGTCTCATATAAATCTATTAGGACTGTGCACAAGAACCAAACACCAAGGGTCAAATTTAAATTGGTAAATCTCTATAAAGCCCCAGCTCAAGCATAGCTGTAGGAAGGAAATAGTTGGCCCACAGCTCTTTTTCTTTTTTGGCTGTTCAGCAAGGCATAGGCAGGACTTTTTTAGAAGGTCTCAGAACCCTTGCATTTCTTCTAATCAACAATGGTTGAAAAGATTTCCAAATGATTTAATCAAATCTCAACTAATGCTGCTGATAGGAATGACACCTCGAGTAAACTGGAGTTTCAAGGGACATTTGGGTACTTAATTCCGTGATGCCCTGTGATATAACTTTTTGGTGATCTGTTCTGTAGATGTCATATGAGTAAGAACCCATTTGGACAGTAATCCTCAAATAATAACAAAGAAAATTCCCTTAATACACTTATGATAATAACAATAATGTCTGTAAAAAGTTATGAATCAAAATAGCTAAACTTAGAACTCTCAAAAAAGAAGTCCAAAATGGCTGAAAGACACTTAAGGAAATGTTCAATATCCTTAGTCATCAGAGAAACACAAGTCAAAACAACCCTGAGATTCCATCTTACACCTATAATGGCCAAGATAAAAAACACTGATGGTAACTTATGCAGGAGATGTTGTGGGGTAAAGGGAACACTCCTGTATTGCTGGTGGGAATGAAACTGATACAGCCCCTTTGATGTCAGTGTGGCAATTTCTCATAAAATTAAGAAACAACCTTCCTCAAGAGCCAGTAATACCACTTCTGGGTATATGCCCAAAGGATGCTCAATTGTACCGCAAGGACATGTGCTCAACTATTTCATAGCAGCATTGTTTGTCATAGCCAGAACCTGGAAATAACCTAAATGCCCCTCGACCGAAGAATATATAAGGAAAATGGGGTGCATTTACACAATGGAGTATTATACAGCAGAAAAAATAACATCTTGAATTTTGCAGGCAAATGGATGGAGCTAGAAAATATAATTTTGAGTGAGGTAACCCAGATACAAAAAGACAATTATCACATGTACTCACTCATAGGTAGTTTTTAAACATACAGCAAAGAAAACCAGCTCACAAATCACAATCTCAGAGACAACAATGAGGACACTAAGAGAGACTTACAAAGATCTAATTTACATGGGAAGTGGGAAGTAGAAGAAGACAAGATCTCCTGAGTAAACTGCGAGCATGGGGACTGTGGGAGAAGGTTGAAGTCGAGGGAAGAGGCAGGGCAGAGAGCAGATAAAAATGTAGAGCTCAATAAAAATAATAAAAAATAGCCTTTGGAATAAGAAAGACAAATATTCTTAATGTAAAGCAAAAGATGATAAAGAAACTAGTATTTTCCCCAATTATTTCTTTTAAATCATATATCTATCTTTTATAATATGCACATGTTAAGTCTCAACATTTTTGCAAAATTAAGCCTCCCTCCACTCACATTTGCCTACCTGTATTTTTCTTCCATCAATTTGTTTGGCAGTTAAAGTAAGATTCCTTTGAAAGTGACAGCCAAGGACTACAGAGATAACTTAGGTTAAGAATGTTACTATTGCAGTACACCAGAGTTTAGCAATTCATACACTCTTGTCTGCTGGGTCACAACTACCTTAATTCCAGCTCCAGGGACTCTGATGCCTGCTTTTATCTTCTGCTGGCACCTTATGCATGTGCATACACACGAGCACAGCTACAAATATATACACATAATTAAAAATAAATCTTTTTTTAAGAGAGTGGAATACAATACATATCACATGACAAGTAAAGCATCATAGGCATTCATCCAGTAGTACTCCTTGACCAGGATTGTAGTCTTCTGATTCAGATACTGCTTTGATATAAATGAATCTGAACACTTGCTAGTTGAAGATCATCTCTTGATTGAATATGCATCAGATATGGTGTTAGATGCCTGGATAGAGCAGATGAAAATGATAGCAGTAAGGAACTTACATTTTTCAGTAGTGGCACTTTTTTTTTTTTTTTTCGAGACAGGGTTTCCCTGTGGTTTCTAGAGCCTGTCCTGGAACTAGCTCTTGTAGACCAGGCTAGCCTCGAACTCAGAGATCCTCCTGCGTCTGCCTCCCGAGTGCTGGGATTAAAGGCGTGCGCCACCACCGCCCGGCTCAGTAGTGGCACTTTTAAGTGCAATATGGAGATTGCCCAGATCCTTCCCTACTAAACCCCCAGCCTGATTTCCTACCTGGAGAAAGCAAAAGTGTAAAGCGAACATCAAATAACCAACCCAAGTTTACTTAACTTACTGGAGGGAACCGGAAATCCCCAAAAGTGACACAACTCTGTTAGAATATGCATACCTGGCTGGTTATATAGTTTTCACTGAAGCAAAATGAAAATTCAAGGATACTCATCAAAAATTAAAGAAAGAGAAACAAGCAAAAACAGAACACTCTCTACTCTCCACAAAACCTGACAAGGTACATGTGAATTTTCAGTTATTGTACTGTAAATGATTATTGCACCTTTTGCAAATCATATATATGTGCTACAATGACAGAATACAAGGTAAATGGAGAGCATTTGACTAAAGCATAGAACCAGTGAAATAAAATCACATAAGTTGCATTTCTTAGCTAGCCCACAATACATTTCCTTCTTGGCAGAGTAACAAAAGTAGCTCATAAAGCTAGTAAAGGTAAATTTACTTCTCTTCTTGATAGAGAAATATTGTACAAAACATATATTGAGCTGACATAATCACTTTTAATTGGTTAGGGAAAAAGGACCAAAAAAAAAAAAAAAAAAAAAAACAGAAAGCATGTGCTGCCTCCCTACCTGATCTTCCATGTCATTGGGGGTCTAAGCTGGAGCATTGCTTTTTCTCCATGTTTAAAGAAAGTTCACACTCAAATGAACAATGTGGCCTCTCTTGACAATAAATGACTATACACAGTTGAAAAAGCAAAGAATAAACTTATCCTTGTTTTTATTTTAAAATGTATATTTTTAAGTATTCTCTCATACATTACAAGCTGACCATAGTTCCCTTTCCCTCCTCTCCTTCCAGACTCTTTCCCCTCACCTTCCTTCTCCCCCAATGCACTCCTCCTTCATTTTCCTTCAGAAAAAAAACAGGCCTCCCAGGGATATCAATCAAACATAGCAATCAAGTTTCAATAAGACTAAACACCTTCCCTCATATTAAGGCTAGAAAAAGCAATCCAGTTGAGAGAAAAAGATTCCCAAAGCCAACAAAAGAGTAAAAGACAGCCCTGCTCCAACTTTTAGGAGTTCCATAAGAAAAGCAAGCTAAACCACCATAACACTTACATAAAGGGCTTAGGTCATACCCATACAGGGTTCCTGATTGTCAGTTTAGTCTCTGCAAGTTCCCATGAGCCCAGGTTAGTTGATTTTGTGCTTTTTCTTGAGGTGCCCTAGACCACTGAATCCTACAATCCTTCCTTTCCCCCTCTAAGGCAGGATTCACTAATGTTTGGCTGTGGGTCTCTGCATCTGTTTCCATCACTTGCTGCATGAAGCCTCTCTGGAGACAACTGGGCTAGGCAGCAATCTATGAGTATAGAAGAAAATCATTAGAAATCATTTTATTGATTTTTGCTTTGTTTTGTTTTTGGCCATTCATGTTTAGTTCTATCCCAGGTCTCTGGGCTATAAAGCCCCTGGTTACTGGTTCTCACTGACATGTAAAAATATAAAAGTTGTGGGGTGCATGCAATGTTCAAATGTTTACATTGTGTAATTTTACTGTAGGTTGAATACATTTTATCTCTTCAAAAGTATATCACCACTTAATCTTTTAAAATTTTACTATTTATTTCCAGTGTAGGTATGATTGGTGAGAACACACATGCTATAACATCCTTACAGAGAGTTCAGAAGACAACTTTTTGACGTTACTTCTCTCCTTTTACTTTCACATGGATTCCATGATGAACTCAGGTCATCATGTTTGTACAGCAAGCAAATTTATTAACTAACCCCTATCACCATTTCCTCTAGAAGTTATCATTTCACTTGTGATTAAAACCCTTTACAACATTTCTCTTATAATTTATAAATGTATAATATTCTCTTACTATACATATAGTCATCATGTAGTAGCTCACAGGATAGCATCCTCGCCTTAAACACACTTTGGGTTGAACTGAACTTTCACACATTATATCCATGTTATGTTATGAATGCTTCATGAGTAAAGGGTGAAAAAAATATTAGATCATGTACATTGCATAAATCTTCTAGTCTAACACACATCCCCTGGTGGCCTACCATACTTTAATAATGAGAAAAGCATTTGAACTTTCATACTGATCATGAAATAGCATAAATTTATCAATGGGGGCATATATAAGTCATCTGTGTAACTGCACATGATCCATGATGTCAGGCATGCTCATCCTTCACTGTGTATGTACTGTATATATCTCTGTCAGCTTTGAATTAAATCTCATGATCAAGAATGACCCACAGCCCAACATTAGGTGGATCTTGGAAATTCTATATAAGATGGGGAAAGGAAGAACTGTAGGAGTCAGTGGTCAAGGGCACCACAAGAAAAGCACAGATATGTTGACTGAGATTTTCTGTTCCACCCGATTCCTGCAATCATTAAGTTCCAAAGAAATCACACAGAATTCTACATTAGTTATAAACCAATTGGCCCATTGGCTCAGGCTTCTTATTAACTCTTATAATTTATATAGCCCATTATTAGCCATTATTCTTATCTGTGTTAGCCATGTGGCTCAGTATCTTATTCAGCGGCTTAGTCACATCTTGCTTCTTCTGTGATCAGGTCAGGACTGCAGAGGAATGGGATTCCTCCTTCCCAGAATTCTCCTGTTCTCATTGACCCACCTCTGTTTCCTGTCTGGCTACTGGCCAATCAGCATTAATTTAAAATATAATTGACAGAATACAGACTATTCTCCCACACCACAGAATCCACTAACTGGGGATCATAGGACCTCGCAGACTAAACCAACAACCGTGAACACTGTATGGTTTTAACCTAACCCCTTTGTTTTTGTGTTATACTTGTGTAGTTTGGTGTTCTTATATAACTCCTAACAGTGAGAGCAGGGGCTGTCTCTGCCTCTTTTCTGGTATTTAGAACTTTTTTTCTCATACTGAGTTGCTTCATCCTGTCTTAATATGAGGGTATGTATTTAGTCTTATTGAAACTTGATTGCTATGTTTGGTTAATATCACTGGGAGGCCTTCCTTTTACTGAAGGGAAATGGAGAAGGAGTGGATTAGGGGAAGAGGAAAGATAGGGGGAAAAAGACTGGGAGGGGTGGATGGAGGGGAAACTATGATCAGATTTGAATATATGAGAGAATAAATAAAATATATCTTCAGATAAAAAAGGATAAGTTTGTTCTACCTCTAGTGTCAGAAAACCAAGCGTCATCTCCTCCCTTCACTAACAAAACACTCTAGGTATTGTGGCATGCTGCTCTGGGCAGTTGTGTGTCCCCACTTTTGGAATTATTCTATACCAGTAGCTTTTCAAAGCACTTCTCCTCCTGCTACTTTTAATCTCCACTAAAATACAGTGGATGCAGAAGGCCCATGGTCTGATTTTTGAAAGCAATGAATATGTCACCTTACATGGCAAGAAGTAGTTAAAGGCCGGGTGGCGGTGGCACACGCCTTTAATCCCAGCACTTGGGAGGCAGAGGCAGGCGGATCTCTGTGAGTTCGAGGCCAGCCTGGTCTACAAGAGCTAGTTCCAGGACAGGCTCCAAAAGCTACAGAGAAACCCTGTCTTGAAAACCAAAAAAAGAATTAGTTAAAGGAACTTAAGAAATTAAGTCTAAGAGCCAGCATTGTAACATTGGACTTGACTCTTTAGCATAAGGACTTATAAATGTGGAAAAGAAGATGGGAAAGTAAGGCTGGGAAGAATCGTTACAGCTGACATTCCACCAATAATATGTTCCTGGGAAGAAGGATCCAAGATCCTTGTAATATGGGTGGCCTCTGGAGCTAGAAATAAAATGACACACGTTTTCTCAGTTTCCAGAAAGGATATAGCCTTATGAATGCCTAAATTTTTAACATGGGGCTCTGCATCAAAGCTCTGACTCCTGAGAACATGTTTCATGTCCGTGATACTATTAGTGTACATTGGATAGAACTAACACAGTATTGTTTATGCTGGTTTAATGAATATTTTCAAAGAAATAAACTTCTAAGAAAATCATTTCTAATGTAGCTGATGGCCTCAACAGTTAATTCGTGTCTTTCCTTCCACTAAGGGGAAGTTACTATGCTAAGACATGTCTTGCAAAAGATAAAGAAGTTAGCAGTAACCTCAGACAGACACATTTCCTGAGCATTTTGCATTCCCCATCTGTCATGTTTTCTCAAATGATATCCCAAGAAGAGGCTTTATTTATCATTCCACAACATGAAAAATATATGTCAAAGATACTATCAAGAGACCACATGCATCAGGAAGACATTTATTTGCTATGTTATACAGTATGTTGCCATTCTGTTGCACTGCTAGTGAATCTTTCTAAAGAAAGGAAATAAATGACATAAGCAAGGTGTTTAATTTCTTTAGGAAGAAAGTGAACATAGAACTAACTATGCTGTCGACCAAACTATTAGCTGATATTGTTAATTTAGTTTATTATACCTGCAATGTTGCAGCTCATATCCGAGGCTATATGGCACATATCTTTCTTACCTCTAGTTCTCAGGTTGCAGCCCCCCAGAGCCTGTGGTATTCACACGATTTAAGTGCCCTGTCCCTAGTTCTCTGATTTTCAGCACTGCACTCACCTCTGCCAGGCCTGGAAGCAAAAATGCACTTTCACTACAATGAAGCAACCAGTTCCATATTCCCTGAATAATTTACATGTGCAGCAGAGGGAAATTATCAGCATAATTCCACCCTGTCACTTAAACAGTTATACCCAATTGCTCTTCCCTGAGGGCAGACCATTTTTATTTTGAAACATCATCCTTTTCATGTCTGTCTTTCATTTCATTCTGTCACCCGGCTGTGTCCCCATATCCATGAGGACAATTAGAACAAGCTCCTCTGAACTGTCCTTGTCTTTGGTCTCTTTGTTTGCTGTACATCACAGGTCACCATGGAACACAGAAGAAAACACATTGCTTTTACAGCACGCCTTTGTTTCCTATGAAGAACTGAAAAATATGCAAGCTCAGAACTACACTTTAAAGGACCCTTTTATTTTCGCGCATAGTCTGCAGCTTTGAATTTAGATGCTGATTTTCTGTGCTTTTGAGTTCCCAGTATGCAATCACCTTGGCTAGTTACCAGGGCAGGTTCAGTTTAAATGAAACCAGATACAGAAGGAATGGATTGCTTTGTCTCTGCCTCTTGTAATCCTCCCTTTAATCCAAATCCCTCTGCTTTTCCTGTCCTAATGGCTGCAAATCCAGAAATTCCTGCATGCTCACTATGCTACCCTGCACTCTACCAACCCAGCTACATGCCCAGCATCTCAGGTGCTATTTTATGTCTCAAAATTGTGGCGTAATTTCTGATAGTTCCAAAACATGCTGCATTTTTAATTCATTTCTCCAACAACTTAAGAATGGAGTACAGGGCCTTACAAACTCTAGGGAACAGCTCTACCAATTAACTAGGCTCCCACCTTGGTATGCTTTTATTTTGAATCAGTGTATGCCACTGGGGTCCCTAGGCTGACCTTGAACTTGTCTCGGAGAGACCTCAAATTTTTAATATTCCTAACTTGACTATCTGAGCCGTTAGGAATATAGGCATGTGCCATCACATCTGGCTAACAACTTTCCTTTATGGTTCCTAACTCCAAGTCAGATTTTCTGGCTAATGATAGAATAACCCATAAGTATACCTAGATTAGAAAGAATTCCTTCTAGTTTTCCCAGCTGAAAACCCAGGATTCTTTTCACAGATGGTCTCTTGATCTTTCTCGAAGTCAGGAGTTTTAGAGGCATCAATGTATATAACTGAAAGTCCTTTGGTTACAAAGAAAGAACTTGCTCAAATTGGGAGAAAAGCCAATTAAAATGACTCAGAAACCCACTTTGTTAGCCCTCCTGTCAAGTAAAATGCCTGGAGGACTCTCTTATTCCCTCAGAGTCAGGACTCCATGGAGTTTGGGGAAGCCTCAAAAAGAACAAATATATATGAAAATGTGTCTAGTAGGGTTGAAAAATTGGAAATAATATTTTCCAGGGTATTTACAATGCATTTCTTCAGTGATTTCTTTGAATTCTGCATGTGCAGCTTCAGGGAGATTAAGGTTATACTTTAGAACACCTTGTTACCTCTAAGAGAGAAAGATACTATGTATCCCTAAAGGGAAAGTGCCAGAGTACCCCCTCCCAGTGTTGGACTTCTATGGAATAGGGTCACGATGTGAAAATATTAGGGAATATTTTCAACAGCACTGTCCAATACATGGAAAACACACAAAATATCTGAGTTGAAAAGAGTGTACTGAGGATATGATACATTAAACTAATCTCAAATAGCCCACAGCAACTAAGCACAGAATAGAAACAAGTCAATGATTGTTTAGTTTAAAATAATAAGTGAACAAGATAAAGAAGAGAAAAATGAACAAGTCCTACCCTAAAAAGCATGAGTATCTTATTCCAACCATGTTGGGAAGAATTCATTACTTGGGTTTGCAAGATTCACTTTTTGAAAAATTATTTATTTGTAAGAAGTGGCCTTTATCAATAGATGAGGCATATTACAGAGAAAATCCATGGATAAAAACATCTCCAGGCACTAACAGTCTGCATTTCTAGTTATCTTGACCAAATATTGACACTCGTTTTGCTCAACTATATAGTCTGCACTGAATGTGTGATTTTCCAGTTCCTTGTTAGAGCTATGATACACTAAATAGGGACAATACCTTGCATGTCTGCATGTGGGTTGCAAGGGACTTAGATTACATTATTTGAATAATCAATGGCCCAGTCGTTTAAGATAAAGTGACTCTCCTAAAGGAATTGTAGGCTTTCATGAACAACCCTCGTACTTTGGAAGGGTTTCAGCAACTCACTTCTTATAATAATTTACAAAGCATAAACATGGTTAGGGTCCAAAGCAAAAACACTCATTGTACATCGTTGTATCTCTCACACCTTAATGGTGGTTACTGGGTCAACTTAAGAAATCTGAACTCTCTTGAGAGTTCACCTCTTACTGTGTCTGTACAGAATTATTACGGTAACTTTATTTGTTGTAGAAAAAGTCATCATAATTGCGGTGGGATCATTGCCTAGCCTGTATAAAGTGAAAAAAAGCAAGCTGAGAGCTAGCATGCATACACCAGTCACTCACTCTCCTCTGGCGGCAGATATATGCAGCTGCTTAAGCTTATACTGCCCTGTCTTTCCTGCCCTGGTGGACTATACTTTGAATCAAAGTTAACTCTTTCTCCCATAATTGCTTTTCTCATAGCATTTCACCACAACGGTAGACCAAGAAACTGGGCATTTTCATACCCACATATATTTAATGCTTTTGTAAGCTATACTCTAGTGAAATATTGTATCTATGCCTATGTGCTCCTGATAAAAACATCATCATAATCAACAACAGCAACAAAAACCATAGGTTTTATTAACAGCAATCATAAATCTAAACCCTGTATATACCATGACCATATTTAGGGGGTGTGGTGGTCCTGTCTCCTCCTCCCCTCTCTCATCCTCTTCTTCTCTATAGATGCTCTCCATATACAGCCTTCTTGATGAGAAGTGAGCCTACTGCAAGTGCAATTAAGCACGCAGTTGCTATGAACTGAGCAGAAACTCCTTGTGTTCAACACCACTGATAGAGACACAATTATTTCAGATTTTTGCAATCATTTATTATTTCTGGGCTATGGATTGTCACATTTACTGTCTCTTTCTCAAACTAATTTCCTAGTGGACAAGTTGAAATAAAAGAGATCTAACAAACGGAAAAAAATGTAAACTTCTTACTCAAACCAAGAGGATAGTTTGGGTACAGAAAAATCTACAATGTACTTTAAAGCTGTCATTTTGTTTTTCCAAATTTATTGTAAAATTATGAGTAGACATTTTGTAATATATGAAATATCTTTTAATTTTAAAATTCTGTGTGTATAATGAAAATATAAAGTAAAATGAGGAAACCATAAAATTTCCAACAAGAAGGGGCCAAACATGAAGCAGTGTACATTTAAAATATTTAGATAATCAAGATACATATTTATTATTAATTCTAAATATTCACATATTATTTTAATTTTAAATATATTCAAGAAAGTTGGAGAGAATGAAAAATAACCATAATTTAATAAAACTGATTAGCAGTGTGAGTCAATATTTTATTAAATTTCCTTCACATTGTAAGTCATTGAATATTATATTGTAATTATAGTCCCTGGATAGTTTCATATTATTTCTTCCTTGCACAAGACAACAACTCTCCTAAAATATTAAAAAAGTAATCCCCTGTGTTTATTTCACTCTCGCTGTTAAAAACATTAGTTAAAAATATTTATGTCCTACTAACAGAATTTTTCTTAGCATGCCAAGCAATAAAACTTGGTTGCTTGTGAAAAATAATGTTCTGATATTTTTGATGATAATATATATAAAACACATATTTCATGCCATGCATGTTATGTTTCTGAGATCAAGGCTCACCAATAACAATACCCATTCATTTGTCTGAGTGGCTGTATTATATGGTGTTTTGAATATACAGAAATGTATAGTCTACTTATGATCAAGTCATTTGTAAAAATGTATTATAACCAGTGTCAAAATAGCATCCTTTTGTACTTCTCCACACACACACATGTGATATAAATATGTAGCTGAGACCAGAACCTAAAATCTAATAGGCACTGCAAATGTGTTCCTTAGAGTAAATGAAACAATTTGTACTACAAAGGCGTCCCTCTAAGCATTCCTTGGTAAATTTTGTGAGAATTGGAAAAATGTGCCTGATGAATATAAAATGCTATTTATTTTTACTTTCAATTTTCCCATTGCTAGAAAAGATGAGCATAGATTATACATAAAATGAATGAGTCTCTTTCAAACTCGACTTCTCAATAGCCTCTGTAACTTGCTTGCCATTTTCTTTGGCTGTATTGTAATTATTTCATCTCTGTTTCACTTATTGATATAGCAACTTCATAAACATTTATTAACTCAGAGTTTTAATATAATCCCATGTGGTAATACATATGAGGAATATATTATGCTAGCTTAACATTATTAGTTACCTATTAATTGTGTTGATAATTCTTTCTTTTGAAGGGAAAACTTAATATTTATTTAATCAATCTAACAAATCATCTCTGTTTGGTTTTCATGGCTTGCTAAATATGTATTCCTATACTTGGGGCTTACTAGAAGAGGGTTTTAAATATGAACATTTGGAATTTTACCTGAGGATCATTATTGTTTTAGCTATGCTTTTGTGGCCCACTGTGATGTCTAATTAGTTCATTTCAGCAATGATTCTATTTCTTCCTCTTACATGTCAGCTTTGTGTAGAAATGGATATACCAATTGTCACTTTTAGCTCCCCCTTCAATCGGATAGTCTATTTGTGTCTCAGTATCAAAACTACATAGCTTTAATTAGAGTTACTTTATCTCACTAAAACAATGGGGCTGAGGATGAAACCTATGGTCTTGCATCTACTGCACCTCTGAACCACACCCTCTGCCAGCTTAGTTAGGCTGTCCAATGTGTGAAATAAAAAGTTATAACATGGCTTAGATTAATGCTAACTTGAAATGAGACATCAAATGATGTATTAATTAAGTCTTCCTTAGTATTTTAAGGTCTTAGAAAATATTTTGTATTTTTACTGTGAGAAGTTTTCTTATACATTATTAAAGTTAATCCTGAAATCATCTAGAGTCTTTGGATTGTTTTTGTTATTCTGCCATATATGCACTAATTATTTTTTTTTTATTTTCACCTGTCCCTCATCATCCGTACAGAAAGATAATTTCATCTTTCATTCTGGCTTCATAAGATGCCATCCATTTGCCTTATCTGGCTATCATTACTACTTAGATCAAAAGAATAATATAGAACTAAAATATCATGAGAGACAACTCTGCCCTTTTGCTGAATTTGATTCCACTTATATTAGTCTAGGAGTTTGTTGGTGTCCAATATTTCTTGAAAACTACATACTTTGTCAAAGTATGAAAGATTTTTTTCCTAATTTTCTAAGCATGAGTAATCTTTTGAAAGTTCTGTTGGATCAATGCACATAAACAATCTGTAATATTAAGTGAACTGTGATAACCTCCATTCTGATGTATCCCACGGTGACAGTAGCCTTAGCATGATTTTAATTATGTTCACATATAAGCATGTTTACCTACAAAAGAGATAAAATTTGTTTTAGTTTATATTTATTTATGTATCCATTTTGTGTGCATGGGGACAAGTGTGAAATTCGGAGGACAAAATGTGGGAGTTGGTTTTCTCCTCTTACCATCTGAGTCCTGGGGACTGAATTCATGTCAGTGGGCTTAGGAGCAGACATGCACCTTTCTCCCCAAGGCTTCCTGTTAGGCCTGGAGAGATTACATTTTAATTTCTCTTTATGTATCACAATGATAACAAGTTGCTAACTGAACTAGATGCTTAATAAACTGAGGTAAGCAAATACAGACTTTAGTGTTAACAACTCAGTCTTGGCTTTTGATTTGTTTTTTGTTTTTTGTTTTCAATAGCACTGGAGCCATTTGTGACAAATTTCTTTCCAGAAAATCCCTGTTTAAAATAGAAAGTGCTCAAGGAATGGTGGCTTAAGATCCAAGCTTGTAAGTCAAAATTTTATGCATCATATTCACCAAAAAAATTAGAATGGGTGGGTGGGGGAACAAGATCTAATAACTATAATTTCTTATGTAAATAGCCTAGAATATAATAATTGAGTTCATAAAAAGCTAATGAAAATGCCACACTAGGAGACTGTTTTTACAGAATCACCCTTTAGGCTTTCATAAACAGTGTTGGCAGTATAGGCATACTAATCTCAGTCAAGCTAAAATGCTGATTTACATTTATTAATGAAAGGAGAAATGTGATTCCTTGGATTGATAAAGAGATTGCACATTTCAGGTTAATATTGTGCCATAGTATTTCCTTTAGGGAAGTCTCTCCAGACTGACAGAGACATTATTTGAGTAAACTGAGCTTGTGAAGGCCCCACAGAGCTGTTACAGGAAAAAAAAAGTAATTTTCCTTTGCCCTTTTCTGCCACTCTTTTTATTATAGCTTTATGGAACATTATAATATTCCTAAAGACAGGGCAAGATGCTCTGCATAGCTTGAATTACTGAACACATAAAGATTTAAAGGTTAGCCTTGAGGGATATTATTACACTCAGGTCAATAATACCAACTAACCTTCCCCATATCTATTAGATATAAATAAAAGTTCTCCATTACTGGGTTTCCCTGTAACTAGAAGTTTCTAGAAAGTCAAAAAACTTGGTATCAAGTTCCCAGGAGGCATTTTTTTTCCTAGAAGAACAAGAACTTATAGGAAGCCAACTGTTTTCCCCACATTCTCTCTGGCTTTAATTTAGAAGGAAGGTTTTGATAGAGCTTCCCCCCTCAAAGAAATTTCCAGAATAACTGAGCCACCATACTGGTTCCTGTTGCCTTCTAAAGTCTTCTAAAGCTTGGGAACTAGCTCTTGATAAAAAATTTTTGTTTATGGCATTGTGAAAGATAGGTTTAATAAAAAGAATGTTATTACTATGCCAATGATGAACTACTCTCTCTTTCATTCTAGAGAACAAGCAAAAATAAATTTCAAACTGTGTCTTCCATATAAAGATGTAACAACGTATCCTATTAATAATGACATCATATCACCAGCACTACCACGAGCTGTTAGTGCTGGACCAGAGATAGGCACTTCCTAATTGCAAAGGGCGTTAAACTTGTGGGATGATTAGAGACTCGATTTAACCTTGTTCATCAGCTCTAACTTAGGGGCTTTAATGCCCTCACCATTAGAATACAATTCTGATCCATCTATCACATCTCCAGCCCCTGTAGTTCCTTCTCATAGTTGTAAGTTACAGACAATTCAGCAAGGTGCTCTAGGTCAGGATCTGGTTCCTGCCTAAATATGACCTCAGACTGATGCTGACTCCCATAGTTGGATAAAGAGACTCACAATCTCTGGCTTTCAGAAGGACCAAAAGGACAGGATTGTCTATTCATTCAACAATCTTGGCTCCATTTACAAAATCAAATGCTGGTGCACTACTTGTATTGATGAGGAAACCTCTACTATCTCACCATAAGCAGTTGAAGCGTGAGTTCTGCATGCATACTTCAGGCTAGGCATGTATGTGGGAGAAGAGAGATGTGACAGAGGCAGCTGTTTGCTGGCCTCTGAGCCGAAAAAGACATTCAGATGTGCTGCAGAGTAGCACGGACTCTGGTGTCTAGCACTCAGATGACACGCATTACTTCAGTAAGCCAACACTGAAATGGTGGCTCTAAATGATCACCAGCACATGTGGTAGTCAGTCAGAGCACACGGAAAAATATCTAAAAAGCCCATGACCTGCCACTCAAGCGTATCCTCCAGCATCCCTGTTCAACTGGGCACAAACCAGTGTTCTAGTCAGTAATTACCTTGCCTTCAGGGAAATGGCAGAGCATCCTTAGCACTTAGCTAGGAACTAAGGAGTTTGTCAGCTCTTCACTGTTCCATAAGTTGGGTGGCATATTATGAACCAATCAGAGACCAAGTGGTTGACTGGGGCCAGCAGATCAGCTATCAAATGTAATAAAATACTGGGTTTGCCATGCTGACTAAAATGCCCAGAAGCCTGCTGCATGCTCTTTGACTTTGGCAACTTCCCAGACCCGTGGAGGACAAAGGTATCTCACATACAGTGAAGGCTAGGAGCAGACTTCAAAGCTGGCTTTCTCTGTATATGGTCTATGATCTGAAAATTTCTGTTTTAGCCTTAAATATGTGTGTATATATGCATAATTATTATTATTGCCAACCCAGAAACCAAGCGGGATCAGTCAGCAGTAAGTGTCCTTTTTCTGCATCGGTTCCTTTCCCTGAACTAAGTGATGGGCTGAGGATGAGGAAGTCAATCACATCCAAAATGTGTGGGGTTCACTGTCATACTTGGCAAGGAAAATGCAGGGAACATACTTTCAGGGTGGATGTGGGTCGTGATATGTGGTATAGAAGTAAGAAATCTACTGAGGAGAGGAATTGGCCCCACTAGTCTCTATTCCTATCCCACTAACTTCTGCCTTGTGTCCTCAGAGAGGTTTCAAGGGGAGAAGGGCATGGTATCAAGGTAGATCAAAGAGATTTACAAAATGTTCTAAAAGTTCTGAGTGACTTTAGGCTTTACTCATATATACGTATATATAAATATATGTAGAGAGAGACCCTCTTTGCTTTTTCCCCTTTCTGTCTGTGTTCCTTAATGAACTGCACATATTAAACTACATTAGTTCAACACACCTTGAACTTAATACTTGTCTTCACTAAGAAGTGTTTTTTATTTGAAGAAATAAAATTATTTTGTTATACACTTTTCCAAAATTTTATCGTATTGTGTTTTGCATGCAAACCCTCAATACCCCAGAAAGTGACATTTGTTCATGTATAAAGTGGAATCTGGGACCGATACTGTTTCTTTCTCTGTGTAGATAACAGTTACCTGGCAACTTTTCCTGATCTGCCATATATCACTTCATAAATCAAGCCCCACATTATTAAAAATTAGTTTCTGGAATTTTCTCTTAAGTTGGTGAGTTTGTATACACCATGCCAACACAAAAGTCTTTTAAGTACCACTGTTCTGTATGAGTGTTAATTGGTATAGTCCTATTGCAGCCTAATGACGCATCAAGTAGTAAACCTGAAGATAGACATATTGTAAAACCCAGAAGCTCTATTCCCAAAAAATGCATCTAGAAAAATCTGTGTGATATGCATTTTGTATATATGAATACAAATGCATATCAACAGAGACGTGAATAACAGTGTTTCTAGAAGCACTTTTTGTTATGAAAAGACACTACAGACAACATAAAGTTCCCTAACAGAAAACAAATCTTGAAACATTTATGTGATATATATAATTATGGTAAAAAAATAAAGAAACAAAAACTTTAAGATCTCAAAGAATATTTACTAAAGTAACAGAAGAATTCATGCAGCATGCTTCCAGTTATGTTAACTATAAAGACATGAAAAATAAATTATGCACTGTGTGAAAACAGTAAAAATGAAAAGCATAAAATTATATATGAAATAATTCAGGATTATGGCTGTCCCTGAGAATGATAGAGGACTCAGTTCAGACAGAAGCACATAAAGATTTTTGAAGAATTGTCAACACTGTCAGATATACATTTGCATATAAACTAACTATAAATAAATAAGTAGACTATAGATAGACAGATGAAACATCCAGGCTCCAAATCCAAATGAATCCCTTATGTTAGACAATTTTTATAGTGCAACTAATTTTCAAATAGATTATTCCATCATGACATTATAATTCATTAGAAAGGTATTATGCACTATATAGGATAGTAATGATTTTATATATATCAAGTCTAATTTTCACATCTATAAAGGAATATTACAAATTCAAAATGTCTATGGCTATGACTATGGTTATTACTCAGGAATCAAAACTTGGCCAGACTTTTAAAATCTTTCTGTCTCCTCTCCTTCATACATTGCTAAGCCTTGAGGAGAGGGGTTTGATTCAGTCCCATTTAGGACTGAATGCTATGAAATCTTTCATACTCTACACATTGTCCAGTTGTAGTTCTATGTGTTATTCCCATTTAATAAAGAAGCTTCTCCTATGAGGGCTAACTGAGGCACTTGTTGAGGATAGGATAATATGTTATCAGGAGTCATTTTATTGCAATGTTTCTTTAGCTAAATAACAGCAGTAGATTTTGCTCTAGGTCCATGACCAATATAATATGATGTTCTTGGTCCCTTTGGCCTACTTTAGTCAGGAATATGTTCTATCTCTAGGAGTGAGCTTTAAATTCAATGATTTAAAAAGTGATTGGAAACTCCCATAACATTTGTGCCACTATTGCACCAGGATATCTTGCAGGCATGTCACAGATTTTAGAGCTGAGTGATTCTGTTTAATTTTCTCTTTCATTACCATGCAGAATACCTTCTGGTATGAATGTTAGTCTGTAGGGGTGAAGCTTATAGTGAGGCACCAGCTAGACTTTGGAAAGATTGTAATGACTCTGAGGTAACAGTGTCTTTCATATACAACAGAACTGATGCACAGATGAACTCACATAGAATGGAATCACACATAGGACCTACACAGGAGTCCAGGGAATGCCTCATGAAAAGGAGTAGCTGCCCAAGAGAAAACAAAATCCATGGGTTGGTTGTTTTTGTTTTCTAAGTGAGATGGAAGGGTTTTGCTTTGTCATTTTTTGTCTTATTGGTGTTTTTTATTTGATTTGGGGTTTTTATTTTGTTGTTTGTTTTAGAGAAAGAGAGAGACCAAGAGAGAGAACATGAAGTTGTGTGGGGAGGGATGTGGAGTGAATCAGGGATGACTTGGGAATGGGTATGATCCAATAAAAAAAGATTATCTGAAAAATAATTAAAAATAAAATACACCAGTGGAGAGAACAACTGCCTGGTTAACTCAAATTTATTGTGTTATCGATCACATGTCATCAACTTTCCAATTCTAAAGCTTAGGATACAAGGGCAAGGTTTTTACAATACTGTGCTCCTTATTTTGAAATGTTTATGAAACTTTCTTAAAAGTCAACAGGAAGTTTTAGAAATACTTAATTGAAATTAGAGTCCAAACTGTCTGATCTGTTATTAGACAGTTCCCTCTGAAATTTCCCTGTAAGCTTATGAGAAAATGATTATTAGCAACCTGAAAAAATTAATTATGGCTGTCAATTTATCTCTGATCTATACTAATGTCAACCCTTCAATGAACTCTTTCCATCTACTAATTTAATTTTAATTATTCCTAGGCACATTTCTACTGCTCCTTAGGTAATCATGGTAACAAAAACCATGCTTTAAACTCAGAAAGAAATATAAAACTCATGAGGCTGATGGTGTTTATTTTGCTTCAAGTCTTCCTTGGAGACATCATGGTGAGTAAGTTTTAGAGATACAAAGGACATCATTATAGAGTCATAACCCATAAACAAAAGAAGGAAAACAGAATGAACACATTGTGTACTCAGGAGTTTCTCTTATGTGTTATAAAATCAGCCACTTAATAAGTAAATCCCTTGGTGAAAGAACTTAGCAAACTGCTGAAAAATCCATGCCTTTCAACTCCTTGGGTTAACTATTTTCAACCCATGATAGTCTTATCATTTGCACTTTTTACATGCATGCTGTACCACAACTTTAATTTGGAGCTATGTAGATCCATAATGACCGTGAAATAGTTACTAGCCACTTATGGTTTTCCACAAAGAAATAGGGTTAGAATAATCAGATACTGCTGTAAATACCAAATACACACCAGAACTGCTGTAAATACCAAATACACACAAGAAATCAAAAACTTCAGTGAAGAAAAAGAAAAGAAAAAATAACAAGAATAATATAAATATATAAATTATAGCAATACATTTTATAGTAAATTTAAGCTACAATTGTGATAATTCATGAATTGATTGTGCTTTTTAAAATTATTGCTCTAGGAAAGCTGGAAATTACACATGTAACTTGTTTTTCTCATAGACACCATTGGTTAGACAGTTCTTTGGGGGACCAGGATAATGCAGTTTGGGGTGAGAGTCATTGTTCCATCCTAGTCTGTTTAGCAAAATTTTATAGTTAATTGAACCCTGGTTTTTATCTAGCAAATATGTTTCATGGAATATGGCTGCAAAGGCTGACAATAGTATGAAGAGCAAAGTATATGTGGTGCACCCCAAGTATCTGGAACATACAGGGACTTGAGAAAAGGAATTAATAATAATCTCTATAAAACATGAGATACTCCATTCTGAAGACTGTGTTGGTTAATATTCACTTAACTTGTTTGCAAATAAACAAGAAAACTGGTGAAACTGGCCTGTAGTTGCCTATATAAGAGATATTCCAGAGAGGATTCACTGAGTAAAGAAAGGGATACCTTCCCACAAGCTGAGTGTCCTACTAACATAGTAAGGGGAGGAAAACATGAGCCAAGCACAGTCATATCTGTGCCCCTATTTCCTGCTCACAAGTGGTTTTTCTACCATGAGCTCATATTGCAATGATGCTCTGCCCAAGTGCTCTGAAGAAACAATGGATCCCAGAACACATCCCTCCAAAACGTTGAGAAAATGAAGCTTTTCCTAAGTAGTCCCTGTGAGATATTTTGGACAGAGATGAGAAAAAAGTCACAAACCTTTGTCAGGCTTTGAGCTATGCATAGTTTACTCTGTTTACTTTTTCCAAAATAAACAAAATGGTTGTTTGTGCCTCAGTTATCAGGGAACCTCAGGAAAAAGAGACACTGATATTGATGATTTAAATAGTATAATCCTGTATGTATATTTATTGATAAAATGATAATAAAACAAGCTTTGTGTTGGCTATGAGAATGTTACTATTGTTGGGTATATAATTTTAATCATTATAATCATATATGATTCATTCATAGGTAATTATTACTTTCATTTTATTTTATTTGCTTTTTTATGGAAAGTCTTCATATGTTTAATGATTACTAGTAAACTACCTTAGTGCTTCGGAATAGTTGAGAGCCTCAAACGCAGAATGAGACAGATATTTCAGCTGTGAAGGTCAACTGGCCTTGTAAGGACTTCTTGAAGTTAAGATTTGTTGTAGCACTGATAATATGCAAAGATTGAGATATCTGGGAACACTCAGTCCTAAATGGGATGTCTTTATCCAATGTTGTACCCCTCACAGCCCAGGGATTTATGTGGAAGAAGTAGCAGAAAGATTGTAAGAACCAAACAGGATGGGTGCCACCCTGGAAGCAGTGTCCTCCAGGCACAACAGCACTGATGTACATAGAAACTCACAGGGTCTGGAGCAGTATAGACAAGCTAACAGCAGAAGAAGTCTGATCACTGAGAGGCCCAAACTACGATGTTATCTGCAATTGGTACTTCTTTGCAAAAGAAAAATTAGTCTTCTCCAGTGAGTCTCATTAGATATATTAACAAGTAATGGTGGGCTCCATGCCCAGAAGTAAATGGCCAACCCAGAATGAACTCAGATGTATTTCTGTAGATTTATTTTTGTTTCATATTGGTTTGTTTTGGTATTTTTTGATCTTACTTGTTTCATATTTATGTTTTCTGATTTTTGTGGCTTTATGGGTTTTGAGTGTGTATGTTTGTGTGTGTATTTCTTATATTTCATTTTTAATTTTGTTTTTGTTTGTTTATTTGTTTTCTAAAGAGAAAAAGAAAGGATGTGGACCTGGGGAGGTGGGGAGAATCTGAGAATTTTTCTTGTGGTTATCCTGCTGTAAGGAATTATTACTTCCTTCAATGACTGCAGACTGTTTGCACATTCCACCCATACCCTCTAAAGCAGAGTATCCTTTACTCTGATAAACCACTATGTGCTCTCCTTTTGAACTAAAATCACATTAGAGTTCACAAAGATGTTTTCTCAGACCCAAGCATTCTATATCTCCATTCGGTCCAATGAGTTGTCAGTTCTGCCCAACATATTCTTCTGAACTTGGGGGAAAGAGTAAGGATTGAGAAATGGCAGATGAAAAAGAAAACAGAGATACAGAAAAAGACACAGAGAGATATAGAATAGTTTCTAGATGGCAACCAATAAATACTATGATCTGTCTGGAGTACATTATTTACAGTTTTTAGATATCCTAATCCAAAAATGGAGGAAAAGCCAAAGATTTCTTTACCACGACACAAGGAACAAATGCATGTAACTGCTTCCTTAATTCTCAAAACATCCAGTAATCAGATGCTTTGCTAAACATTCTGCCGTTTGACCTTGAGCATCAAGACATTTACTAACTACACCTTAGATTAAAACATCTTCTTTTCTAGGTAAGAATTCCTGTCAAACACACCCTATGCCAACATCCTAACATCCAGCCTTTGAGCATGGACAAGCTCTAACTCTCTGATCTTCAGTCAAGATGGAAGTAGAATCACTTCTGTGGGTCTCTACAATAAGGGACCAGCATGGAATGCTTCTTGATGGACAGAAAAAATGTTAACCAAGTGCTTGTGAGGAATGCAACTTCTGTATCCAGATCGAGGCTAAAAAAGATCTTTCACCAAGGGAAAAGGGAACCATGATGCTTCCTTGGCTACAGTATGAAATACCTACTCTAAAGTGAAGGTGGACACTAAAAAAAATCCCATACTAGCTCAGACTTATTTAGTCATTCCTATGACTATCTAGTGATAACTGTTTTGTTATATGTAATTTTACTATGTTAAAGTTAAAACCTTCCTTTTTATTTAAACAGAAAAAGGGAGGTGATGTAGGATTCTTTTTGTATGCTATGAATACCACTGGTTAATAAAGAAATTGATTTGAGCCTATAGCAGAGCAGAGCAGAACAGAGCTGGGGGGGGGGCACTAAACTGAATGCTGGAAGAAGGAAGGTGGAGTCAGAGAGAAGCCATGAAGCTGCTGCCGGAAACAGATGGGCTGAAATTTTGCTGGTAAGCCACAGCCTCCTGGTGATACAGAGATTAATGGAGATGGGTTAAATTAACATGTAAGAGTTAGTCAGTAAGAAGCTAGAGTTAATGGGCCAAGCAGTGATTTAAATAATACAGTTTTTGTGTAATTATTTCAGGAGTCTGGGCAGCCGGGAAACCAGTGAGCAGCCTCAATAAAACACTAAAGTGCTTGGGAAATCAATAGCTTATGATTTTATATCTGATATTTTGCATCTAAAGAGCTGAACATACTTATTTTATAGAAACTATGATTGTTGTCCATAGTCATTTCTGTGTCTTTTATTTTCTCTAGGCCTGCAGTGAAACTCTCCTTCTCTAGACCTTAATTGTTGATTTGATACACCAAGTGCAAGATGTTTGCCTTAATTCAGGGTTTGCACTAAAATAGGTAAATTCTGTATTAATCATGTGCATTTTTTTTAAGTTTTGTGTTGGGTATCTAGCTCTAAAACATACACAGACTGTAACAAAAGTCCAGTACCCCCAAGCAACTCCTAACATATTTTACCTCAGCTGGCAGCACGCTTTAATCTATCTTGGTGGAAAACAACGATGATCGTCTCTGGTTTGGTATGGATTTTCAAGACTGATATCCCCATGTTTTCTGCTTCCTAAAGAGGGACACAAGGTTAAACTCCTGAGTACCACTGGCCTCATGAAAGCGCATCTCTTAATTGGAAAAAGTGGAACCAACCAATTTCCTGGGTTGCCTTCTTGTCTCATACTCAGCAAGAGCACAGAGCTTGCGTGGCATCATTGTTACCTCCCATGATTCCTTTCAGCATCTGCCTTTTGCTCATGTTATTTCTCATTCTCAGCCTCAAAAGAGTCTTGAACATGAATTCAATTTTAAAAAATGTGTCTCAAGGCTTTTTCTTATTTCCAGACCAATCATGTCTCGGTGTTAAAATTCTCTATCTCTCCTACAATTAAAACACCAGCATGAACAGCAGGCCATCAGCGCCTCCAGTCTACATGCACATACTTTCTATCGTGTTTTAGCTGAGTGAGAAATTAGCCCACTGACCAGTTTCAGTGTTTAAGGAATTGTCATTTTGTGTGCTTCTTACAAACCATATTTTCTAAAAATAGTAATATAAATTTGCTTCAACCAATATCCCTAGGCTATTATAGAAAGTCATCAAATTGTTCTTTTCCTTTCTTTTTTTTCAGCTGGCTGTAAACTCCACCTGAATACCTCCAGTCATAATCTATAGTTTTCTTCCAGAGGTTATTATAATCAGAAACCATATTACATGGACTGTAACCTTCCAGGAGGAAACAGGCACCATAGGAGACATAACTCATTCTCATTTAACTTCAGAAACCTCAGTAAATAACCAAGACCTGGCAGAAACTGATTCACTGTTTTGTGAATAAGGAGAAGTAAATGGATCATCTCCTATGCATGCATTTATTTCATTTATATTGGAAGGACTGAAATAGCATAGTCAAGAAAATGGGGAATGATTTTACTGAAAAAAATAAAAAATTCACAGCCAGCAATCTTGGGTCCTTATCTCAAGAGTGTAATATTTAATTATATGTGTACCTCCTAACTTGTATGGTCTGTGAATTTTTAGTCTATTTCATTTGTGGAATATAAAAGTCTTTTCAAACCTGCACATATGAACAAACATGTGAAAAGTATTCAGAAAACACCATTTGTTGATAATAGTTTTGGGAAATCTTATGACCAGAAGTCAACATTCAATGTATTGATCCCTATTCTGGTAGACCTTTTAAAGGTAGAGGTTATTTGTCAAGTGGGTGCAGAATCTCAAAGATTGTGTATTGTGAAATAGGTACCAAACAAATGTTTCTAATACATTCTAGATAGCTTAGTAATCAACTGTCTTTGGGAGGCTTTTCTAGTTTTATGCAGCCCAGATAAAATAAATCAGCACACAATGAGGTTTGTATCAATAGTCAATAGTTCATGTTTCTGAAATCATGTTTGGGAGACCAAAGGACCGACTGGAGAGGCAGTGTGGAGAATCCATCAGCAGGCTATTTTATTTTTATTATAATTTTATAAGTAATTTTGAAATGTCATTCCTTTCCCTCCCTGATCCAATTTTCTTTCCCGCTATACATGCTCATTTCCTCATTCCCAGGGAGTTGATCATAGATTTTATGGTTTCCCCTCTAAAGTATGTATCTAAACTTTTACTATGTATGCAAGTCTTCAAGACATATAAAGCAGCATACATATACATACACATACACACGAGTGCACACATGCACACACACATCTGAGTACACACACACACACACACACACACATACACCATGGCAAGGTAAAGCTTTTGTGACCTTTTTTCACTTTATAATTTTTAATTTTATAATTTTAAGTTTATAATTTGCATCTATGCTTTTATATTTGTAATTCATTTCCCTACCATACAGTGTTGCCTTAATTCTCCACTCTCTCTCTGACTGAGCATATGGCCGTGCTTTATTTTGTTCTCTGGCAAACAATTCCAATGTAAACATCCTTTCATCTGCCTTTTTGAATATATCATCTTAGCGATTTCTAGGTTGTACATCATGCAATAAAACAGAAAGCATATATATATATATGAAAGCATATATATATATGTATGAAAGCATATATATATATGTGTGTGTGTGTGTGTGGTTGGGTGGTGTGTGTGTGTGTGTGTGTGTGTGTGTGTATGGAGAGAGAGATGAGAGTTTTCTTGATGTTTCAATAGATTATTGCTTAAACTCACAGCCCTACAGCTATTTTCTTCATCTTTAGCAAAAGTTGATGCTGTCAAGCAAGATGGATCTGAAAAGCTATTTCATGGTTATTAGTGATTTTGGTCATGATGTCAGTATTATGAAGTTCATTTTTTACCTCCACTTTTATATATGCTTCCAGGATTCCTTAAATAAAAATACATTTATTTAGAAAAATAAGTAATTTTGGTACATATTTTCATTTTTACTCTTTATTTTAATTTAGTAGTATTTATTTGAATCTTGGATTAGTAACTATAAATGTGATAATCAGTTGAATTTTTAAAAATGAAATACAGTCTTTGTTGTTACAGAATTTGTATTTTACAAAATACATTTTGCATTTTGCCAAATGTTCAGAAAATCCAGATGATTATTTAGTAGCTGCAAAAATGACTGAATATTAAGGTGGAGACAAAACAATTGGCTTTCCTTAAAAGCTTCTGAGGTATGACTGACAAACTCACATAGCTTCCCTTAAAGAATAGAAACAGCTTTTAGCTTAAGATCATATTAACTTAATTTGTGAAATTGCCAATATACAAACATAAGAGTGTGGGGAAAATGACAAACTTGCCTAAGGAAAGTTAAACATTATAATTTCTACTAAGAATCATGGTCAGAAATTAAAGAAAAAACTCACAAGCAGGTTCAATTAGAATGTTCTTGACTTAAAAAATATAGACATGTCCTCTATACAAAATCCCTGGGCAGTTTTGGGGGTTATGTGTATGAAGAGGAAGAAGTGAAAGGATAGTCCCTCACTTCTGATCTGGAAATCAGAATGTACCGGGCTGCACAGCTTCATAGCATTGGCAGAGTATAATTGCACCATTATAATGACAGTGAATGAGGGTGACTCATGGTGCTCAAAAAAAAAAAAATTAAGTCATTCTTCCATTCATCTTCTACATTTTCAAATAACAAGGGGAAGAGGGCTCAACACATTTGAGTTGTCTGATATCATCTACATAGGTCTGTTTTGTACTTACTGCATCACATCCCCTGAGTTTAAGGAAACTTTACTAAGGGAGAAGATACACTTATCTCATAGTATATAATTATAAGGCTCTATATGTAATGAAAGCATTCTTTTCTTTTTGAAAATTTTCTCTTTTGTTAAAAATTGATTCTTTCCCCATACAATGTATCTTGATTACAGTTTTTCTTTCCTCTACTCCCCCAGATCCTGTCCACATGCCTTCCCATCTGTATCCACTCTTTCTGTCCCTCGTTAGAAAAGTACAGACTTCTAGAAAAAACTACCAAACATAACAAAATAAAATATAAGATAAAACCAAAGCCATCACATTAAAATTGTACAAAATAAACCAACCAAAAGAAAACAAACCCTAACCAAAGTCACAAGAATCAGAGACACATTCTTTCACATACTCGGGAGTCCCATAAAAACACCAAACTGAAAGCTGTAAGATGCACATAGAGGACCTAGTGCAGATTCACGTAGGACCTGTGCTTGTTGCTTCAGTCTCTGTGAGTTCATATGAGCTGTGCGCAGTTGATTGAGAGACGCCATTCTCCTGAAGTTCTCCATTCTCTGTGACTCACTCTCTTTCCAACTACTCGGAGGGATGGGATTTGTTGGAGCCATGCTGTTTATTGCTGTGTGCTCCAAGGTCTCTCTCTCTCTCTCTCTCTCTCTCTCTCTCTCTCTCTGCAATGTTTGCCTATGAGTCTGTTTATTTGTTCTCATATGCTGCAGAAGGAAGGGTCTCTGATAATGGCTGAATAAGGCACTAATTAATTAATACAGCAAGATATCATTAAGAGATACTTTATTGTTACTTTTTTTAGACCAGTAGTATTGGATTTTACACTAGAACCCTTGGATATCTACTCTCTGTGTCTTGGTCACTCAGGTAGTGAAAGCATGGGTTCTATCTCATGGAGTGGCCTTAAGTCGGACATTGGGTGGTCACTCCCACAAGTTTTGTGCTACTGTTGCACTAGCATATTTTTCAGACAGGTCAGATTGTAGATCAAAGGTTTTGTGGAGCTGGTGTTTACATTTCTTTTATGGCAGCCTACGGAGTATCTTCCCATACCAAAGACACCAGTTTCCTCTTTCCATTTTCAATGAGTTGTATGGGTGTTTCCTCAGCAATGGGGCTTTGCTGTCCACAGTTTATGGAGAGCAATCTATTCTCTTAGCAACAGTCTAGTCTATTTGGAGATTTCAAAGGGACCTCTTGACCAACAATTTAATTAGATGTAACCCAGTCCGTGAACTGAAAGCTTCATCATAAGAGATGGTTCATTGGGACTCTGTCTTCCTTATTATTCAGAGACTTCATAGAATTGCCACTGCACTGGGTTTCCTTACCATCCCTCAAATGCCCTCAATTCTAGTTATTTCTCCTTGAATTTTCTCCTTCAATCCCAACTTCTCTCCCTTTCTCCACCTGACCCTCCCACTCCAGTCCTCTTAGCCCCAGTGCCCCCTATAAAACCTACTCTTTTTGCTCCTCTCAGACAGATCTACATGTCCTTCCCTCCCCAGTCCCTTGCTATAACCCCCTCTCTGGGTCCACAGATTGTAGCTTTGTCATCATTTATTTAATGGCTAATAATAATATATTAGCAAATACATACCATATTTATCTTTCTGAGTTTGTGTTACCTCCTCAGGATGATTTTTCTAGTTACAATCATTTGCTTAATGGTAGCTTTCTTAATGTCCGAGCCTCAAAGAGCAGAGGACATCACATGGTAAGAAACAAAAATTATATAAATCTCTATATGTGTATTCTCCAGGTTCTCTATTTCATGGTAAAACTACACTAGCTTTCACTCATGGAAACTCGGCCTTAATAATCTTATCTGATCCTATTTATCTACTAAATAAGCCATACCTAAATACCACAGACTTTATTTTTATTGTTTGTATAGTGCAGAATGAATAATACATTTCAACATCCTGATGCTTGGAAGACATGTTTTAATCACATTCAAGTCATAATATCACAGACTAAGGAAATTACATTGAAATGAAAACTCATTTAGTATTCTGAATTCTAAACCCATTCCTTATAAATTTTTTTTTTTTAGTATTCTGCGGGTTCTTTATTTTTTTTCTTAATATGGCTGAAAATTCACAATGCACTGGGCCAGCCTTTCGTAAAATATGTGGCCACAAGTAACAAAACAAAATAACAATGATATTAAGGAAAAAGAATGGAAACAGTACTGCACAAGCCCTTCCCCTAGTCAGATGAAAGAATACGGGAAACTTCAGCTAAATCATACTATACATATAGAGTTTCTGGGTAGTTTATTTTTTGCACACATTGCATTTCCCCACTACTAGAGTTTAACTCTCAAAACAGTTATTTCTCCACTAATATTATATGATTTTAAGATGAAAATAGGCAAGAGAGAGAAGAGAGTGGGATTACAGATAAATAGATGATAGACAAATAGAAGACAGACAGATGGATAGACAGACAGATAGATAGATGATAGAAAGAGAATTAGGAAGAGATTTTGACTCCTCTTACAACGGAAACACTTTAAACAGTATAAGAGACTGTTCTCAAAGATATACCAATATGCAAAGACTTCTGTCTCTTAAGTTTTGCGCTTGAGTTTACAATTTCGAATTTATAAGTATATAGCTATAATTTAGAATGATAACTACATTCAATAACATTGACAATGGACTAAAAAATCATTCCAGTCAGTAAGGAAGTATAGTAAATTAATAAAGGTAACTGAGGGGGAAAACGTCATTTTCTTTAATCCTCATAAAGAAAGGTGGGCAGAAAGAGTCCTCCATGCATCTATTCAGACAATGTTTTTGAGCAGTCTATATGCTAGTAAAACTGTATTTTATGTAACTTAGTTTATGTCAATCCTCATAATAGATCAATAAGACTGAAATTATTAGGTTTCTTTTCAAAGACTAAGGCAGGAAAGAAGGTATTTAAGCAAAAGAAGAAAGTCCCTAAATATCTTTTAATCCATTTTAAAAATTTATTTCTAAACAATTATGCTGAATTGTCATGCGTTTTACTTTTTGTTTTCATGCTTATAGATTTCATAGCAATAATTCCTTGGAGAATTTATTTAAGGAGTTTTCAAATTCTTATGAATTCACAATTTAAGAATCTTGAATGATCCACTAATTAATACCTGGAAATCATGCAAATAATTTTAAAAATACCTAATACTAAAGAAATACTGTATTTTTGGTTAAGCAAATTTCTTTGGGACCTCTGATGATGTGTGCTGTAAAAGTCATTGATTGAATTTTTTTCAGATTTCTTATATAATTGGAACTTTATTAGCAAAACGACAGTCCTGGTTCCACCATATCATGAAAAAGCTACTATATCTGCTTCTACTGAATCAAGCTCACACATACTGAAGTGCAAATCTGTTGTAAAACTGCAGATTTTTAGTCCAAAATAGCATTTATTCTGCTCCCTTGTCCATTCTCAAGGTTCCCATATGCTTCCTTACAAGTTCTGCATTTTTTTTAAAAGCAAAGCCACTGGTTGGTTATTTGAAAATATCACCTTGCTAATTGATATAAAGAAGCCCAGCTTGTGAGCCTCTGGCGAGCTCAGGACTAGCCCAGCAGGAACAGGGTGAAGAATGTGTTAAGTGAGCAAGATTCCCCATGAGTCCTTTATTTCTTGTAGTTGTAACTATAGCCTCCAATATCTAATTTTGTTTAAGTAAAGCATCTTTGAATGCTCAAATGGTTTATCCTGGAACCTCTATCCTCATGCTAAACAAAAAATATGGGGAGCTTATCATGCTGAATATGAAGGGAAACAATTAATTCTTTGGTCTGAATTTCTTCTCACTTAATAAATTTCCCTTTAGCAATAAAGCAAAATAACAAAGAATCGCATGAGATAGCTCGAGCACAGCCAGTTTTGTGTTCTCCATCACTGCAAGCTTATCTAGCATTTCCAGCACACTCCATGAACAATTTTTTTGGTTCTGTGTTTAGAATAATAAGTCTTCTTGCCCCACAAATGTTACATTTTTCTTAGGACAATTAAATAAATAATATTTGTTATAATGGAGAGCTCTCTATTTTGCTTTGCCATATTTATGAAAACTGTTATGTAAGGATATGCACTTAGAGGGAAATGTGCAACTTAGTTTTAAATTATCCTGAACAATTACATATATAACTCTGAATCCATATAAGCTATTATTTTGGATTATATGTCCACAATATGCTAATGCAACGTCATGAAATATCAGTGAATTCATTAATCTGATATTAATGCCAAAGCCCTTAATATGCAAACATTTGTGAATTTTATCTTTTTGAAAGTATTTTAATATACTATTGCTGAAGGCAAAATAAGAGTATGTCTAAAAGATACATAAATAGAAGGATATAATTCAAGTAGAGTTGTAAAACAGTACTCAAACAAATCTTTTTTCCAATTAAAGATTGGCTATCTTCTACTTGTGTTCATTTATGTAAAACTGAATAGTACAACATATCATAAAAACTCTGAATTTGTATAAAAACCTAGTTCATTATTTTACTGAAACAAAATGCAATGACTAAATAGTAATATCCAAATTACTTTTATCTACTTAAATATTTGTTATAGTTGTTCTCTATTCCTCTACTTCTTAACAGAAATTTAATTAATAATCACCTCACTTACCAAACATCTGATATCAGAATTCCAACTTTATTTCCTTACAAACTGTATGTTTTATTATAAAGTACAATGTAAAGAAAATGGTTTAGGATGTTTTTCATAAAACATAAATTAATGGCATATTCTCTACATTACAATTCAGGTGAGGCACCACATTAGCCCGAACAGTCATGCATAAGAGTATATGCGCATGTATATTATGCATCTATGATGTGGCATTTTTCAATGGCATGAGGGATGTCTTAAGCTAGTAGCAAGAGGCCTTGATGAATATCATAGGTGATGAAACTGTCTAAAGTCAACAATTTAGCAGCTGATCATACTATCCTTAGGAACAGCTAGTTAGTGGCAATATTAATGCCCTCTTTACAAAGATATTAAGACATATGGATGTCTTAAAGATCAGTCCAATATTTTATATCAATATTTGTCTATTTTCATGCAAATAAGAAATAAAAAGAGAAAAGTAACCAGGAGAGGGGTCAAGATTTCTAAGTTTTTAGGAAGGGTGAAATCAAAGGTAATAGAGCATGTGTCCCGATGAGGCAGATGGAAGGAAGGGGATGAGCAATGAGAAAATAGCATAATGAATCCCTTCTTTGTATTCTAATCAAAAATTAATACAAAATAAAAGATTAAAATTAAAATATGTTACAAAAACATAAGTGTTCCAACAGAAATGTAATTGTATCACAAATAAATCTCAATTGTGTTTAAAAACAGTGAGTTTAAAAGCAACAGGAATGTGCCACATTTTCTTAATCCATTCTTCAGTTGAGGGACATTTAAGTTGTTTCCAGATTCTGGCTATTACAAATAATGCTTCTATGAACATATTTGAATAAATGCCCTTGTAGTAAGATTGAGCATCTTTTGGGTATATGCCCAAGAGTGGTATTGCTGAGTCCTGGGGTAGGTTGAATGCCATTTTTCTGAGAAACTGCCACATTTACACATTAGAGTACTACTCAGGGGTAAAAAACAATGATATCTTGAAATTTGCAGGAAAATTGATAGAAATAGATAAAAAAATTCTGAGTAAGGTAACACAGACCCAGAAAGATGAACATGGTATGTACTCACTCATACGCGGATACTCTCTGTGAAGCAAAGGATATTGAGCCTATAGTTCATGATCTTAGAGAAGCTAATAATGTGAACCCAAAGAAAAACTTACAGAGATTCACCTGGAAATTGGAAACAGACAAGATTGATGACAAAACTGGGAGCATGGAGGATGGGAGGGACTTGAGGGAATTGGATAGTCAAGATGGAGAAAGGACAGAAATGAGAGCAAAGAAAAAGAATTTTGATTGAGAATACCATCAAGGGGCTAGCAAGAAAGCTGACACTGGAGGAATTCTCGGGATTCAACAAGCATGACCATGTTGGGGGCAGTGAACCTCAGATTCTGAAACAATTTGTTTTCCCCTGATCTGAGTGCCTACAGCTGCTCTGAGCATGAGATCCTCAGTAGTTCCTGATGGCAGAAGAGTGGTTTCTGTTTGTTTGGCTTGGGCATGGCTATCTCAATATAAGCTCCCCCTGAACACATTAAAGGGGGCATTCTTAGGGCATTCTGGCTTCAAGGATGACCTGTGTTTTTTCTGTCTGTCTGTAAGTCTCTCTGTCTCTGTGTGTTTGTGGGTTTCAATTTCCAGCCCCTTGCCCAGCTCACGAACTGTATGGCAGCGCATAGAGCACAGACGGGTATCGTGCCCTGCATGACCCCAAATAAGAACTTAAGCAATAGAGGAAAGGGTGCCCAAACTGGTATTGCCCGGTAGTCAGACTGATGAATGTCTTAAATATCACCATAGAACCTTCATCTAGCAACTGATGGAAACAGAGGCAGAGACCTGCCTCAGAGCACTGGACTGAGCTCCCGAAGTCCAGATTAAGAATGAGAATATGAGCAAAGAGGTTAAGACCATGATAGGGACACCCACTGAAACAGTTTACCTGAGCTAATGGGAGCTCAGCAACTCCAGATGGACAGGGAAGGAAACAGCATAGATCCAAGCTAGTCCTTCTGTATGTGGGTGACAGTTGTATGGCTGGGGCAGAGTTAGGGGCCACTGGCAGTGGCGCCAGGATTTATCCCTACTGCTTGTACTGGCATTTTAGGAACCTTTAGTCTTTGGATGGATACCTTGCTCACCCTAGATATAGTAGGGAGGGAGGGCCTTGGGCCTTCCCCAAAGCAATGTGTCTAACCTAGTGGATGGGGGAGGGGTGGAAGCATAAGTGGAGAGGAGAAGAGGGAACTGGGATTGTTATGTATAATGAAAAAAGATAGTTCATTTTCTTTTTTAAATATTTATTAAATTTTTAAATTTTTATTAAAATTTTTTTAAAAAAGACCAAAAAAATGGTTGTTATTCATGCCACCTGTGGCAACGTTTCTCCATGGAGTTTTGGTAAACAGAATATGGAAGGTAAACGGTATGCTATCTGACAGGACACCATTCAAGTTACCACCTGGATGTGCTGGTGCATGTTTGCGTTCCCAGTCTCAGAATTCCAAAGGCTGGGGAAGCAGGATCATGAGTTCAATACAAGCCAGAAAATCATAGCGAATTTTAGATCATGAAATTCTCTCTCTCTCTCTCTTTGTCTGCCTCTCTCATCTCTCAGCTCGCGCTCCCAGAGAGATCGCCTCCCTCCCAGAAAACCTCCTCCCCCGCTCCCTCTCCTTTACCGTCCCAAAAAAAGGGCCTCCCTCCCCATACTTCGCCCTCCCCCCTTCCCCCATCCTCACCCATACCTTCTCCTCCCTCCCTCCCTCCTCCCTCCCTCCCTCCCTCCCCTCTTCCTCTCCCCATACCTTTCTCCCTCCCTGCCTTTCTCCTTCAGCTCCTTCAGTTTTCTTCTATCCCCTTCCCCTCTCCCTCTCCTTCCTTTTTCCTCTCCTCTCCCTCTCTGTCTCTCCTATTTGCGGTTCCCTTTTCCTTCTCCCTCTCCCTTAACCCCCTCCTTACCTACTCATCTGCAGATATTATTAGTTCAGGAATCAGCATCTGCCCTGTTGTTTTAGTGGGTGTAATGAGGCCCATGTAAAATGTCAGTCACTGAAGATGCCTGTGTTGTAGAAAATTATATTAAGGTGTGTTACTTTTGTTCATGCTGCATTTGTTTAACTCTGAAAGCTGTGGTCTTTGCCTGTCTAAAACACTTGATGGTCTTATAAAGAGCTGAATGGCCTATAGTGAGGCAGAAGAAAGGACAGACGAGGCTGGCAGGCAGAGAGAATAAATTGGAGGAGAAATCTGGGAAGCCGGGAAAGAGCAAGATAGAACAAGGAGAAGAGGACTTCAGGAGCCAGCCACCAAGTTACACAGCAAGTTACAGAGAAAAAAAGTAAAGAAAGGTATACCAAAATAGAGAAACATAAAAGCCCTGAGGCTAAAGGTAGACAGGATAATTTAAGCTTGGAGAAGGTGTCAAGAAACAAGTCAGGCTAAGGTCAGGTGTTTATAAGAAAGAATAAGACTCGTGTGTGATTTATTTGGGAGCTGGTTGGCAGACCTCTCACAAAAGAGTAAGTGTAAATGGAGGTGGCACTTTTCTGTCCCAACTGCATGGTCCCAACCAATCACACAAAAATTTATATTGGTTATAAAGTTTTGGCCTATAGTTCAGGCTTATTGCTATCTCTTAGATCTAAATTAACCCATTTTTACTAATCTATGTATTGCCACATAGCCGTGATTTTTACCAGTCTGATGGTATGTTGTTTCTTCAGAGGTTGTTGACTTGTCTCTTAGCTCCGCCCCTCCTCATCTGAGTCCTTGCTTTGATTGCACTGCTTAACCCTATCCTGCCTGGCTATAGGTCAAAGAGCTTTTGTTGTTAACCAATGGGAACAATTCATATTCCAGTGTTCAGAAGCACGCCATAGCAAATAAGAGCCATAAAAATATAATACCAACAAAAATACCCCTGCTAACAGCCTAGTGAATGGGCTTGAAAGTGGCTGCTCAGACTTCCAAATGATCACAGCTCTGTTTCCCTCTGTTGTCTGTTTCCTCATGGGCCACTCTGAACCACAGTCCCCAACTAAGCCATAGACATACCCCTGGTACTCAGACATTCTTTGAGGTGATAACTACTCATTGCTTTACATTTTAAATTTTGGGTTAATTTCTTACAGTAGAAAGACCAATAATATAAAGCATAAAAGAGTGATAAAGTATGTTCAATAGGTAAGAAAGTCAGTTAATGGAGAATCAGAGGCAACAGATTTTGTAATTTGTTAGTAAACTTTTCTAAATGGTCATGAATACACAGAGCATATATGATCACATGGACACAAGGAAAAAGGAAAAGGGGTTTAATGAAAAAATAGAAGGAATTTTATCAAAACTGTGTATTATGCATAAAATAAAATATTGAGTCCTCATTCCTATACATGTCTGTATATGTATACAGAGAAAACACACAAATCCCGTGCAGTTCTGCAGATCAAACCCAGCAGTATGTGCAGCATGCTGGCCAATCACACACTGAACTGCATCGCCAGCAGTTTTTAATTAATATCAGTTATATATTTCTTCTGTTTAATTGAATGATTGCTGTTTTGTTCCTCATAGAGCAAACACATACTTTTCAAAGTTTTGCACTATATACTTTTTAAATAATTCACAAAATTCTATTTTGGGATCTTAGCAATACATAGAGAACTGAAAATGGCTTCGTACAAATGCTGCAGCAGTAATAGAGAGAACATTAAGTAATTTCCTTTATGGAGGAGCCTATCTGAAGGAGTCTTTTTGTTTCATTCAATGCAGAGGATATTTACATATCAAAAGTTATAGCATATACTTAGCCAAATAAAAACCAAATCTTCATAACTAAAATATAGTTTAGCCACATAATCATTATTGCGAAAACATTTGATGAATCTACAAAATCTACAAGTTACTCCCTATAAGTGACTAAATATCTATCTATAAGATGTTCAAGTATCATTTTAGTGTGTGTATGTGTGTGTGCATGCACATGTGTATGTGCGTGCACACAGGTCTATGTGTGTGCATGTACATGTGTATGTGTGTGTACACAGGTGTGTGTGTATGTGTGTGTGCACCGGGGTGTATGTGTGTGTGTGTTCAAGTATCATTTTAGTGTGTGTGTATGTGTGTGTGTGCATGCACATGTGTATGTGCGTGCACACAGGTGTGTGTGTATGTGTGTGTGCATGCACATGTGTATGTGTGCATGCACATGTGTGTGTGCACCAGGGTGTATGTGTATATGTGTTCAAGTATCATTTTAGTGTGTGTGTATGTGTGTGTGTGTGTGTGCATGTACATGTCTATGTGTGTGCACCTGGGTGTGTGTGTGTGTGTTTGTCTGTGTGTGTGTGTGTGTGTGTGTGTGTGTGTGCACGCACATGCATTATATTACTTCTTGGTGAGCAGGGTGGACTCAGACAAAAAATGTGGAGGAGTTAGCTGAATTTGTCAAATGCAACTATTCTTCCTGCAAAGTTAGAGGCTTTCCCCTTGAATGATTAAGATCTCCACTACACATAACTCCAAGCATGCATCCAGACTGCAGTTGTTGAAGTGCAGTATGTTAGAAAATAGTAAATGGTGTCTTTGGTGGTCTGGGTAATATTTTCTCAACATTACGATTATGAATAAATTTCTTTAGACTGAATGAAACTTTCTTAAAAGAAAAAAATGAATGGCAGTGAATTCAATGAACAAACCCAAGATTGGAGGTTCATTTTAGGAAGGAGTATGGTCTATATGGTCTCAGGTCTCATTGACTACACACCTGAGATACTGCTTTATATCATCCTTTAACCTATATTAAGACCCAAGGTTTTTTAATGTGTTTTCAAGAATCATGATATTTATCATTGTCATTATGGAATATTTCTTCAAAATCATGCCAGTGGAGAAAACAAAGAGGCTGTGTTTTATTTGAAAGATTCATACTTTTATTTTTCTTTCATTGAATTTAGATTTTTTATGCCAGTACCAAGCTGTTTTCAATATTGTAGCTCTGTAATAGAGTTTGAAATCAGGGATGGTAATGCCTCCAGAAGTTCCTTTATTGTATAAGATTGTTTTGGCTATCCTGGGTTTCTTGTTCTTCCATATAAAGTTGATTATTGTCCTCTCAAGATCTGTGAAGAATTTTGATGGGATCTTTAAGGGGATTGCATTAAATCTATAGATTGCCTTTGGTAGAATTGCCATTTTTACTATGTTAATCCTCCCAATCCAAGAGCAAGGGAGATCCTTCCATTTTCTGGTATCCTCTTCAATTTCTTCAAAGACTTAAAGTTCTTGTCAAATAGATCCTTCACTTCCTTGGTTAGAGTTACCCCAAGATATTTTATGCTATTTGTGGCTATCGTGAAAGGTGACGCTTCTCTGATTTTTTTCTCTGCTTCCTTATCCTTTGTATATAGGAGGGCAACTGATTTTTTGGAGTTGATCTTGTATCCTGCTACGTTACTGAAGGAGTTTATCAGCTGTAGGAGTTCTTTTGTGGAGTTTTTCAGGTCGCTTATGTACAGTATCATATCATCTGCAAATATTCTATTGTTGTGAAGAGAATCCATGACCAAAGCAACTCTTGTAAAATAAAGTATTTAAAGTTGGGGCCAACTTACTGTTTTAGAAGGTTAGTATCTGTTCAGCATGTGAGAAAGTAAACATGCATGGCATTGGAACACTAGCTGAGAGCTTTACATTTTGATCCACAGGTAGCAGGCAAAGAGAAAACTCTTAGCTTGTCATCCTCAGTTAAATGCTTTCTCCAACAAAGCTACACCCTCTAATCCTTCTCAAAGAGTTCCATAAACTGGGGACCAATAATTCAAATCTATCAGCCTATGGGAGCCATTCTTATTCAAACCACCACAGCTGCCCACTGCAAAACTCTTCTCTGACCAAAGTTGAGGGCAACCCTAGTCTATATGTCTAAGTAAATGCTTAGAAAGCAATTGACTATGTGTACAATTAGCAAGACATCAATCCCTCATCATGAACTGTGATCATAGAAGCCTTCAGTATGAATCCACACTAAGGAACCAGGAATGTATTTCTTCTATAAATTCAGCATCAAACTGAATTTAAAAGCGTAAGACTATACATCATGCCTTTGTTGCCTCAGTGGACATATCTTGCCTACCAGTGTCTTGGTATACTTAGCACCCATTGATGCCCTTAGGGGCAAACACAAAACTAGTCCCTTCCCTGCCCATATTCAGAACATTTTGTTGATCAAAATATAGGTGCTTATAAAACCATCTGAAATCATTGCCAGGGAAGTTTCACTCTACCACATATTACACATATTCACTTGACAGTGAAGGGTAATCTTGTTATTTAAGGATTCCATTGTTCCAAATTCACCTAGTCACTAAAGTGTGCTCATAACCCCACATCAATAATTACAGTGCATCTGTGAACATGTGTGCAGAGTATCAAAGCATTGTTGCCTTCAGTTCAGCTTCCACCCTGAGGTTGAGTAACATGCTATTTTTTTTTAAGATTATACTGTATAGGAGTATCTATTTTCAGATCCACTCATTGTCATGTTGTCTTATTGCTCTAGTAAAGATTAGAGAGAGCATGTCACTCTTTAGCCTAGGCTAGCCTAAAATTAATAATCCTTCTGGACCAGCCACCAAGATGGTGGTATTACAAGTATGAGTCTTTCCTCTCCCAACTTTGAGAAACAATGATATCTATTTAACTTTTCTAAGCACAAAATGTATGTGTGCTATCCCCTCTTGTCCCAGGCTTGAACTTTAGGAGATTAAATTCAAATCTAGAAGAGACTCACATGATTTCATCTTATTTGCTGAATTTGACAGAAATCTTGAAAGAAGTTGAGTTAATACAATCCTCTTTAAGTCTCTAACATCAATACTATTTCTCTGTTTTATGAGAAAGAAAATGACACTTTGAATGAATACATTCAAAGTGGTTTGAATCTCAGTCTCTGAAAAAGTTTATTCTGAATCAAGGTGTAATTATAAAAGTAATTCTCCCAGTTAAAGATTCTGTAATGGTGATTGATTGCTTTCAACTTCCTGATTTTAGAGAGCTGGAATATTACAGATCTGAAGCCAAATTATCTTCACCTATATATGGTCTCTTTAATGGTCAATGATTGCCCATGTCTGTGACATAAAGTCTTATTAGTCATCAGTAAAAGCTTTACTGTATTAATTTCACTGGGATCTACCACCCCAAAGTTTTAGGATGCCATCAGACAATACATTAAACTTCTAACAGTTATCTCTACTTTTCGGTAAAACTTCATACCATATTTTTCTCACTAATGTATTTGGGAAAACACCTGGATGTATGAAGTTATTTTGTTCTATAACTATAAAAACTCAAAGAAACCATTTCCCCTTTGAAGCATATTATATAGGAAAACTAAAATCCATGTGTCCAGGCCATGGTCACTCATTTGACTCAGAATAAACTACATTTTAACTTTTTTTGATACTTCACATCATGCATTCCAATCCCACTTATCTCCCCATTTCCTCAAATCTGCCTCTGCCCTTGCAACCTCTCTCCTAAATCAAAACCAAAATTAAAAGAAAGACCAAAAGACAAACCAAATAAAGAAACAAAAATAAGAAGAAGAGTAATACCAAGAAAAGAGAAAGAGGAAGGGAAAGAAGAACAAGATAAACAAGAACAAAAGAAGAGAAGAAGGAATAAAGAAGGAAGAAGAACAGGAGCAAGAATAAGAATAAGAAGAACATTGTCATGGAAGCTGTAGTGTATCCCATTGAGGTTAGGCACGCTGTTTACCCTTCGTACATTAATCTTTACTTGCAAGTATTCGTTGCCATGAGTCATTGGTTGGTGGGAGGCTTCTGGTTTCTGCTACACCACTAACAATAGGTTCCTACTAGGGCTCTTCTTCGGGTTCTTGTTGTCCTGTGTTGTGGAGATCCTGATGATGTTAATCAACAGGTTTGTCCCATTCACATGCTCCAACAGTTCAGAGATAAGGTGGATGTTGGGGTGGGCCAACTCATAGTCCTCGTTCTAGGCCTGGGTGGTAGCTGGGTTGGTCAGTCCTCCGGCTACCTTCATCAATACTGTCCAGCACTGCCTCAGCTAGCCCACCCAATGCAGCCTGCAGCAAGGAGCAGGGCCAGTTTTCCTGTTCTCAGGGCCTCAGATCTGGGTTACCCACATTCACATCACCACTCTTTTGCCCAGGTGAGGCATAGGGTCCTCTCTCCGGATGGCTGAACAGGGCATACGATGGGAGAAGGGTAAGCTCTCTTGCTCTCAGTCCTTCAGGGAAGATTCACCTGCAAAACCCTCCATCACAGGGTCAGCTCTATTGTATAGCCCACATAGGATGCACTCACCCATCTGTCCCTAGGACCAGTTCTTTTGCCTGCCTCAGGTAGCAAGGGGTAGAGGAGGGAGAGAGAGCATCATTCCCTCACCCATGCCACTGTATGACAGATGAGGGGACAGGATTCTACTGCACCTCAGACCCACAGAGCTGGCTCATCTGAGACCCACAAAACAGGGTTAACTCTAGTGCTAGTCTTGACCCTCCCCAGCTGCAGCACACAATAGAGTGGGCTCTGCACCCCAGCTGGGCAGCAGAAAAAAAATCTTAATCCCTTTGAGTTGAGAGCTGCATTTTGCAACAACAATAACAGCAAACAGCAACAAAACAAAACAAAAAAATGAAAAGAAAGAAAGCAAAGACCTTCACTATGTGGTTTGCCTAAAATGGGACAAATCTTCAAATGTTAGGTGTCAGATTTGAAAGGTTTACATTATTCTATAGAAGTTGTTTAAAACAGTGTATTATCCTACAGTCCTTGTTAGCTAGGATCCACAATCCTTGGGTATCAATTTCCTGGATGGTGGGATCCATCATTTTATAAGTGTGAGCTTCTCCCTCTGCTCGAGACCACTGTAACTGACTCCTTCACCACCCCAATCAAGCGTTTTCCACCTCTTTAATGACACTTGCTCAGAAAGCTGTACTTAGAAGAAATACTCCTTCTCAAAGGAGATCTCATTTCATTTTTAAAATACCTAGATATTTACAAATCTGTTTGGGAGGTAAATAAAAAAAAAAAAACAGTTAACACCAACGGTTCATCCCATTTAGATTTTTTTGTTTCCAGTTTATTTACTTTTTATTAAAAATTGCCATCTCCTCCTCTCCTCCTCCCCCTTCCCTCCCCTCCCCTCCACCCATACCCCCACTCCCTCCCTCTCCAGGCCAAAGAGCCATCAGGGTTCTCTATACTATGTTGAGTCCAAGGTCCTCCCAACTCCCTCCAGGTCCAGGAAGGTGAGCAACCAAACTGACAAGGCTCACACAGAGCCCGTCCATGTCATAGAGACCAAGCCCATCGCCATTGTCCTTGGCTCCTCGGTCAGCATTTACCATCAGCCACTTTCAGAGAGTCCGATTTGGTCGCATGTTCCATCAGTCCCATTCCAAGTGGACTTGGTGGTCTCCCATTAGTTCTGTCCTGCCGTCTCAGTGGGTGAACGCATCCCTCATGGTTCTGACTTTCTTTTTCATGATCTCTCTCCTTCTGCTCCTCATCAGAACTTTGGGAGCTCAGTCCTGTGCTCCAATGTGGGGCTCTGTCTCTATCTCCATCCATCGCCAGGTGAAGGTTAAGGCTCACAGTGAGCCCGTCCATGCTGCAGAGTTCACATTCATTGCCGTTGTCCTTGGTTTCTCAGTCCTCCTCCACCATCAGCCACATTCAGAGAGCCCGGTTTGGTCCCCTGTTCCATCAGTTCCATTCCAACTGGACTTAGTGGTCTCCCGTTAGATCTGTCCCAATGGGTAAACGCACTCCTCACGGTCCTGACTTCCTTGCTCATGATCTCCCTCCTATTGCTCCTCATCGGGACCTTGGGAGCTCAGTCCGGTGCTCCTATGTGGGGCTCTGTCATTTTCTCCATCCAATGCCAGGTGAAGGTTCTATGGTGATATGCAAGATATTCATGAGTATGGCAATAGGATCTGGACATTTCTGGCAACCTCTCCTCAGCTGCCCAAGGATCTAGCTGGGGGCGTCTTCCTGGACACCTGGGAACCCCTCTAGAGTCAAGCCTCTGCCAACCCTAGAATGGCTCCCTTAAGTAAGATATATAATTCCTTGTTCCCATATCCACCCTTTCTATATCCCAACCATCCTATTCCCCAAGCTCTTCCCATCCTCCACTTCACACTTTTCACGCCCCACCACCCTCCCCCCATCCCACCCCACCCCTATGTTCCCATTTTTTGTCCGGCAATCTTGTCTACTTCCAGTATCCAGGAGGATAACTATATGTTTTTCTTTGGGTTCACCTTCTTATATAGCTTCTCTAGGATTTTTACGAATTATAGGCTCGAAGTCCTTTATTTATGGCTAGAACCCAATTATGAGTGAGTACATCCCATGTTCATCTTTTTGGGCCTGGGTTACCTCGCACAGGATGGTGTTTTCTATTTCCCTCCATTTGCATGCAAAATTCAAGATGTCATTGTTTTTTACCGCTGAGTAGTATTCTAGCATGTATATATTCCACACTTTCTTCAACCATTCTTCCACTGAAGGGCATCTAGGTTGTTTCCAGGTTCTGGCTACAAATAATGCTGCTATAAACATAGTTGAACAGATGCTTTTGTAATATAATTTTATGTAATATGTAAATTCCCAAGAGTGGGATTGCTGGGTCCTGGGGTGGGTGGATCCCAAATTTCCTGAGAAACCTCCACACTTCTTTCCAAAGCGGTTGCACAAGTTTGCATTCCCACCAGCAATGGATGAGTGTACCCTTTACTCCACATCCTCTCCAGCAAAGGCTATCATTGGTGTTTTTGATTTTGGCCATTCTGACAGGTGTAAGATGGTATCTTAACGTTGTTTTGATTTGCATTTCCCTGATTGCTAAGGAGGTTGAGCATGTCCTTAAGTGTCTTTTGGCCATTCGAACTTCTTCTGTTGAGAATTCTCTGCTCAGTTCAGTGCCCCATTTTTTAATTGGGTTCATTAGCATTTTAAAGTCTAGTCTCTTGAGTTCCTTATATATTTTGGAGATCAGACCTTTGTCTGTTGTGGGGTTGGTGAAGATCTTTTCCCAGTCAGTAGGCTGCCTTTTTGTCTTAGTGACAGTGTCCTTTGCTTTACAGAAGCTGCTCAGCTTCAGGAGGTCCAATTTATTCAATGTTGCCCTTAATGTCTGTGCTGCTGGGGATATACGTAGGAAGCGGTCTCCTGTGCCCAAATGTTGTAGAGTACTTCCCACTTTATCCTCTAACAGGTTCAGTGTGTTCAGATTGATATTGAGGTCTTTAATCCATTTGGACTTGAGTTTTGTGCATGGTGATAGACACGGATCTACTTTCATTCTACAGGTTGACATCCAGTTATGCCAGCACCATTTGTTGAAGATGCTTTCTTTCTTCCATTGTGTGCTTTTAGCACCTTTATCAAAAATCAGGTGTTCATAGGTTTGTGGGTTAAGATCTGGGTCTTCTATTCGATTCCATTGGTCGACTTCTCTATTTTTATGCCAATACCAAGCTGTTTTCAATACTGTAGCTCTGTAATAGAGTTTGAAGTCAGGGATGGTAATGCCTCCAGAAGTTCCTTTATTGTATAAGATTGTTTTGGCTGTCCTGGGTTTCTTGTTCTTCCATATAAAGTTGATTATTGTCCTCTCAAGATCTGTGAAGAATTTTGATGGGATCTTTAAGGGTTTTGCATTAAATCTATAGATTGCCTTTGGTAGTATTGCCATTTTTACTATGTTAATCCTCCCAATCCAAGAGCAAGGGAGATCCTTCCATTTTCTGGTATCCTCTTCAATTTCTTTCTTCAAAGACTTAAAGTTCTTGTCAAATAGGTCTTTCACTTCCTTGGTTAGAGTTACCCCAAGATATTTTATGCTATTTGTGGCTATCGTGAAAGGTGACGCTTCTCTGATTTCTTTCTCTGCTTCCTTACATAGGAATATAGGAGGGCAACTGATTTTTTGGAGTTGATCTTGTATCCTGCCACGTTACTGAAGGAGTTTATCAGCTGTAGGAGTTCTTTGGTGGAGTTTTTCGGGTCGCTTATGTACACTATCATATCATCTGCAAATAATGAAAGTTTAACTTCTTCCTTTCCAATTCGAATCCCCTTGATCCCCTTGTTTTGTCTTATTGCTATTGCTAGAACTTCAAGTACTATATAGAAGAGATAAGGAGAGAGTGGACAGCCTTGTTGCGTTCCTGAATTTAGTGGGATGGCCTTGAGTTTCTCTCCATTTAATTTGATGTTAGCTGTCGGCTTGCTGTAAATAGCCTTTATTATATTTAGGAATGACCCCTGTATTCCTAATCTCTCCAAGACCTTTATCATAAAGGGGTGCTGAATTTTGTCAAATGCTTTTTCTGCATCTAGTGAGATGATCATATGGTTTTTATCTTTCAGTTTATTTATATGATGGATTACATTGATAGATTTTCGTATGTTGAACCAGTCCTGCATCTCTGGGATGACGCCTACTTGATCATAGTGGATAATTTTTCTAATGTGTTCTTGGATTCTGTTTGCCAGTATTTTATTGAGAATTTTTGCATCGATGTTCATGAGTGAGATTGGCCTGTAATTCTCTTTCTTGGTTAAGTCTTTGTGTGGTTTTTTACACACAAAGGTAATTACAATTTTTTACAGGGTAATTGTAGCTTCATAAAAGGAATTTGGCAATGACTGTTCTGTTTCTATATTATGAAATACCTTAAGGAGTATAGGTATTAGGTCTTCTTGGAAGTTCTGGTAGAATTCTGCATTGAACTCATCAGGTCCTGGGCTCTTTTTGGTAGGGAGGTTTCTGATAACAGTTTCTAATTCTTCGCGACTAACAGGACTATTTAGAGCATTTTGGTAAATGGTACTTATTTAAAAAAGTGTCCATTTCTTTTACATTTTCCAATTTTGTGGCATACAGGCTTTTGTAGTAAGATCTAATGATTCTTTGGATTTCCTCTGTGTCTGTGGTTATGTCCCCTTTTTCATTTCTGATCTTATTAATTTGTGTGTTCTCTCTCTGCCGTTTGATTAGTTTGGCTAGGGGTTTGTCAATCTTGTTGATTTTCTCCAAGAACCAGCTTTTTGTTTCATTGATTCTTTGGATTGTTTTCTGTGTTTCTATTTTGTTGATTTCTGCCCTCAGTTTGATAATTTCCAGTCTTCTACTCCTCCTAGGTGAGTCTGCTTCTTTCTTTTCTAAAGCTTTCAGGTGTGCTGTTAAGTCTCCAATGTGTGCTTTCTCCGTTTTTTTTTAAGTGGGCACTTAGTGCTATGAATTTTCCTCTTAGCACTGCTTTCATAGTGTCCCATAAGTTTGAGTATGTTGTGTCTTTATTTTCATTAAATTCAAGAAAGACTTTAATTTCTTTCTTTATTTATTCCTTGACCCAGCTGTGGTTCAGTAGTTGACTGTTCAGTTTCCATGAGTTTGTAGGCTTTCTGGGGGTAGCATTGTTGTTGAATTCTAATTTTAATCCATGGTGATCCGATAAGATGCAGGTGGTTACTAATATGTTTTCATAACTGTGGAAGTTTGCTTTGTTACCGAGTATGTGGTCAATTTTCGAAAAGGTTCCATGAGCCGCAGAGAAGAAGGTATATTCTTTCCTGTTTGGGTAGAATGTTCTATAGATGTCTGTTAAGTCCATTTGGTTCATTACCTCTATTAAGTCTCTTAATTCTCTGTTAGGTTTCTGTCGAATTGACCTGTCCATTGGTGAAAGAGGAGTGTTGAAGTCTCCCACTATCAGTGTGTTTGGTTTGATGGCTGTCTTGAGTTCTAGTAATGTTTCTTTTATATAAGTGGGTGCTTTTGTATTAGGGGCATAGATATTCAGGATTGAGACTTCATTCTGATAAATTTTTCCTGTAATGAGTATAAAGTGTCCCTTTCCATCTCTTCTGATTGATTTTAGTTTGAAGTCAACTTTGTTAGAAATTAGTATGGCCACACCGGCTTGTTTCTTAGGTCCATTTGCTTGATAAACCTTTTCCCAACCCTTTACTCTGAGTAGGTGTCTGTCTTTGTGGTTGAGGTGTGTTTCTTGTAAACAGCAGAATGTTGGATCCTGTTTTCGTATCCAATCTCTTAGCCTATGCCTTTTTATAGGTGAATTGAGTCCATTGATATTAAGTGATATTAATGACCAGTGGATGTTAACTTCGGTTGTCATTTTTTATTTGGTAGTAGAGATTGTGTGTTTCCTTTCTTTGCGATGTGCTGGTGAAGGGTCGCTAGATGTCTGAGTTATTTTGGGCAATGCTGGACTCCTTTGTTTGTGAATTTCCTTCTATTACTTTTTGTAAGGCTGGATTTGTGACTACGTATTGTTTAAATTTGTTTTTATCCTGGAATATTTTGTTTTCTCCATTTATAGTGAATGAAAGCTTGGCTGGGTATAGTAATCTGTGCTTGCATCCATGGTCTCTTAGTTTCTGCAAAACATCTATCCAGGACCTTCTGGCTTTCATGGTTTCCATAGAGAAGTAAGGTGTTAGTCTGATAGGTTTACCTTTATATGTTACTTGACCTTTTTCCTTTGCAGCTCTTAATATTCTTTCTTTATTCTGTATGTTTTGTGTTTTGATTATAATATGGCGAGGGGATTTTTTTTTTTTTTTGAGCCAGTCTATTTGGTGTTCTGTAAGCTTCTTGAACCTTAATAGGAATATCTTTTTATAGGTTTGGGAAGTTTTCTTCTATAATTTTATTAAATATATTTTCTGAACCATTGAGCTGTATTTCTTCTCCTTCTTCTATGCCTATTATTCTTAGGTTTGGTCTTTTAATTGTGTCCCAGATTTCCTGAATGTTTTGTGATGAGGATTTGTTGGATTTGCTGTTTTCTTTGATCAGTGCATTTATTTTCTCTATGGTATCTTCAGAATCTGAGATTCTTTCTTCTATCTCTTGTATTCTGTTGGTTATGCTTGTTTCTGTAGTCTCTGTTCGTTTACATAGATTTTCCAAATCCAGCTGGCCCTCGGGTTGTTTTTTCTTCCTTGCCTCCATTTCAGTTTTCAAGTCTTGCACTGTTTCCATTATCTGTTTGATTGTTTTTTCTTGGTTTCCTAGGATATCGTTTACGGATTTACTCAATTCTTCAAACTTTTTGTTATTCTTCTCGTCCATTTCCTTAAGGGAGTTTTTCACCTCCTGTTTAAGGGACTCTATTACTTTCATAAAGTCAATTTTTTCTACTTCTTCTTGATTAGTGTGTTCAAGTCCTCCTATTATAAGTTCGCAGGGTTCTGGTGCTTTCATGTTGTTTTTCAAATTGTTGGAGGAATTCTTGCATTGGCGCCTGCCCATTTGTTCATCTGAATAATCGCCTTTGGGTCTTCCTTTAGAAGTTCAATTCACCAAAATGAATTAAATTCACTCACCCCAATGAATGATGGATCCTCTGGGAGACTGTCAGGTCTCCTTGCAGGCCAAACAGCTCACTGACAAAGGGCCTACCTTGCTGCAGGCAGTCTAATAAAGGAGGGGACCTCCCACCGGCCTGGGCGCACTCAATTCCAGGACCCCAGCACCCAAACAGGCTGAGCTGTGTGATTTTGTGGCCCCAAAGACAGGAGGATGAGGGGGGGATTATGGGTGCAAGCTGGGAGGGGACAGGAAGAGAGAGGCAGTATCCGGGGAGAATATCCCCTGCAGGAAGAGCAGGAAGTGTGCGGGTGGCAGGGGGAGTTGTGGAATGTCGGTGGTACCTCTCCTGGCAGCTGCCACGATTTGGGCACTCACTCCTCACTCACCCCAAAGAGCGATGGATCCTCTGGCAGACTGTCAGGTCCCCTTGAAGGCCAAGCAGCTCTCTGACAAAGGCCTACCGCAGGCAGGCTAATGTAGGAGGGGACCTCCCACTGGCCTGGGTGCACTCAATTCCAGGTCCCCAGCGCCCAAACAGGCTGAGCTGTGGGATTTTGTGGCCCCAAAGACAAGAGGATGGGGGGGGGGGGGATTCTGGGTACAAGCTGGGAGGGGACAGGAAGAGAGAGGCATAATCCGTGGAGAATAACCCCTGCAGGAAGAGCAGGAAGTGTGGGGGTGGCGGGGGGGGGGGGGGGGGGGGGGGGGAGGGGGGGGAGTTGTGGAATGTAGGTGGTCCCTCTCGAGGCAGGTGCCGAGGTTCGGGCACTCACTCCTCACTCACCCCAAAGAATGATGGATCCTCTGGCAGACTGTCGGGTCCCCTTGCAGGCGAAGCAGCTCTCTGACAAAGGCCTACCTCGCTGCAGGCAGATTAATGTAGGAGGGGACCTCCCACCAGCCTGGGTGAGCTCAATTCCAGGTCCCCAGAGCCCAAACAGGCTGAGCTGTGGGATTTTGTGGCCCCAAAGTCAGGAGGATGAGGAGGGGGGAGGGGGGGAGGATTCTGGGTGCAAGCTGGGAAGGGACAGTAAGTGAGAGGCAGTATCCTGCTGCCTTGGTTCGGGCACTCACTCCTCACTCACCCCAAAGAATGATGGATCCTCTGGCAGACTGTCAGGTCTCCTTGCAGGCCAAGCAGCTCTCTGACAAAGGCCTACCTTCCCGCAGGCAGGCTAATGTAGGAGGGGACCTCCCACAGGCCTGTGTGCACTCAATTCCAGGTCCCCAGCGCCCAAACAGGCTGAGCTGTGGGATTTTGTGTCCCCAAAGACAGAAGGATGAGGCGGGGGAAAGGGGGAGGATTCTGGGTGCAAGCTGGGAAGGGACAGGAAGAGAGAGGCAGTATGCCGCAGTTTGGGCACTCACTCCTCACTCACCCCAAAGAATGATGGATCCCCCTATTTAGATTTTTGTAGAGAAAATAATCAATTTCTGTCTTTTCACCTGATTTTTTTCATGTACTAAACCTTTCAAAATCTTTCACTGCTAAATTCTCAGACCAATAGAGAAATAAACATTATAAAATTAAAAAGCAGTTGAACAAATATATTTTTAATTTTTTGAAGACTGCAATTGTCTTATGTCATTTGATATAAATTTCCATCAATAAACCAAAAGGTTCACTAACCCCTCATTGAAAGAAAGAATGCCAACAAACATTTGCAAGTTTCTCTGTAGAAATTAATGTATACTTAAAGAATTGCATGCAACTGGAAGTTGAGAGTCTAGGGAGACCTCAGAACCACAGAGTAATAGACAGATATATGGGGAGCAATGGAGAGGGAAAGAAAAGAAAGGAAGGCATCAGAGAGGGAAGGAAATGTTAAGGTTTGCTTTGTTACCATACATTATAAGCTTCTAACAGAACCATGAAAAATTATGGAATTTTACCTTTATCTCTAACATTCTTCTCTTTACAAGTATAAAATGCTTTTAAATATATACTTATAAGTGAGCCCTATCTATGTTTTTTAAATAAACACAGAATTCACAACTTTCTGTAGAAGGCAAAAGAGAAGTCATGAATATGCAAATGCGTTGTAAATAGCCAACAGATATGCAAATATGAGGTATTTCTAATAAATTCTGTGGCAAAATAATTATCAGTAAGAGTATACAACTATTTTTGGCTTCCATTGAGTTGAAACAGTCCATTGTGACTCCTAATAGACTGTAATTTTTAGTAAGCAGAGACCCCTAAAACTCATTAAGCTTAAGTATATAAGGGCATAGAGACTTATTTCCACATATAAGCCCTAGGCTACATGGTCAGTCCTTAATCTTTTTCTTACAGATAAATATTGTTTTCATCCATTACTAATTTTTAGAGAATGCATCCACAGTTGCATATTTGCTATTCACTACAACCCTGTTAAAGTTATCAGTGTTGTTATTTGGCAAATAAAATAATTGGACAGGCTAAGGAGGTCACCTGTTATTTTATGTCCATAAAAATAGAGCTAAGTGTTTGTAGGTTGTGGCAGTGTTATTGGCAGAATTTTCACAATAGTACTCATAATTATGACTTGTATGAAGTAGCTCTAGATTCAAAAATAGAGACTTAGAAAAAAAAACAGGGTATCCATGACATTTAAGCATCAAATTGATCATAAAGAATGTCATAGTCAATTGTAGGTTAGGCATATTCATATGCATTCTATGATGACTGTGATTATCCCTTAGAAAACCAGCTGCAGGTTGAAAATAATATGAGATTTCTAAATGTTACCACAATGTTTTCGCCTTATTCTCTTCATCTTCCCCATTTCTCAGGACAATTAGGACAGCTTTGATGTTTATACATAAAAGATTTCAAATTCGATGTTTTTCAAGAAAATGTCTATTCTTGGCTCATCTCGAATTTTAGTAAGCCATCTTACATCATCCACCTGTGCTTTGGCATTTAGAGAAAAATATATTGCAGAACAATCCTTGCAGGAAATAGTTCTTCAGACTGCACAGTTATAGAATGATATGAAATTAGTCTTCTGAGAAAAGCTTTGCAAAAGGATAGCACTGGAGAGGAAATATTCTTTTATGGTTAATCAAGTTGTTTCAATAGCTGGATTCAAGACATATTTCAATGAAGCCTAAAATCTTGTCCTTAAACATCTATTATTTGATTTCCCAACAGATAATTTCTAATAGGTCTATATTTTCATTAGAATGTTCTTTCTGTTCATAACTGTAATCTTTCAGAATATATCTAATTAATACACATCTCTTCTTTGAAACTTTATCCTCCTTCTTACTCTGACCAGGCATCTATACACCTATAAAAATGCATAGTTGACAGTATAAATAGGTACTAACTTTAAACATCTGGTTGACTGGAGCACAGGAGAGGGCTCAGCAAGTAAAGCGACTGCAGTGCAATAATAAGGTCCTGGGTTTGAATCCTTAGCAACCACATTGAAGCTTGAAATAGCAGCAGGTTCCATTAATCCCAGAACTTGAGAAGTGGAGGCAGGAGGATGCCTGGGATTTCCGACCTAGAAATCTAGCCATATTCATGAACTCTAGCTTCAATAAGGTGGGGGTCACCTTGAGGAAGGACTCTATCAGTGGGGAAGTTATGCCAGCATGCATACATAATTTAGTAACTCCAGTAACCACGTAAAAATCTGGACTACATGTCATGTCTCTGTCATACTTGCACCGAGGTGTCAGAAACAGTGTCATGGAGCTCGCAATCCACATCATTAGGACATTTAGGCAACATCCAGTTAAAGGGAGAGACACTATCTCAATATTAAGGTGGAGAAGAGATTGAGAAAGGCACCCAACATTGACCTCTGGCCTTTACCCTCACATGAACTTAAGTATATACACACCCTCACACATGCAGCTACACATGAAAATGTACATAACCATACGTGACACATAACGACACAACCAATTTATACCAAAAAATAGATAAATACAGATATGACAGATATAAATATATAGATGATGAATGGATAGATAAATGATAGATAGATAGATAGATAGATAGATAGATAGATAGATAGATAGATAGATAGATAGATACGAAAGTTACATAGGGAAGAAAGCAACTGAGGAAGATACCTTGCATTGACCCCTGATCTTCAAATGCACACAAATAAATGAGGTGGAGTGCTACAATCAATTTTTGATTAAGAGAGACATTTGAGAAGCATGGAAGGAATCCTTTCCACTTTCTGTATTTAAGAAGTTCATTTCATTTTTTTTTTTTTGGCTTTTAAAACATCTACTTGGAAAAGTGACAAGCAAAACCAGGGGGTACAAAGCATATGCAGCTTCACAGGTCCTTGAAAGAGATATCACTTGATTTTGCAGCTCATATAATAATCGATAGCAGAGGACACTCTGGGCTTGTGAATTAAAATAAGAAAAGTGAAGTCAGTCTTTTAAAAATCTCTGAATACAAGCTGCTCACCCAATTAAGAAAGAGCATTCACTTTCAGGCAAGCATGTAGGAAGGGGCAGATAATTGCAGCTGTCTATGTCAACCTTGCAAAAAGCTTTCCAAAATCATTAAGCATTCAGAAATTTTGTTCAGCCTGCAAAATTTCCGTGAACTGTACTCACACTTATTAAAACCACTCCCTGGCCATTTTCACCCACTCTTAGAATCCCCCGTGTCATTAAGTCAACACCTGGCAACCACTTCCTTGAAAAAGATAATGATTTTTTTCTCACCATCATAAATTTATATCAAAATGAAAATGAAAGGCACTAGAAATATGTCCCAGAGAATGTTAAATTTCCCTCAGGACTGTATCAAAATGATGCAGAAATAGCTATGCTTTTCGTATTCTTACTGCATATGCCATGAAACAGATTGTACACAGATTGCCACCGAAATGATCCTTTACTTTAGTGTCATATATATACAGTGCACAATTAATATGTGAGTTTTTAAAACTATATTTCCCCATTGCTAGAACTTGTTCATAAAGTTTAAAGTGTTTTTTATGTTTAGTTATACACAGGAAATACTTGTAAGAAACCATAAATAAGGAATGAATAAAAACCTCCCCTTACCCGATGCACACCTTCCTGATATTCCACAGAGACCAGAGACTGTCCACGGAGTGGCCTCTGACAGGCTGCTCAGCTGCTCCTTATTTCACATTTGTTGTGCTTGGAGCCTTATTCCTCATGGGATTTCCATGTGTTTGTCCTTCTGGGCACATTCTCTCCTGAATCTGACAGACAGCCATTGCTACAGGAACAGTTAGCAGACCTCAATCTGCTACCAGTATCAGTCTGAAAAAGTACTTCACTCCTAATTAGTTTCCCCGTGTGTATTTTCCACCTCAATTTGGAAGCTAAATCCACCTAGAAAACACTAGAATTCCTCTTACTGTAAATTGCAAGCTTTAAAAAGAACCAAGGCCAATGGCAGTGGCCTCTAAACTGGCCTGGGTTCAGTGGTCACCATGTGCTATTTTCTTCTCTAACTCTTAGTGCCAAGCAGACTCCTGCTGGGCCTGGAGCAGTCCTCCTGGGATCACTGTGAATGATGACATTTAAAATTCATACTCTGTACTACTGCCCATTAGCCATTGCTGGAACTGGTTTTCACACCAGAGGATGCAGCCCACTAGAGAAATGAGACATCTTCACCTTCCCTAATGAAAGTGAAATCTGCAAGGAGCTTGGGCCACTGTTTCCAAAGAGATTATAGAAGAAGGCAATCCTAAATTCCTTAGTAGTTCATCTCATCAGTGGCAAAGACCCAGTGAAAAGGCAGACTTCTCTCTGGTGCTATGCAGAGGCCAAGTCAGGGATGAGTTATAACGTAGGACCTTAGATAATGTTTGAGACGATGTTGGGTGGTAACATTGGAGATGATAGTGGCGACGGCCGCTGAAATCATACTCTTCTGTGTTGAATTAAAGAAGGATGCTGTACTTTAACATGTGCTTCCTGGAAGTGACAGATTTCTTATCTCTGTCTTTGTAAGGAAATGTCTTTTGGTATGTTTCCTTTACTCATGAGCTGCATAGTGTCTTGCAAAGGAATTTTAGACTTAGTGCCACAGAGAGAGCACGTCTGAAGACAGCTGAGAATGAAGAACAGTCAGGACATAGAAAAGGTGACAAACCAAAGGCCTTCAGATACTTTGGGTAAGAAAATCTATTGAATATGCTCCCACTTGTAAAGCAGATCAATATGTAATCAATGTTACAAAATAGTGAAGATTCAAAGGTTTAAACACAAAAGTCTCAGCTCTGCTCTGTGAACAGCAGTATTCACTTTTAAGGTACTGTGTTCCTCATCGTAGATAAGCAAGCAATACAACTAGTCAGCCTGATTTCATTTCTGTGGAGCCTGGAGTAACTGTGGTCTATGGTGTGTGTGTGTGTGTGTATGTGTGTGTGTGTGTGTGTGTGTATGTGTTCAAATTAGGTGACACACATGTGTATATTTGGAGAGGCCTACTCCAAGTGGCATTCCTCATGTGGCAACTACCTTGTCTTGAAGACAAGGCTTCTTCACAGACATGGATGTTTCTATTAAGCCAAACTGGTTGCACATGAATTCCAAAAATTGGTCTATCTCTGTCTCCCAGTACTATGGATTTGTACCCATGTCCTGCTTTATTACTTGGTTTCTGGGAATCAAATTCAGGACTTCATGACTGTGCTGGAAAACACTTTATGGACTGAGATACCTCCCTTCCTCTCGCTACCAATTTTTATAGCTGAACTATGGTTGCTTCCCCTGTGCACTTCCTGGGACTAAGGAACATCCAGAAAATACTTTTGGAAGGTTGTTTTTGAGGGCTAGGGTAATTTTGTTTAGGATTTGAACCAAGCACAATTGTGCAGTATCACCTCACCCCCCTCATTTGCCACCAAAACCTGCCAAAATGATCCCCCTCTCCACCTGCAGGAGAGATGCCACATGTCAGGATCAGCAGCAACCTTGTTCCAGAGACCAGCTGCTAACTGGGCTATTTCTGGTAGCAACATGAAACAGGAGGCAAGCAGTGCCAGAGATGATTAAAGAAAGGAAGTGCCAAGAGAAGTGGTACACAACAGCTGGAAGGCATGGAGGAGGCTCTGAGACATGAGACTTCTCAGAGGAGCCGTAATATAAAAGACAAAGTTGAGCCTTGAGCCTTAAGAGGAATGAAAGAATTCCTCAAAGTTGCTGTGGCAACTTTGAAAGCCTCCAAGAACCATGTGGAAAGAGAACATAAGGAAAGAGAAGATATTTAAAGGGAAGATGTTTGATGATATGGTTTCTTCTGTCGCCAGAATCTCCTATCTTTTTAAATGAATGTGTTCTGATTGTTGTGGAGAACTTTATTGTCTTCTGCCAGCAGGAGAGAAGTTGGCTACCTGTGCAGTAGGGAAGTAACAGGGCATCTAGACCCTTAGGTAAGAGGCTGGTAAACACTCACATCATACATCCATACACATGCAGGAAGAGGGATGAAGGGTCATCTCTGTTTCACAGTCCTTGAGTTGATAGTGAAGTCGGAATATCAAAGCATCTGTGAATCAGCCTGTGGTTAGCATGCTTGTAGAGGCATGGGCAGAAAACACACACATACACACACACACAAACACACACACATTTTATATATATATATATATATTATGTATATATATATACATACACACACAAAGGCACAATACCAACACTGAGACTGTTTTAACACAAGTCTGACTGACTTTTTAATATTTATCTCTTTATTTATTCTTTTCCTAAAATACTGACCTCAACATTTTGTGTGTACTGATTTTTGGCTTTCTGTTGCCCTTTGACTGTGCCTGTGTGCAGCTGCTTTAATGAGCCAGTGATCATCACACTGATGGTTCATTCAGAACACCAAAGGCTGCCAAAGGTAAGCCCTTCACACAGCCTAATGCTGCCAGCAGAGCTGGTACCAGCATGAGAAGCTCGAGATCTCACGGAGCTGGATGGCTGAATGCTCTACTTCAGGAATTTCAAGGACCAGCCTCTGGAATGTGCTCTGCCCCTGTACTTACCAGAGGAAAGAAGGAACTCTGCATAGTTCTTTTTCAGCAAAAACCAGAGCAATAAATGTGTGTGCTCTCATGCCCAGTTTCCCATAGTGCATTAGCAGCCCATGGCACTTGTTACTGCAGAGTGGCTAAGGCCTATTTTTATTTAATTTGTTGTCATCCATTTTTCTGCTGCGTAAACCAACAAAGCTGTATGTCACAGTGTCTGCTGACTCATCTCCCAGCTTAAAATGCTTGGGCTTGGAAAGTAGGGGATGACAAATTCTTCTCACTTATTCAAATTTTGAGGGATTCCAGGGAACCCATTCATAACTGGGATTGTAGCTGCATCCCATGATTGCTACACAGGAGTTTTTTAATGCACACAAACAAAGGAATTGTAAAATGCAAAACAAAAAAAAATTGGACCGAAAAACAGAACAAAAGAGGCCATACTGCTAGAGTTAATACTGGTAGAGACAAAGACAGGAATTGAGGGTATATGCACACTAGCTGGTCTCCAAAACAATAAAGATGGCCTTTAAATCATAATCCCTTTCATGACTACAAATATTTAAAAGCAGTTACAGATAACTTTACCCATTATCTCACCTTTACCTTGAATAATTTCTGCCTATTCATGAAAGAACGATCAGGACTCTAGGATATTTTGTCCTAGGGATCTGAACAAAGATTTCACTTCAACTCACTATAATTAAAGTACTAGTGCCATAGATGTGGATACATACACATCAATCAAATGTGTTCTCTTTCAAGACTTAGGTTTAAAATTGGGCATTTACCATCCATTTACTCCTTAAGTTACTCTTAATCTGAAACAGGCCAGACCACCAAATTCATGTTAGCAGAACAAATTAAAACATACACATATGAGTAACATTATACAGACTGTGAAAGTTGTATTTAGGAGTCTGTGTGTGTGTGTGTGTGTGTTTGTATGTGTGTGTGCATGTGCACATGCACACGTGTAGCAATAATTAAAGAAAAAGAGTCCATAATATTTAAAGAGCACAGGGTGATCGCGAATTTCTCGAGAAACCGCCACACTGCTTTCCAAAGTGGTTGCACAAGTGTGCATTCTCACCAGCAATGGATGAGTGTACCCCTTACCCCACAACCTCTCGAGCAAAGGTTATTATTGGTGTTTTGGATTTTAGCCAATCTAACAGGTGTAAGATGATATCTCAAAGTTGTTTTGATTTGCATTTCCCTGATAGCTAAGGAGGTTGAGCATGACCTTAAGTGTCTTTTGGCCATTTGAACTTCTTCTGTTGAGAATTCTCTCCTCAGTTCAGCACCCCATTTTTAATTGGGTTAATGAGCATTTTAAAGTATAGTCTCTTGAGTTCCTTATATATTTTAGAGATCAGACCTTTGTCAGTTGCAGGGTTGGTGAAGATTTTTTCCCAGACAGTAGGCTGCCTTTGTGTCTTAGTGACAGTGTCCTTTGCTTAACAGAAGCTGCTCAGCTTCAGGAGGTCCCATTTATTCAATGTTGCCCTTAATGTCTGTGCAGCTGGGGTTATACGTAGGACACAGCTACAACTTTCTTGGATGCAAAGAAATAATTATGGTCCTTTGGGGTTCCTGACTCATGAAAGAGTATGCAAGACATTCTGCAGGACACAGCAGAAAGGGACTGAACTGTCTTTGAAATTTCTTGGTTACTGGAAATGTCTGCTGAATACTATGGTCCTGTAGGCCGAAGATGGATGCCCCAACGGTACAGAGGAACTTTGGGTGACTGTCCAGGAAGCGAGTTGTCTCTGTCATTTCTAGAGTTTGGAAGTTGCTCACTTCTTGTTTGTTAGGTAATATTATCCTTCTGAAGTTTTTGATGGAGTTAAAGAATAGTTAGTTATATTTTTCCTTAGTTATGATAAAAGATAAAGTCGATATAAATATTGTAATTGTAATTCTTGTTTGATAACTGTTTTGTTATATGTAATTTTATTATGTTAAAGTTAAAGCTTTTCTTTTTTGTTTAAACAGAAAAAAGGGAAATGATGGAGGACGGTCATCTGTCTATGTGTTACTTTCATTGGTTAATAAAAAAACTGCCTTGGCCCTCTGATAGGACAGAAAATTAGGTAGGCAGAGTAAACAGAACAGAATGCTGGGAAGAAGGCAGTGAGGCAGATGCCTCAATCAGTCGCCATGCCTCTCCTCCCTGAGACGGATGCAAGCTAAGTTCTTTCCTGGTAAGCCACTACCTCGTAGTGCTACACAGATTACTAAGTATGGGTTAAAGCGAGATATGAGAATTAGCCAATAAGAGGCTGAAACTAATTGGACAAGCAGTGTTTAAATGAATACAGTTTCTGTGTTTTTATTTTGTATGTAAAGCTAGCCGTGTGGGAGATGGGTGGAGGGACACAGCCTGCCACTGCTTCAACATAATTAGTTTCCTCTAATGGTTACACAAAGGGATCCTAGTGACTCCTTTTGCTAGGAACCATGACCTGGAATTTTTGACACTCAGAAAATTAATCCAATAAGTAAAATGGATAGACTTTTGAGTTCATTTTCATTTCTTTCAGGATATCTTTTATGTATGTATTGAAAATGTTGACTTTTCTTTTGACTTGTTTTCTTGCAGAAAGAAAACCAGAATACTATAAGGCAAGGCAGGTTAAAGGCTCTGCAAGGAGTGGGGTAAGGATCAAAGTTATCAAAATATATTGTATAAAAGATTTTCAATGATGAAATGTCAAGAAAATAATAGACTGGTACGAACGCATTCATGGATAGATTCTACCTGATTTTAAATAGAGGTAGCACTAATATTCAACCAACCACTCAATAAGGGGAAAAGGAGAAGACATTTTCCAACATGTTCTGCAAAACCTCAAGGAGCGCACCACACAAAATGATGGCTTGACCTTCTCCCTTGATCCCAAATCTTTGAAAAAAAGCACTTACTTCTAACCACAAGTTTCCTCTGACTTTCATATGGGTATTTGTGACAAACACATTCATTGCAAAATAAATTAATAGAACATGACAACCCTAAATGTAAAATAAACAGAAATTATAAACTGTTTATTGAAATGAACATGAAAATACATATTAAATGTATTTGAAATTGTCCAGCAACTTAAAAAATACAGAAAGAAGGCCATATACATGCAATAACTCATTTCTTTACTGAAGAAGAGAAGAACAATTCTAACATGAATGTTGACAACACAACCATATGAAAAGGATCCAGTATAAAAAAAAGTTAGGTCCAATAATGAAATTAAATCATTTTTCCAGAAACAGCTGCAAATTAAGATGACTTTATTATGTGTGACATGCCAGACTCAAAATGTAAATTTTGAGGAATCATTAAGACAGGCCACTGAGGATGAGGCCATGGAATAGGATGACAACAGTCTCCAAGGGATGGTCACGAGGGTTCTGGGCAGGTGCCTGGGTGTCCAGCAAGCACAGACTGTTTAGAGAAGAGTGATGCAGTGTCCCTAGGTTGTTCAGAATGTAGGCTTGGGCTCCTGATTCTTCAGGTAGTAGGAAAGTGGGCGAGTAGCCTAGTCCCCACCCCAAAGTGGTTTTGAAGACAAAGAGAGCATTTTGGATTCAATTAAAGCAAAATAGTCTTGGAGGAGGGCATCCAATCAGACTGTACCTGGTATTGAGTAGATAGAAACACCTCCTCCAAATTCGTGGCTTCATTCACTGTCTGTGCACACTGCCTTTGCCACTGGTGTCCTTGAAGTGAAAGCTATGCCTTTAACCTCACAGGACTGACAACAACTGTCATTTAGACACCTAACTTGTACTGTGCATCCTGAGCTAAGGCCTACAGTGGCATGTACAGAACTGAGCCAATCAGATTGGGTCAACTATCTGGATGCCCTCCTTGCTCAAGATAAATTCAGGTGATTTGTGTCTGCTCTACAATGCTTTGGTCTTTGCTTGGACTGCATGTGGGGTCCTGTTAGAGCAGGGTTACTTCAGAAGGCTTTGCTTCTTTGTTACTTTTGAAAGGGATATTTCAGCTAGGCCATATCACAACAGCAGTTCTTCCCTTCCAGGATCTCCTTTCAGTCATCATATTAAGACTTGGATTATGGAGATGGGATTTGTGTTTGATCTGTTTCTAGTCTGTCCTGAGTGAAAGGGTCTTCAGGCAATATCTGTGCACTGTTGACTTGGGATCACTCATAAATGGACCATCGGAAGTACCCAAAGATTCCTACCTTAAAGAAATAAGATTCTGAAATGAAAAGCAAGGTTCACTTAATATTCCAGCATCCTCCCCTTGAATGAGTGCTGACATATTCCTGATAGTCCCCTCACTTCCTGAGTGTCCATTCTTAGGTCTACATAAATGACTTTACTTTGTAAAATTGAAAGGTATGTCATCAGCTTGCCGTGTCCTATTATACCTACACTAGTCATCAATAGCCTAAAATTAAAACAATTCTAAATGTAACCTATCAAAGCCACTATTTTGTTTACTTTCTCCTTATTCCTGAAACTGTTTTTGTGATAGGTCATTTTAATCCAAAAATCTCTGTATCTCAGTTGTAGCAAATACTAAGTTTATTCCATTCATGTATTTTCTTGAACTTTGGAGAACTAGGAGAAATTCCTCATATTTTTGGATGTAGTTTTTCTATGTCATAAATATTCCTGCTCTACCTGTGACCAGCTCTTTTAAGATGTTAGACTGTATGTGTTTTTTGAGAAGGACACACATTCAGACTTCATAGAAATCTCTCCCGCCACTTTTTTCTCTCCTTGTGCCTCAGGTTATCCCATGTATTCCTGCATAAAATATGAATTCTTACATGAGTTCCATAAAGGTATATGTATGGATTTGTGCACATATATAAACACATTTATTTCTAAATTCTTGAGTCCATTTAGCTTTGTTTTATTCATCTGTGTGTCTAGTGACTGAATGAACTATGTTGGTGCTTGTCTCCAGAGGAAACTGGTTTACCCTCTCTTAGCAGGGACTGACACCAAGCCTTGCTGGCAAAGAGAAAACCTGTCTTCTTCATATATCAAAAATAAAGTCAAATTCCTTCCCTAGGTCTCTATTCTTCAAGTGCCATATTTCTTGTTTTCTACAACCCTTCTCCAAAAATCTCTCATGTCCATCTTCCTGAAAATACTTTCCCTGATCAGCTTCCTTAATAATATTCTGATTCTTGAATAGTGTTTGTTTAGAGAATTATTTACTTTCTCCATGACATCGATTTCATCTTTGGAATTCTATTCACCTTTTTGGTGTTGTAGTACAAACCTTTATTCCAGCACTCAAGAGGGGGTGGCAATAAGATCCTAAGATTGAGGATGTTTTTGGGGTACTGACCTACTATGTTTTCTATTGCTGATAGACATGACAAAAATAATGTGGGGAAGAAAGGGTTTATTTGGCTTACATATTCTAATCAACGTCTGTCACTTAGGGAAGTTTGGGCAGGAAATCAAGCAGGTGCTGAGGCAGAAAACCTAAAGAAATCTAGCTACTGCCTTGCTCAGTTGACTTATATTACTCCCGACTATTTTGACGGGGTGAAGTCACCAACAGTATGCTGGTGTTTCCCACACGATTCAACAAGAAAATGAGTCCTGTGATGGGTTACCAACTGCAAAGTCACAAGCCTACTTTCAGATGTTCAGCATATTAAGGATTTTTGTTAGTGAGCTATCTTCCTAGGAAATGCATGGATTAGGAATATATGATATTGTGTGCATAGAGTCCACATCCAGAAAAATAAACGTTGAAAGTTCTTTACATAGACTGTTCTTAGCTTCCATTCTTCAGATGTGAGTATAAAACATGGAGGAAGACACGGGAGAAGCTACCTGAGGTGGCTGGATAATTTGTTGCATATGTGTAAGTGAGATTTTATTATAGTGGTCATGTGTATGTGTGTATGTGCTCATGTATTTGGACTGTACTGTAGCTAACCTTCAGCTATCTGGACCTGAACACATCTCCATATGATAAGCTCTATTTATAGGCAAAAGGATGCACAGAGGCACCTGTCATCTGGCTGTAGGGGAGAGTGAACCATGCAGGACCTGCTATGCAACCATGTGTGTGTAGGTAGATATTTATATGTAAGACAATAGATAGATAACAGAATCTGATGTGTCCCTTGTATGAATATGGGGATATGGAGCAGGATGTAACACCTAGTTGTGATCATGTCTGACTTTGGGTATATGGAAGAGTTATGTCTTAGGACCAGATATGGAAACTTGTATGTATATGTTGAAATTTTCCTATAGGAAAAGGGTACCTAACAGGATCATAGAACTGAAGTGTGTAAGACACTTCTATGTAATGCAGGCTCGAAACACCTAGCTGGTCTTGACTCTGGATTATGTGTGTGATTTGTGTTCATGAGAATTGTTACCTCACAAGAGGAGATAATGTGATCTGTGTGGATGTGTGGTATGTGTATGTGTGTGTGTGTTTATGTGTGTGTGTGAGTATGAGAGAGAGAAAGAGAGTGAGCGAGAGAGAGAGAGAGAGAGAGAGAGAGAGAGAGAGAGAGAGAGAGAGATTGAGTTCCTATTGTGGGGCTTTGGATGTATGGCAGGCAGAAACAAAAAGCTATGACATCTAGCCCTGTGCTTTTTCCTACAACTTTATACCTTCAGTTTGGTTATATTTATGAAGTTTCTTTCTTTTTTTTTTCTTTTCTCTTTTTCTTTTTTTTTTGTTTTTTTTTTTGTTTTTTTTTTTTTTTTTTGGTTTTCGAGACAGGGTTTCTCTGCAGCTTTTTTAGAGCCTGTCCTGGAACTAGCTCTTGTAGACCATGCTGGCCTTGAACTCACAGAGATCCACAGCCTCTGCCTCCCGAGTGCTGGTATTAAAGGCATGCGCCACCACCGCCCGGCTTTTATGAGGTTTCTTATCAGGACCTGATATCCAGCCACAGCTGATTTCAGTTTAGGGCACGAAATACTTCAAAGAAATAGATACTTAATAATTTATGTAAGATTAAGTGTATGTAAGATTTTTCTGTGAAGAGATAACATGAAGAATCTGTTATGTACTGGTGTTTCCAGGCATGCGTGTGTGCGTGCATCCATGCAAGTATCTGTCTGTGCATGTGTATGTATGTGTCTTTGCATGTATGTCTGTGGTACATGTATTGTGTTGATGTGTATTTTAGTTGTTAGGTAGGAAATACCTCACATTACCTATCACTACCCATGTGTCTACTGTGTCAGAGGCTTAACACTTAGCCCTGTGTGGAAGACTTTAGTTGTAAGGAAATGGTAAATGTTACAAAACCTAGCATCAAGATCTGGTGTCTGTCTGGGGGGACTTGACTATGCATGTGGGCATACCTACCAGACATAACACCAAGTTATCTTTCTCATGTTTCAAGTTTGTTTCCCTTCTCTCCTCCCCTCACCAACCCTCCCCTCCCCTTTCCAAACCTCTTTTCCACTCACATCTCCCTTTTTCCTCCCCTCTCCTCTCCTCCCATCCCCTCTCCTGTCATCCCCATCCCTCTCCTCCCCTCTCATCTACTCACATCACCACTTCTCTCCTCCACTCTCCTCTCTTCTACTTCCCTGCCCTCCCATCTCCTCTCCTTCCCTCTCCTCCCTTCTCTTCTCATTTCCTCCCATCTTGTCCCCTCTCCTTTCCTACCTCCTCTTCCTCTTTCCTCTCCTACACTCTCTGCTCCTCCTGTCTCTTCCCCTCTAATCTCCACTCCTCTCCTTTCTTCCAATCTCCTAAACTCTACTCTCCTCCCTTCAACTCCCCCTCCTCCCCTTGCCTCTCCTCCCCACTCTACTCCTCCACTCTTCTCCCCTTCTCCCTCTCCTCCCCTTTTTCCCTCCCCTCTCCTCACCTCTTTTCCCCTATCTGAACTCTATTTCCCCTCGTCCCTTACCCCTTCCCTTCCTCCCTTCTCCTCTTCTCTCCTCCCCTATCTCCCTTTATCCTCCCATTCCCAATCCTCTCCTCTCCTCCCCCTGTGCTTTCCTCTCTCCTCTCCCCTCCTCCCCTCCCCTCCTCTCTACTCTGCTCTCCACTTCTCTCCTCTTCTCTCCTCTCCTCTCCTCTCTTAATGTATCCTTACCTCTTCTTTCCTCTTCTACCTTACCCTCATCTCACCTCATCTCTCCTCTCCCCTTCTCTCCTCCTCTCCCTTACTCTCTCCTCTTCCACCTCTCTTTCTCTCTCCCACCAGCATGTGTTTGTTTGTGTAACTTGGCACTTCAGAATTGGGAACACAGCAGGTCCTGACATCTCTTCATGTGTGTGTGTTGTATTTGGATGTAGCAGAGGATATAACTAACTTAATCTGGTCTGTGTCCATGTATGTGTATCTGTGAAGCTTTGCCTGTAGAGGGAAAAAAGGCAGGAACTGTTAGATAGCATATCATTTTTGTATGTGTTTCTGTGTGTTTATGTATGTGGTATATTCTTTTACCTAGTAAGGAATATTGGCACAAGAAAAAATAAAACGTTAAAATGTCCGTGTAAGTCTAGTGATGTGGATGGACAGGCTGTCAGTTCCTTCCATTCCCACCCCCATAGACAAAGCCTTATGTACATGGATAGATACCAGATTTAGCTAGTTATAGCCTCCCCTATAGCCAAATCCACACACAGACAAATAGATGTAAAGGCCGGCTGGGTCCCCAGTCCTGAATATCAAAATTACACACACAAACACATACAGGAAAGAGAGAGAGAAGTGAGAAGATGAGAGAGAGAGAAAGAGAGATAGAGACAGAGATAGAGATTGAATTTCTGAATGTTTAGCTTTGGATGTATGGCAAGGAGAAACAAAGAAGCCATGACATCTAGACCTGTGTTTATTCTCACAGCTTTATACCCTCAGTTGGGATGTATTCTCTAGGGTACTTACCAGGAACTGATATTCAGCCATAACTGACTTTCAGTGTAGGGCAGGACATACTTAGAAGAAATAGCCCCTTACCAATTTATGTAAGATATCTCTGTGAGTGGAAAACAAAAAGGACTTGATACAATTAGTGCATTCATGTATGTGTATTGTCATCTATGCATGTAAGTATATGTGTGCGTGTGTGTGTGTGTGTGTGTGTGTGTGTGTGTTTGTGTGTGTGTGTGTGTGTGTGTGTGGATGTGTGTGTGTTTGTGGATGTGTATGTGTGTGGATGGGAGAGGGAGAGAGAGGGGGAGAGAGAGAGAGAGAGAGAGAGAGAGAGAGAGAGAGAGAGAGAGAGAGAGAGAGAGAATACTAACTATATAAAACAGATGTGTATACAAGATGTTCCTTACCCTAACATGAAGGATCTGATATGTACTTGTGTGTTAATGCATATGTGTGTGTGTGCATGAATGCAAGATTCTCTGTGTATGTATATGTTTTGTGTGTTTGCATATGTATTTGTGGTACATGTATTGTGTTGATGTGTACTTTAGTTGTTAGGTAAGAAATACCTCACATTACCTATCGCCACCCATGTGTATACTATTTCAGTGGCTGTAGAAGAGGGGATTCTGAGAAGTATCTTGTTCCAAATCATGTATTTGGTGTTGTTGGACATACCAGTTGGCAGATCTTGCACACCATGTCACCTACCCCTGACTGGAAGACATTAGGTATAAGGAAATGGTAAATGTGGTAGAATCTGGCATCCACATCTTGCAAGTGTCAGGGGGTGCCTTGGCTATGAGTAAAGGTCATACCTATGGACCTGACACCAAGATCTCTTTCTCTTGTTCCAAGATTCTTTTGTTTCCTCCTTTCCTCCCTTCTCCTCTACTTCCTTCCCCTTTTCTCCCTTCTCCTCACCTCACATCTCCCCCTTCTCCTACCCTCTTCTACCCTCCCTTCACTCTTCCTGCCTTTTCCTCCCCCTCTCCTCACTTTGCTTCCCTCTTCTCCCATCTTCTCTACTCACATCTCCCCATTCTACTCCCCACTTCTCTGGTCTCCTCTCCTCCCGTCCTCCTCTCCCCTCCCCTTCAATTTCCTCTCCTCTCTTCTTGTCCCCTACCCTCCACTGTCCTCTCTTCCTCTCTCCTCTCCTCTCTTCTCTCCTCTCCTCTCCTCTTTCTTTCCCTTCCTTTCCTCCCCTCTCCTCTTTTACCTTCTCTTCCCCTCTCTTTTCCTAGCAAGTGTACAAGATGTTAATGGGAGAGATTACTCGATCATGTTCTGGCAGCTGTCAATCTTGTGTAGGAGGTCAAACAGGACCCAATGTCTAGTCATGGAGTGTGGTCACAGGGCTAGTATTATGTGCAATGTGTTTGATGAATTACACTGTATGTCAGTGAGAAGAGAGGAAGAATGGGGAGTCAAGCCAAGCACCATATCTCCTAAGTGTATGTTAGTGTATAGATGAATGACCTGGTATCAATCAAGGCGTGATAATGCAGGTGCAATAGTTTGGCAGTGTGGGAAATGATATCCAGGAGAGCCTGCCATGTTAGTGTGTGTGAGCCATTTAGGGAGTCAGCAGCACATGGTTCCTAGCAGTGCATGTGTGGCAGCTACGGGATGATGTGTGCATTTCAGGTAAGTCAGCAAGTCTTGTAGGACTGTCATGAGTGTTAGAATACTCAGCAGATCTGATACATAAAAAGTGTGCTTAGGTAGATGTGACGAGGGGATTAGTGTGTCCTGACACTACCAGTGTTGTTTGTGGTGGTGGGTGTGACATTTGAGAGGTCCTGACACGTACTGGTGTATATGAATCTTCAGGGATCTGAGGGTGTCAAGTGGGGCCCAATAAGTACCAGTACATTTCATTACAATGGCAAGAGACTGTCCTGTATGCCCTGCTAAGTAGCTTTTAAAGTGGGACTCTGTAGGTGATATTCTGGATCCAGACCAAGGAATGCCTGTGAGGAATGCATGAGGGTTTGTGCAGCAAGGCTTGATACCCAGAAATTGGTGTTAGGTTTTGTGGGAAGCTCTGATTGTACCAATACTTAGAAATGGATTTTAGGCTCTCTATGTGCTGTGTTTGTTTCTCATTAAAGTCTGAGAGCTGGCATTAGAAGTGAAGTGGCATGGTCATAGTGTCTCACACTGGATTATACCTGGTGTTTGATGTCGATGCAGGAGGTTTCCAATAGTATTTGAATCAAGCAGTACATGTGAGCCCTTCCTTGATAGGAGTTAGAGTGTCCAACAGGGCCTGATAGCTTACACCGTATCTCAGTTGACATTCTGGGTAGAGCAATGTGAAAAAAGCACAGAACGTGTCACTGCTTGTGGGACAGCGGGGATATAAGTTGACTAGCTGGGCCCAACACCTAGAAGACTGTATGGTGATTGCAGGTGAGGGGTTGTCCTTCAACTGGCAGTGTATGTAAGTACAGTGTTAACGTGGATGAACCATGCCAGCACCAGACAAGTATCTAGGTTCAGTTTTTGCTGTTTTCCCCAATTTAGTGTACCATAAACCACAGAGCTATTATCAGAATCAAGGTGACAGCTCATCTCCTTCCCACACAGTGTGAGAGGTGTCAGCCCTCATCACAACACACACCACACCCAGACCTCGCCACAGCCACACAAGATACACTGTTATTCACCATGCCAGGATAAAATTCATATTTTCCCTGACACTGCAGTTAAAATGGAAGTTCTCATGCTGTACACACCACCTCCACTCTCGCAATCCTACATACCAGTCCCTACTTGAATGCTTCTTCCTCTGACTCTATTAAGTATAACCAATGCATGTCCCTGGGCCTATAAGATAGACACCTAAAGCCAGAATCAAACTACACATCATGTCAGCTGGATTGGTCAAATGCAGCTCTCGAATTGTACATGCTCTCAAACTTTTAAGGACGTGGCCCAACTGCCACTTAATCTAAAATATAAAATATTATAAATGTATGCTTGACAAAATTCTCCACCACTCTTCTAAACCTGTAGCTATGAATCCCTGATATACACATTATTAACCCCCAATATTCAGGCCTGTTTGATATCCCTTCTTGGCTGCTACAGCCCCACAGACACTGGCAGGTATCACAGCCGCTCTTTAGCATTGCTAGACTCTCCTCTGCTTCCCTCATGCTAAAACCTAAATAGACTGGGCAGGAATCAGGTGCTGCTGGAACTCACCTGCCTTCTGCCTGCTCCATGAACATTGTTCTATGTCTTCTCCCAGATCATTCCCTGCCCTAGTAGAGTGCTAGGTGGACACAGGTGTTCCATGCTGCTGACACTGGGTGCTGGAAATCAGGTGCAGGTGTGCAGCCGGTACCTCCTCTCTTCTGCATAATGCTATTGTATCAGGCCATGCTGGACACCACTGCCAGTCAACATACACTGCCATTTCATCAATCCTTATGATGACCCCAAATCCACACATATAAACAACCACATTTCACTCTCAGATGGACAGCCAACTGTGGAATACTACCGTGTGTTCAAGAAGTTTCAGATTCTACGTGTCCACCTCCTAACCTTAATTCTCCTCATTCACACGTAGGCCAACAGACTCTTCTAGAATATTTCATCCTGCTTACATCACACATGGACTGCAAGGCTGTAGCAGGCAATGGTTCAACATGGCCTATGAAACATCAGGGGTCCTGAGTGACAAGAGGTGCAGTTTTGTGTAGTAGCACTAAGAAGTGAATTATAGATGCGGTGGGAGGGTTTCTAATTGCATATGATATACAGTATGTTTAGGGCTTCATGGTTGGTGTCCTGCAAGCCCTATATGAAAGAGATTACATAGGCAGTTCAAGAACTGGTGTCCAGCTGGTTCTAATACCTCCCCAATGCGTAGAGGTGGTGTTCAGGCAGGTAATGTCGGACAGTGGCATTACTAGCAATGTTGTTTAGCCACAGCAGAGGGGAGGGACATTTGTGTAGTATCTTTACTACCACTGATGTGGGAGTGTATGGGGGAAGGAAATATCCTGAAACTGCCATAGTAATGTATATGGATGACAATATATGAGTGTACAGGTAAGGAACATTGTCAGGGGTAAAGGCTGATATCTAAATGGATATTGTGGATTGTGGGCTGTGCATGTCCATCAGGGTCTGACACTAGCTGTTTTGGGATATATGTGAGGTTTGCAGCACAGACTGATTCCCTGTATTCATTGTGGGGCAGCAAGGGTGGTGTGGTCTGCATGGTTGACATCTAGCATTGAGAGTGGAATCAGTGCAGGGAAGTGTGCAGCGCTAGGCTCTCTGGCCCCAGCAGCAGCATGGAGACTCATGAGCTCAAGCAAGCCTTACAATCTGTGCTTATTTAGCATCCTTCTTCTCCGGGCTGGGTGTTTGAGAGTCAAGAGTATAATTGACTGACAGAGGGGGAAGTGAGTCCCCAGCTTTGGAGAGTCTTCATTCGTCCTCTTTGCCATATCTTCATGTGGTAACGTTGAGGGTCACTGGGTGTAAGTGTGGTGAGCAGAACACATCTGATTATCAGCCTGGACATTCCTTCCTGCTGCATAGCACCAAATCATCTTGTCTTAAGAACAGGTAATTGTTGTCTGCTGGGCCTGTGACAACCGTGTCCAGCTTTCTCTAGAGTCTTACGATATAGTCTCCCTCAGCCATGCTTGTATTTTCTGGTTACTGTCAATAAAGTTCATGTGGCCAGAGTTCATTTTCTGTGCAGACTTTGTCTTCTTCCTTAAGAGGGTGAAACTTATGTAGGTCTCTTTCTGCATCTCTTATATGAATTTTGTAGTGTTTGCATTGGGGTCAGCTTAATAATTGAATTAGTGTTCAGTTTTCTAATGGATTCTTTTGTATACATATTGTTTGCCTTTGCATACTTGCAGACTTTTGTGGACGGATCATTTTCTCTGCTTTGATTACCAATGGTGCCCCTGCCAAAATCAGCTGATGCAGTGTGGGTCTCTTGCTGGTATCTGTGTTTGAGTCCATGTTTCCATCTCTGTTTCTTCCGTGTTAAACTCTGTGGATCTCTGAGACTTTGTGTGAAGGGCTGAAACCAGAAGTGGAGTGTCTGGAGGAGTTCTCCTGTCCTCTGCCATCACGTTTAGGATTAGACCCAGTTGGATGTTACATTTAGTGCTTGGGTAGCAGATTGACATGTTTCAAGTCTATCTGAGAAAAGATCTTTCAGCTAAACAACAGTGAAAAGAGTGGAGAAACAGGCGTCTCTGAGAGTTTAGAGTCCTGTGGATAAAAAATAATGTTCTATTTGCCAATTGGTGTAAATTCAGCAGGAAACCAACTTTGGATCTTTGGTATTTGTTTGCTTGTGCACTGTCTTTATCCAATACCAGTAGGGAAGAGTATAAGTGACTGACGTCAAGTGCACCATCATCATGTGATTGATGGCCTGACAGAGAAGGTCCAAGGACAATGCCCTTTTCAGGAACTCCATTTTAGAGGCTGTGCACACATGCACTCATGTGTCCCAAGGCTCTGTAGCGGCATGTTCTTTCTCTGCTCAGGTAGTTTTCCAGGGTCATCTCTGAGGAAAGAGAGGCATAGGTGACATTTTTACACTATCAATATACACACAGCATGAATGTACGCTGGAAATTTAAAGGTAACATACATTGGACACTTTCCTAGGAGATCCTTCTGTTATCCTCAGATCTTGATGACAATTGGAGCAGGTTCTGTAGTGGATTCTGGAACATGAGCCATCTCACTGCTGTGCACAGAATGTCTGCCTGAAGCTGTGTAGAATTTTTGAACTTTCCTGAACTAGGAGATTAACTTGTTCATCACTGACACTAGGGCTGAGTGTGCAAGTCCTCACATTAGGAATCCTCTGGGGACACAAATCAGGATGTGGCCAGGCACCTGCAAGAGAAGGAGTATTATAGATCAGTGAGGAAACTGGCTGAGAGTTCCACATCCACAAACACAAGATCTGTGGACTTGGCAAATAATGGTAGGTTTACTTTATGAAATTCAGGGACTAAAGAGGCAGGTATAATGCTCATTGTCATCCAAGGTGACCTTCCCCAGGCCAACATCATTAGGGTTTCATCAGAGACATCAGAGGGCAGGGAATGATTTCTTATGTTAGCCCTGCAACTTTTCAGGTACCAGGCTCTGGGAACAAAGGAGTAAAAGCATTTTCCCACCAACATGTCTAAACATAGGCACTCTGCTTCCTGCACCTCATCTCACGTCCTCTTGACTACATTAGACAGGATACATACTTAGTGAAAACGAGCTTCACAAAAGATGATGTCTCAAAGAACCTGCAGATAATAGGAAGAGAAAGAAGTGACCAATAAGCCATATGGAGTTGACTTGGGGAACTCCATGTGACCACCCACTGTACCAGATTGCTCATTGCAGGCTGTGTCAAGCGCGGCCAGTGGGCTATACTTTAAGCATTGTGCCAACCAAATATGTTATGTCCAGGAGAGCATCTAAGGACTCAGGTTTGTGCTCTGTGACGAGGTCACCTGTGGACAGCTTTGGGATGAAGTGTGTGACATTCCTCCTACAAGTAGCCGGTAATCATGGACCCTGCCCATGCTCTGTCCAACAGATATGCAGTAAAGGAGGGAAGTGATGGTTGTGGGGGTCAGAAACTCAGCTGACATCTGTTTTCTCAGGTCAAAGGCTAAAGATAGCAACTTGCTTTAGTATCAGGGAAAGTCCTCATTAGTCCCAAGATAAATATAAACACCACAACTGTTCATGCAAGATTTGCCTTCTTAGAGTCTGTCATATGAGTCTGGAGCCCATGATTCTCATTGGTTGTATCTCCTGGGTTTCACTGCCCTGGCTACAACACCCAAGTCTCCCTTTCCCAGGCACTGCATTCAGTAAAGTTTATCACGAACGATACTTGCCTTAGTAATCCCCCTGATGCAGAGCAGGTATTGCCACATAAACAAGAAGGCCTGCCACTCCAGTCTGGTTTTCCTTGCAAGGCTATGTGCACTCTCATTCTTGTGGTTCTTCAACCAGTACAGACTAAGCATCTTGCCAGTTGCAGTGATTGTTCTTCCATACAGGTGTAAGATGATGTTCACCCATTATACCCAAACTGTTTCTCCACAACAGCTAGGGGCAGAGGGGAAAGATGAGCTACTTGCCACAATTTATCTCAAAACCACTCTGAATCCATGACTCTGTTGTCTGTCTTCTTACCTTTGTTCCTCTGCATCTTGAGCTTAATGGTCAAGTTCCTTGGAGTTGAACACAGTTGACTTTGACAGCCTCATGCTTATCTTTCTGTGGATCAATGTCAAGGATAAACCAAGTTCAGAGTCCTTTCCAATACATCGAGATGAAAAGTAGTGGCCTCAGTGCTGCCTTCAGCCATGAGATTCACAGATAAGCCCTGGCATTCAGTCCCTTCTGAGTGGCCACTCTTCGTTACATCATTGGTTCTATGTGGAGAGTGTCCATGACAACACCAATGTAACTTTCACAAGAGAATTCTAGAGGAATGCTTCTAATCTACAGTCACAAGTTTCTGTTTAGGTCTGACCCTCTGACTCCTGATGTTGGATCTAATCAAAAATTAGTTTCAAGACTGCAGCCTAAGTCATGTGTCCACTCTACAGCAGGAAAATCAAGCAATACTCACCTTGCAAACTGGAACAAAATTCTAGAATTCCTTCTATAGGGATACGCATTTCCATCCTGCTTGCTGTCACTTTCCTGTTAGGAGACAAATGTGGTTCTGACAAACACCCCACAGTAAGGGCCCTTTCACCAACACCTAGGCTAAACAGGCATGCAGTGGAACTGTCTCCCGTGAAAAGAGGGAAATTGACACAGCCACCTGCAAACATCAAAAGGGAAAGGAGAGGAGGGAGGGAAGGGAGGAGGAGATTCACCTCTGTCCAGTATGAAAAAAAAAACACCTCCCTTGGACTTGACCTTTTAGGGAAAGACAGATGAGATATGTATTGAAGTTGTATGTCATGGAAGACTGGCACATTGGGGTTCTAATTGAAGGGTATCTTTAGGGGGAATTGTGGCACAGAGCTGCCTCTCTGAGAAGTATGCTATTAAAGGACAGCCACTGGACATACCTCTTGTTAACAATGTTTGTCTGTGGAAAAGCCTGTGGTAGATGAAGGCTGATCACCTCCTGCTGGACTTCTCTGTTGGAGTGCACGACACTCTGTCATCGGGACTTCCTGCACGACTCCCAATTGGGCTATCTCAGTGAAGAAAACTGCTAACACAATGTCTCATCCTCCACAGTGACTCAATATGTAAAATGATAATGACATATGGAAGGCACAGTCTTAAGAACTTTGAATATAAACTTCAGAGTCTGGACTCTTATATCCTTCTGGACCATGTGTTTTCTGGGGCTTTTTTCATATCTCATTCCTGATCTTTTTAGTTTTCTTCCCTCAAAGTCTTTGATGCTCTGTAATTCTTTCTTCCTTTAGCCACAACTAAAACACTTAAACTACTTTAAACAATTCGGGTTTAAAGGTGTGGTTGGTGCTTTGAAGAGTTGATTTTGAAATAAGATTTCCTAATTTACCTATCCTAACTATCATGTAATGTCACAAAGGACATTAGAAAACATATAGATTAATAATAACAATGAAATATCTTGGGCACCCCATATTTACTGTGTGTGTGCCCTTGCAATGCTCTCTCCTTCCAGTGGTGCCTCCTCTTCTGAGAAACATAGCTTTTTTGTGAGAGGGCAGACGCAGCACAGAAATCTCACACAATTTCGAACTCTCTTCTTAACATCTCTTCCAGCCTTTGGACAGACTGCTAGCAGAGGCTGCACTTACATCTTTGGGAAGGACACACCTTTTAAGTTGTTATTGGATGTTGTCTCAAGAGAAGATCTCTGAGTTCCATGGGTTTCAATGGTGCTCATACCCTCAGGTGTCTCCCTTTCCTTCCTTACAGAGGGTGTACTCTGAGCCACCTGAGCTATATCTTGGGGTGCTCACTTCCTGGGGCTTCTCGCAGGACAAATACTGTGCAGAAGAAATACATTCAGAGAATGGGCATCTTGAGGACAACTCATTGCAAACATGCTCCTACTTTCCAAACTTCTGCTCAGCAGAGGAGTACCTCGGGAGCACAGGTGGATACTTGGTGAGGAGGTTGTCCTCCTTCAGCAGGCAGCACAAGGTGGCAGGCATGCTCAGGCTTTCTGCTCTCCTTCTTACTTGACCACTTCTATCATGCCCCTGATGTTCACCAACCAGCAGGGCAAAGTTGGGGAGGGCAGGCTCACTCACTCTCCTCGTAGAGGAAGGCAAGTCAGTGCCACCTGGTGATGGACAGGAGCAACACAGGCCTGCAAGGACCTAGTTGCAGATTTAGTGTGGGTCCTGGGATGACTCGTGGTTTAAAATTAGGTATGTGGCCATGATGTTATTGAAGTTTTTCTCATGTAGATAGTCACTAATAGCCTTGGGATGGTAGCCCATATCCCACATAGCCACGCACAATGCGTGGATTGGTTTGTTACAGAAAGACTCTGAGGATGATGGGAGTTTCCAAAATTCTTCCCTGTCTCTGATCCACTGGTGCTGCCTAATGTCACATATTGTGGGCCTCAGCTCAGGGTTCATGGTGAATAAGTGCACAATGAGGTGTACAAGCACAAGGTTTTTGAGAAAGTGTGTAAGGAATGTAGTACATGGGATTCAGCATTTCTTCCTTCATTTCTGGATAGGTCCTTGCTTTGAATGGGAACCTTGCTGTCAACCATTACATATAGAACCACTGCCATGCTCCAGATGTCAAGTGCCCTTGCATCATACTCTGTGTCATCGAATAGCTCTGGAGGCACAAATACTCAAACTGTGCCACAGAATCCCTTGCACCTCTGCCCAGAGATGACTCTGATGCCAGGCCAAAGTCACACAGTTTGATGTTTCCTTTGCCATCAAGCAGGATGTTATCTAGCTTGATGTCCCTGTGTGCGATGTCATTATCGTGGCAGTAGTGCACTGCACACACAATCTGGCAGAAGATGTGTTTGGGCCTCTTTCTGCTGAAGAGGGCCACCCTCCTCAATGAGCGTGACGAGATCGCCCTGAGCAGCAAACTCCAACACCATATAGGTGTGGTCTTTGCTGTGGATGACGTGGAAGAGCTTTATTATATACGGGTGGTCTAGTTCTTTCATGATGTTGAGCTCTTTCCTATTGTTACCGTCACTGTCCTCACCATTCGCAAGGATTTTAATTGCGACTTTCATATTTGTGAGGAGATGGCAAGCTAACTTCACCTCAGCAAAGCCCCCTTTGCCGAGGTTATTTAGTATGATGTAGTGATCTGTAAGTGTCTCCTCTTCATAGGTGCTGGCATTCAGGGCCAGCTGCATGGTTTCCTCCTCTCTGGTCTTGCTAGAAAGGTTCTTGATAATTTCCATACAATGCCAACTGAGAAATCAGAATAAAAACAATGAGAAGTAAGTCAAGGGATAAAGTTTTTAGCTTTCCATTTCTTCACGGACAAGTGTGACAGATGCAAACAACCTTACAATGAACTTCTGGGTCACAGAAAATAAGAATAAGCCAAACTCTAAAGAAATCCTGGAAAATATACCGAAGAAGAGAACTAAATCTAAGGAAATAGACCAGAGTAAACATTGCAATAATAAATTGAACATTGCAATAAAAATGCTTGATTATTGAAAAGGACAAGCAAATCAGATACAACCTTACCAAAAGTGATCAAAGAGGAGAAAATTCAGTTTAAATCTCTAGTCAAGCTTTGGTCTTGTTACAGTAAATATGGCTACATCTAAAAAATCATTTTGAAGAATTTTTTGGCAAATAACAAGGCATTTCATTTTGATACGGAGATGATATCCTATTTATTCAGTAAACATGTCTGAAGTTAAAATGAATTAAAAATTCTATGCAAACCAAACAATTTTTGAATCAGTCATTAGGAGAAATTTTGAGTATTTGTTCATGGCTAAGTTCTCAATAACCTAAACAATGGAAATCATGGAATCACAAAAGCATTCTAAAACTCTTAGTATAAGTACATAGTACAGATAGCAATGGAGAATCAGCATTCTGGCAGAAATAATGAAATTGGCGGGAATAAGAGGCATTATGATGCACAATTTGCAGATGCTGTCCTATGCTGAGGAAAAAGAATGTCACTTCTAAGAAAAACATTTTACATTACTAGATTCTAATGTATTCCTTTAGCAGAGTAAGCCATCAAATTTACCTATTTTTCCTATTCCCAAGTTGTATAGTGACATCCCTCTTGTCAACACCAAAATGAAAAGTTGTCTTTAAATAATGAGGAATATCATTCTGTGTTAGTCACTTTCTTTCATGCAAACTCAACTGATAAAACATTTTTTAGAAATCTATGTTACCAATCATAAGTTTTCAATTATTTCTACATGTACAACTGCTTTTGAATCTATAATTTTTAAGGTTTTATACATGATCATTCAATTTACATTATTATATTCTCCTTTCTTAAGATCCGACAATGTTACTTTGAGGGCAGGTGTAACAAGTGTGATGTTTCCTGATGACATAAGAATGAAGCCAATGTCCCAAGGTTTCTCTATTCTCTATGTAGAGATATAACCAAAAGGCTACTTAGGAGTTAATAATGTCAACACATTTCTCATTCCAATTCCTCAAGCTTCCTAGTCTATTATCTATTTTCAAACAGTAATGTGAATTTTTAATTCTTCTCTCATATAGTATACCCTGACTTGAGTTTTCCCTCTCTCCCCTGCTCCACGCTGTCCTGCCTCTTCCTCCATATTTACCCTCCCTCCATCTGACCTCAGGAAAGGGCAGGCCTCCCAAAGATACCAATGAAACACAACAAAATATGCTTCTATAAAACTGTTCACATATTATCATATCAAGGCTGAACTATAATCCTAGAAGTAGAAAAAGGTACCATAAATAGGCTGAAAAGATAGCGACTACCTTTCCCACTGTCAGAAATCCCACAGTAGCATCATAGTTATGGAAATAACATATATACACAGCATCTAGATAAGATCCTTGTCTCACAGGCTCCCTAATCTCTTTGAGCCACTATGAGTACCAGTCAAATGATTTTGTTGGCTGAGTATCCATGGTTTCCCCTACTACCCTGGTGTTCTGATACTTCATTTGGAAGTATTTTGAAAAATTATGCTCCCATAAATTGTGAATCTGGAGCAAATGGCAAATTTTAAGCTAGTGTAACCTCTCAGAAATCAAAAGTTAGTATATAAAGTACTATACATACTAGTAATAAGCATGATTGTTCAATATTCTTTAAAAAAAAGCATAAGAAAATCATTTGGGTTCATTGACCTAATGGGGTTATTTTTCATACCAGAAAATCGGCCCCATGAAAACCACAATGCTCACTTCTACTGTCAAGACTATTGCTATGATGCAACGTTATTGTTACGTGCTATTGCTGAATACAACACTCATGTATATCAGCAAACATGGAGTTGTTGACTGGTGCTTCAACTGCTAGAAGACTCATCCTGCCGACTGACAATCATGACACAGAAAAGTATTCTGCATTCTACTGAAGATAAAGATAATCATGAACATCATCCAACTACAAATCCTAGGACAACAGTGACCTACTAGCACAATGGATTGAAACAATATTGGAATAAGTACAATGGCAATAAACAGTCACTTGATGACTGGATTTAAGGCCCCTCCAGGACATGGACACCATTACTGACATGGATCATGTGGGCAAGAAACTGAGTGGATAGGTCTTTGGCTACAGGAAAATCTGCTACTATTATTTCACTACAACAACACAGTGAACAAATAATTTTTGTTGACATACTGCTACACAAAGAGATCAATGTCTCAAACAGCACTCAGCAGTGAGCCTTTTCTACTGAGAGATGAATCTCACCCTGAGTCTTATAGCAATGTAGAGGGAGTGTGAGGATTCTCAATACTCATTACCAGTTGGAAATCTTTGTGAAAACCATTCCCCAAGTTTCAGGGGAAAAGTCAATAGTCAGAAGTGGAGGCAGAAAGAAAAACACGGATAGATGTAATAGAAGAAAACAAGGAAACTGATGAACACATGAACTGAAAGAGACTGCAGCAATACACACAAGAATACAAAGGTTCAAGTCAGATGGGGGTGCTCTCATTGAAAATGGAAAGCAGAAACAGGGTTCCATCCCCAAACAGGAAAACATCAGCTTTTGTTTCCTGATGGCAAAGAAGAAACAGTTTCCTCCAATGGATTCTAACTGGGTAACTTAACCACTCTTATTGGTAGGATACATGTATTGGAATCTTTGTCAAACACAAAACCAACTCATTAGAAATATAGTAGACATTTGTGCTCATTGTCCTCTTCTAGGGATATTTTTTTGTGGATACTAAGCTTTATTTTTGAATTGTTCATGCTTATTGTGTTTTTTTTTAAACCCATTCTTCCCCAAACAAAAGCAGTACACTAAAATAAGTTGCCATTTTTACAAAACTAAATGGATGGTTGCTACTAAAGCAAGCAAAGTAAAACATTCATTAGTCTATTCTTCCTTTTGGTGAACCATTACTATCAGTCACTAACTTAATAAATTACTAAAAGTTGAAGATTTTTGTTTCCCACAACCTAGAATTCAGAAACTCTTAAAACATCATGATGCACATGGTGAGGAGGAGAAAGGTTAAACCAAAACAAAAATAAATAAGTATTGAAAAAGAAGTCATACCTGAAAGATTGCATGTGTATGCCAGGGATTGTGGCCACTCTGGTGGCATAGTGAGACCTATTGTTTCATACTAACAGAGGTTTTACTGCACCACACCCTTCCTGGTCTACAGACTGAGTTCCAGGGCAACTAATGCTACACAGAAAAACACCGTCTCAAAAAATGAAAAAAAAAAAAAAAGAAAGAAAAAATTCTGGGGATATTTTATAGGTCTTAATTCCTTATTTTAATTTTTCCTTTCTTTTTTATATAATAGAAAGAACGTAAGACCATAACGCAATTTTTATGGGAAGAAAGGAGGGTGTTGGTAAAAGTTGGGCAGGGAAAATGATCAAAAAATATTGCATAGGCCGGGCGGTGGTGGCGCACGCCTTTAATCCCAGCACTCGGGAGGCAGAGGCAGGCGGATCTCTGAGTTCGAGGCCAGCCTGGTCTACAAGAGCTAGATCCAGGACAGGCTCTAGAAACTACAGGGAAACCCTGTCTCGAAAAACCAAAAAAAAAAAAAATTGCATAGAAGACTTTGAGTGAAAAAATGTCAAGAAATTACCCGAATAGTATGAATGCTTTCATGTACAGATTCTACCTGACTTTCAAAAAGGATTGGCACTAATATTTATCCAAGTATTCAATGAGGAGGAAGGAAAGAGACACTTTCCCACATATCCTACATAGCCCACAGGATTCTACTACAAGACTTGGTGAGCTGAGCTTTCCTCCCTTCATCCCACAGGTTGGATACAATACCCTGACTTCCATCCACAAATTATTTTGGACTTTCATAAGTGTCTGTTGTAATACACTTGTAGATACATAGGTAAATAGAAAAAATAATCTAAATATAAAATTAAAAAATATAAGACAGCAGTTTATGTACTTTGACATGAGAATCCTTATTAAAAGTTTTTGAAACTTTCCCGCAAGTTCAACAGCACATGAAAATGGCTTTGTTCATGCTCAAGCTCAGTTCATTACTGAAGAACAGAAGGACAATTTCAACATAAAATGTGACAAATCAACATTTGAAGAAGATAGTGTTTACAGTGCCCATAGCTCCAATAATCAAATTTAAACAATTTCAAGAAGACAGCTGAAAATGCAGATCAGTTTGCTACTTTGAAATAAGAGACACAAAATGTAAATTTTGAGGGAACCTAAAACAAGCCACTGAGGACACAGAAGAGAACTGTGGTCAATCTGGGGAAGTCCATGGTTTAGGGACCTTGTTGTCTCAGCTGGCACAGACTCTTTAGACAAAAGAGTGATAACAGAGTCCTAGGTTACTCAGAATCCAGGCTTGGGATCCTCATTAGCCAACCTGTAGGAACAAGGGCTAGTGGCCAAAGCCCCACTCCAAAGTTGTTTTGACAAACAAAACAGTAAGGGTCCCATATAAGCAAAAGGGGCTTGGAAGACAACAGTCAATCAGGCTGTACCAGGTGTTGTTTGAGTAGATCAGAAGGGTCTCCTCCAAATTCGCAGCTTCATACACTCTCTGTAGGTACTGCCTCTGCCACTGCTGTCCTCGAAGTGAAAGCTCTGCCTTCAACCTTCCAGGGCTAGCACCAACTGTCTGTTAGCCACCCACCTCATGGTTTGAATCTGCATCCTGATCTATAACCTGATTGGTGACCTGTACAGAGCTGATCCAATCAGATTGGATAGACAATCAGGACTCTCTCATTGGTCAGGTTGAAATCATGTGACTCGTGTCTGCAGGAGAATGCTTGGTAAAGCACTTTGACTGCACGTGGGGTCCCGTGAGAACAGGATTTGAGCAGAAGGCTTTGTTTCTTTGTGTCTTTTGTGTAGGGACATCCCAGCTAGTCAGCATCACCTGCACACTTCTTCCTTTCCAGTATTGCCTTTCAGTTTTTAAAATGGACTTGGATTCTGAAGGTAGGATTTGGTTTTAGTGTTTTTCTTGTCTTTCCTTATTACCTGATCATCAGGCTATATTTTTATACTGTTGTCCTGTGAACACCCATAAATACAACATCAAAAGGACCCCAGGAATTCCTGTCTTCAACAAAATAATAATCTATAACAGAAAGTCAGACTCTCTTAAAAATCGAGCATAAATGTCTTGAGTGCATGCTGATCTTTCTTTACGAGCCCCCTCCCTTCCTTAATACCAGTGTTTCAAGCTATGTAAAAATGTTTACTTTCTATTTTAGGTGTGACTACAGAGATGTGTAGGGACATGTTGGCGGTTTCTGACTTTTCACCCTCCATTGGAAAAACCATGCACACACACACACATGCATCAATAAGGAATAGATTCAGCTAGTTACAGACTGTCCTATAGCCAAAATAACAGATACACACACACACACACACACAAACATACCTATGACTTGCTGAGTTCCCAAACTGAATAGTGAAATTACATACACAAACACACACATAATAAAGACAGACAGACAGAGAGACACTATATATATATATATATATATATATATATATATTATATATATATATATAGTATATATAATATATATATATATATATATATATATGTAGAGAGAGAGAACAAGAGAGAGAGGGAAAGAGAGAGACAGAGAGAGAGAGGGAGAGGGAGAGAGGGAGAGAGAGAGGGAGAGAGAGAGAGGGAGAGAGAGGGAGAGAGAGAGGGAGAGAGAGACGTGGAGCTTTGACTGTAGAATAGGGAGAAACGGAGAGGTCTCTGATATACACAGAGAGAGTCCTGTGTATATATTTATGGCCTTATACCATGGGTTTAGTTGTGCATTCAAAGATACTCATCAGGAACTGATACTTAGGTATCAGCAACCTTCAGTGAAGGGGAGCAGATACATAGAAGGACTTGACACCTACCAACGTATATGTGTATAATCTTAGTCTATGAGGTAACAAATTACTGAATCTGATAAATTCTTGTGCCCTCATGTATGTGTATGTACATGCCTTCCTGCATTTCAATGTGTATTTGTGGGTGCTTTAGTTGTTAAGGAAGGAACTCCTCATATGATCTATAGTCACCTATGTGTATATTTGTGTCAGTGGCTATAGAAGTGGGGATTCTGAGCAGTACCTCAATCCAAACTATGCATTGGGTGACTGTATCTGTATGTTTGGTCAACCTTCCAGGACAAGACAACTAGTCCTGTATGTAAATCTTTGGCTTTAAGTAACTGGGAAATGAAGCAAAACCTGGCACATGGTCTGGTATGAGTTTCTGAGGGGCTATATAAGAAACAGTGTATTCCAGATACTGGACTGATGATCATGTGAGCTCACAGAGGCTGGAGCTGTACAAAACAGTACACAAGAGGTTAATTTAGGTGGTGGTTCTGTCATTGAAAAGAAGTGGAAATGGAGTTCCATTCTTAACCAAGGACACATCTACAACTTTCTTGGATGCAAAGAAATAATTATGGTCCTTTGGGGTTCCTGACTCATGAAAGAGTCTGCAAGACATTCTGCAGGACACAGCAGAAAGGGACTGAACTGTCTTTGAAATTTCTTGGTTACTGGAAATGTCTGCTGAATACTATGGTCCTGTAGGCCGAAGATGGATGCCCCAACGGTACAGAGGAACTTTGGGTGACTGTCCAGGCAGCGAGTTGTCTCTGTCATTTCTAGAGTTTGGAAGTTGCTCACTTCTTGTTTGTTAGGTAATATTATCCTTCTGGAATTTTTGATGGAGTTAAAGAATAGATAGTTATATTTTTCCTTAGTTATGATAAAAGATAAAGTAGATATAAATATTGCAACTGTAATTCTTGATTGATAACTGTTTTGTTATATGTAATTTTATTATGTTAAAGTTAAAGCTTTTCTTTTTTGTTTAAACAGAAAAAAAGGAAATGATGGAGGACGGTCATCTGTCTATGTGTTACTTTCATTGGTTAATAAAAAAACTGCCTTGGCCCTCTGATAGGACAGAAAATTAGGTAGGCAGAGTAAACAGAACAGAATGCTGGGAAGAAGGCAGTGAGGCAGATGCCTCAATCAGTCGCCATGCCTCTCCTCCCTGAGACGGATGCAAGCTAAGTTCTTTCCTGGTAAGCCACTACCTCGTAGTGCTACACAGATTACTAAGTATGGGTTAAAGCAAGATATGAGAATTAGCCAATAAGAGGCTGAAACTAATTGGACAAGCAGTGTTTAAATGAATACAGTTTCTGTGTTTTTATTTTGTATGTAAAGCTAGCCGTGTGGGAGATGGGTGGAGGGACACAGCCTGCCACTGCTTCAACATAATTAGTTTCCTCTAATGGTTACACAAAGGGATCCTAGTGACTCCTTTTGCTAGGAACCATGACCTGGAATTTTTGACACTCAGAAAATTAATCCAATAAGTAAAATGGATAGACTTTTGAGTTCATTTTCATTTCTTTCAGGATATCTTTTATGTATGTATTGAAAATGTTGACTTTTCTTTTGACTTGTTTTCTTGCAGAAAGAAAACCAGAATACTATAAGGCAAGGCAGGTTAAAGGCTCTGCAAGGAGTGGGGTAAGGATCAAAGTTATCAAAATATATTGTATAAAAGATTTTCAATGATGAAATGCCAAGAAAATAATAGACTGGTACGAACGCATTCATGGATAGATTCTACCTGAGACGCCCCCAGTTAGTTCCTTGGGCAACTGAGGAGAGGGAGCCTGAAAAGGCCAGTTCCTATAGCTATACTGATGAATTTCTTGCATATCACCATAGAACCTCCACCTGGCGAGAGATGAAGAAAATGACTGAGCTCCACATTGGAGCACCGGAATGAGCTCCCAAGGTCTTGATGAGGAGCAGAAGGAGAGAGAACATGAGAAAGAAATTTAGGACCGTGAGGGGTGCGTTCACCCATGGAGACGGTGGGACAGAACTAACGGGAGATCAACTCCAGTTGGATTGGGACTGATGGAACATGAGACCAAACCAGACTCTCTGAATGTGGCCGACGGTGGAGGCTGACAGAGAAGCCAAGGACAAAGGCGCTGATCTTTGACTCTTCTGCATGGACGGGCTCTGTGGGAGCCTTCTCAGCTTGGTTGATCACCTTCTTGGACCTGGGGGGAGTTGGGAGGACCTTGGTCTTAACATAGAGTAGGGAACCCCGATGGCTCCTTGGCCTGAAAAGGGAGGGAGGGGGTATGGGGGCAGGGAAGGGAAGGGGGAAGAAGAGGGGAGGAGAGGGAAATTTTTAAATATAAAAAAATACCAAAAAAAGAAGAAAAAGCACAGGGGGAGATGGCAGGAAGAGAAGGAAGAAATGAAATAATTGTATTATAATCTCAAGTAAATTTATTTTAAAAAACAGATAAAGACTAGAAAACAGAAAAGGAAACAAAAGTCCAAAGTGAGATGGGAAATATACATGCTGGATAATTTGATTTAGGAAGCAGAGGAGCACAGTCCTCCTCTGAAGGTGCAGAGTCATAAGAACAAGGCTGCTGCTCATGCGCAATAAGGCGTATTGCCTGTGAAGTTACGCATGTGCTGTTATGTAAAGGGCTTTGTTCTCTGGAAGACTTTTGGTAAATGTAATTAAGAACACTAAATATGAAAATAAAGAAAAAACATTTAACACTGTTGAAAGGTAATTAAAAATATAGTTTACCATATGGTCCTCTGTCATTAGTTCTCTTCGGCAAAACAAATTCTGGAAGCATTTATTATCCTCTGTCATTTTTTAAAGAGGCCTCATGTTCACATAAGCCACTTAAGCCATGAACAAAGTGAGTCAGATTTGAGAGAATGACAAGAAATTCATTTGTCTGAATTCAAGAAATTATACAAAATGAGACAATGTGACTATCCATCCCCATGTGCAAAAGTTGATAAAATCATTTCTCTCTGCGCAGGCATAATTCAGACTGAGCTGGATAGAAGACATGCTTTAAGACTATCCATGTTCTTTCCAGAAAAAGCTGTCATTTTCAAGGAAAGGCTTTTAGAGGCATGACCTCTATAATAAGCTTAAAAGAGGACATGAGGATTGGATCCTCCTGAGGATGGGAGTGTCTTTACTCAGAGAGTAACAGACCAGAGATGCCTTTTAGTCAGGTAAGGAAACACTGAGAAGTCAACAGTTTGATCCCAGATGAGGGTTCTCCCCCAATAACCTGACCATGCTAATAGCCTGATCTCAGACTCCCAACTGCAACAACTCTGATACATGGATCTCTGTTTTCTTAGCCACCCTGAATTCAATGATGTGTTACAGCAGCCAAGGCTGATGAAGTCATTTAGAAGGCAACACAATCTGTGTCAATCCTTTAATGATGTGAAACATGAGAGTTTTCTGTTTAATTAAAAGAAGTAAATCAAAGACACAGTTTTCATTTAAAAATTTGGCGCTGTTCCTCTAAACTCGAGATGTTCATCTTAGTTTATTCAATATGATTTATGAATGCATGAAGAATATTCAAAGGAAATGTTTTTTTGAGGTGACACAAAAGCTTCTTTGTACAGGAATATACTATTTGCAAAATAGAACCATTAATAAGGAAATACACTGATCAGTGGCTTCAGAGATAACATAATATCCTTCTGAGTGGTAACAATATCTTTCACACAGTTGGAGCCAATATTCCGTTCTTATATGCAGGCTTGTGCTGTGTTTCTGGGTTGGTCTTTGATTCTCACACGACTGTAGTTGCAATGTGCTCTTCTCCAACAGACTTTCTCAAGATTTCCTTTAGACTTAGGTCCCAAGAAGGAAGACACAAAATTTTGGTCCTGCATCTATTTTGATCAAGCAGTCAAGTGAGGACTAAGATAACCGGTTATAGGAAACATAGGAGAATCTATTAATGTTGCTTTGTTATTGGTCACACTGGCAAACTGTCTAAAGGTTTATGTCTAGACTGTATATCTGAGCAACTCTTGCTCTTCTGCTACCACACCCTCTGAGAACAGTTGGAGGAATGGATACATATGTGCAGAAATAGAAAAACGGAAGACAAATAGCTGTGGGGATAAATAAGCATATAATTCTGTATCTTTAATATCACAGGATTTTTAGGAAATAAATTACTTCATAGGAAAGGATGGTTATGAAATTTCACATTAATCAAGAAATATAATCTCAAATGATGATGCTTATCCCAGAAGTCAAATCATATGAACTTCTTATTGAAGTGGGTACTAAGAAAAAGCAACTCTTGAGTACTCAGCTATACATGGGACATTTACATCAGCACCAACCGTCACCAATGATCAAGTAAGAGAGGTCAGGAAGAACGTAATACCAAAAGACGGATGTTGGAAACTCCTGAACTGTAGACATGATGTGAATGCTACAGACATGAACTCAAAGCACGTGGTTATCTTCACAGAACCTATACAGGTTCAAGCCAATTGAAAATTCTAAGATAGAAGGAGAAAGCGTTCTCAAGGCCCTAAGCCCGGCTGAGAAACAATTGACTTTTGATGTCTATCATGGAGGGAAATTTATGGTTCACTAGGTGGGTTCCATTAGTAGGCTGTCATGCCCCATTGAATAACCCCACACGCATGCTTATATAGGGATCACTATTTGGACTCAGAGACATATTTATATATTTTAAAAAGGGTCTGAAGTTTAGAAAGAGAAGTCTTGGGGGGCAGAGAAAGTTGGAATGGAAAAATGGGGGTGAATATGTTCAAAGTACTATGTGTGTGTGTGTGTGTGTGTGTGTGTGTATGACAATTTACAAATAATAGAAAAAACAATGAATCCCATCATCATTAATCTCTTTACCCCAACATTAAGACTTTCTCCTGTATCTAAAACTTTATCAGTTTGTACGATGACACTTAACACAACCTGACCTCAGAAACTTCTCCTTCTTTGTGTTCCAAGCCAAATAGGATGGTCTATTGGTTGTGAATGTATGATGGTTATTGACTTGACTATATCTGAAATTAACTAAAATCTTAAAATGGAGGACAGACCTGTGGAATATTTTTTGATAAATTTAAAATAAGAAGATCCACTTCTACTTAGGATCTTTGATATAGGAATCCATAAATTTAATTCAGATCTTGTGAGATGGGAAATAAAACAATAATCTGGACATTGTGAAGATGAAATGCAACTTTAATTTGGGCTGCACCTTCAGCTGGAAGCATATAAGAGAATGTGGAAATAGGAAACTTTTATTCTTTTTCTGATTGTTCTTGTCTGCTATCAAGTCCATTCTTTGACTAGCATTAGAGTCCATTTCTTTAGAATTCAAGAATCTACTGAAAATCAGCCTCATGCACTGAACAACTTTTGGTTTCTTGGGCTTTCCTTTCTCAGTCAGCCATTGTTGGATTAGCCTGTAAGTCATTCTAATAAATCCCTTTCTACAAACATACTTACGTATTTATGTATGTGTGTATATGTATAAGTATGTGAGTCTGTGTGGGTCTGTGTGTGTGTGTGTGTGTGTGTGTGTTGTCTTAGAGATCATAGTGAAGAGACACTATGATCAAATTAGATCACATCAACTCTTTTAAAGGAAAACATTTAATTGTGGGTGATTTACAGTTTCAGAGGTTTAGTCCATTATATTTTGGTAAGACATGACAGCATGCAGGCAGACATGATGCTGGAGCAGGAGCTGAGATTTCTACATCTTGATCTGAAGCTAACAGGAAGTGAACAGTGACACTGGGCATAACTTGAGCTTAGAAGACCTCAAAGCCCATCCTTATTGTGACCCTTCCTCCAACAAAGCCACACTCACTTCAAAAAGGCTACACTTCCCAATAGTTCCACTCCATATGTGTGTGTGTGTGTGTGTGTGTGTGTGTGTGTGGTGTGTGTGTGTGTGTGTGGAGAGAGAGAGAGAGAGAGAGAGAGAGAGAGAGAGAGAGAGAGAGATTCATTCTATAAGTTCTGTTACTCTGAAGAACTTTGAATCTGAAGAATAAACAATGCAGGATCATTTCAGTAGTTCTCGGAGTAGTCATGTAGCCAGAGATGATGGCTTTTACTGTGTATTTGTTCATATCCTTCTTTTCTCTACTAATTGACGTCACTCATGTTTCTCCTCAGATATCACTTCACATAACTTCTCTGGCCCCTTTACTTAAAATATTATCCCTCCCGTACACTTTCTGTACTTTAATTTTTCATGAGTGTATATACTCTGAACTTTCCCTTCCCTACAGTAGGTATTATTGTTTTCCATGATTGACAGGAAATCCTTCTGTCTTGCACACTCATTATTTGTAATCAAGATTACTCCTAAATATATTATAATGAATGGATGAAAATCCAGTTATACTGGATTCTTATAGAAATGGAAGTGTGTGCTCATTTCAGCAGCATATATTCTAAAATTAGAAAGTCAGAGAGAAGATCATGGCCCATGTACAAGGATGACTCACAAATTAGACTTATTAGAAACCCTACTCTGGTAGATATGGTAAAACACTTTACCCCTAAAAGTCATACTTCACTCCAAGTACTTGGCAATTAATATTAGGAGATCAGTTTGGGGGAAGTAGTAAAGGTGTCCCATTCATTCAGTTATTGTGTAGGACAAGGGAGGAAATAACAGAAGGAACTAGAGAGAAACATATGCTGGCTCTTCAGACAATCATTGAAAATGTTTTTGCTCCTCTGTACATTCCTCTTTGTTTTCCAACACAAGAAAAGAAAAAAATGAAAATAAAGTGGAAAACTGAGGAAATGGGGGAAAGGAAGGAATCAAGAAATGATATTTTAATTAGGCCACAATATAAATACAGTCAAGTCCTATTTAGAATTAGCCTGGTGCAACATCCTACATTTAACAGTACCAACATCCCTCTATTGTCTTATAGATATGGTACAAAAAAGTCTCCAATTCAATTTTCACTTTAAATAGCCAGAGAACTTTAATATCACTCCTACACTTTTCAAAATAATTTCAACTGTGGATAAATCACTAATGCCATAGATGTCAATATTACTAAATTTTATTGGAGTCAATGATGTTTCTTTTGAAAGGTAAAGGGATATTTATGAATATAAACACACACATACTTATACATGCACAAATATATTATACGCATGCATATGCACATTCATATGTATATACTTATATATGCAAATACACATATAATTTTGATATAATACAGTTTTTGAGCAGGTTCAAATTCAGATTTATATATATATATATATATTAAGTGTACTTTTCTACAGATTCTATCTTGCAATGTCATTGAGATGAGATATAATCAATGTGCAATAAGCTGAATATTTTTAAAATATGCAATTTTGTTCATTTGATGTACAGATAGATCATAAAACCATTGCCAGGAAGAAAATAAGAATTTCCATTATCCTCCAAAGTATGTCTATAACAATTTTTATCCAATTCTAGATAACCACTAATCTGCCTTATGTAACCAGTTTGCTTCTAAAGAAATTTATATAAAAGGAATAAGATATGTGCTTTTTTGTGCAGCTTATTTCCCTTCGTATCTTGAAAAGGCATACAAAGATAGGAAAAGCACAGTTTTTGAAAGAATAAAATTAATTTGTAGGAACTATTCATGAGAAAGTCTAGGCATCAGCATTACAAGGCAAAGACTTTAAAAGCATGTGTAAATATGCCCATGAACAAAGTGGCTGAAGCTGGGTGTGGTGGCCAGGCTGTACCCCTAGTATTTATGGAGCTGAGACAAGCTAATCATCACAAATTTGAGGCCATACATAGAGAGGTTCCTGAAATAAACAGGAAAATACATTAAAGAGAGAAAAGGAACCAAACAAAGTGGTATAGGCATACTATGAATAGAGAAGATAGTTTAAACTAAGAATCAATTTGCAACTATAATATTAAGAAGTACACTTACAGTCATAATATAATCAACAAAACTCAAAACTAAGACTTGAATAAGTAAAGAAAACATTCAGCAGTTGGAACAAAAATTTAGTATTTTGAGTCTGATCAATAAAAAATGAAGGAAGCAGTTTAATATTTCCTAGAAAACATATAACATGCCACCAAGTGTACCTACGTTTGAACTGTGGGTGTCCCAAGAGGAGAAGAGACAAAGGGTAGAACAGGAACGTAGTATGAGACTGCTTGTTTATTTCCTGGCCGCCCAGACTCCCAAAATAACCACAAAGAAACTATATTAATTACAACACTGCTTGGCCTATTAGCTTATGCATATTTCTACCTCACTCTTATCTATTAAATTAACCAATTTCTATCATTTTGTATTTTACCACGAGGGTGGTGGTGCACCTGCAAGGTTGCAGCATGTCTGTCTCTGGTTGCGGCTCCATGGCTTCTTTCCTACTCTGCCTCCTTTTCTCCCAGTATTCAGTTTAGTTTTTCCCGCCTACCTCTACTCTATCCTATTACAGGCCAAGGCAGTTTTCTTTATTTATTAACCAATAAAAGCAACACACACACACACACACACACACACACACACACATATATATATATATGGACCTCCCACACCACAGGAAGGATTGTATGAAAATAAATAAAGGTTAAATGCCTCCTACATTTGATAAACACACACAGACACACACACATATACACATGCATATACACACGCACATGTACACACACATTAGCATTTACATATCCAAGAATTTAATCTAAAAATCTCAATCAGCTTCAAAAAAAAATAAACTGAAAAGGACACACATTTATTGAATTATAAACAAGGAATGAAAATAAAAATAGCTTATCAAAAGGGAGACTCCAGGTTTACATCAGAATCAATGGAGAAAAGAAGACAGTGGGTTAACAAATTTCATATTATAAATGTTGGGAAAAAACTATCAACCAGGAAGCCCATGGCACAACAAAATTGATTCAGAAATAAGGATATAGTAAGACATTACCAAATTTAAAAAACTGAGAAAATTAATTCACTCAAGTTTTTAAAAATTAAGACAAAATGGCTAATGTAATTTTAGTGAATTTTTAAAAATTAGAATTTTTGTCTGTCAAAGACTGTGTTTGATAAAGTGAAAAGATAACTTCAGAATGGGAAAAAACAGTACCTGCAAATTGCATGCCATTAGGGTCTGTTGTCTATCATTTATTACATCTAATATTTAACTCTTATAATTCAGCATTAGAAAACATGCTTCACAAACTGGCAGAAGTTCAAGTCTGATTTTTTCAAATCAAATATGAATATGGCCATTAAACCCATGAAAGGGGATTGAGATTATTAAATATATGGGGCATGCAAATAAAAGTCTCAATGAAACCTTATCCATACCACGAGAACAATGTTTCCAACATACAGAGAACATGACATGGTATTGTGGAGAACCGAGAAGCCTAGGAATATGTACACCAAAGCTCAATGTGATGGAGAAGTGTTTGGCATTTACAGAAAAAGCTAAAACAGAAATACTACCCAACTCAATCACTGTAATTCTTAAAATTTAACTAAAACGTTGGGAGTAGGTAGTTTATCAAAAACATTGCATGCCAGTATTCACTGAAACATTATCCACAGAAAACAAATAAGTATTTATTAGTGGAGTATATATGGAATCTGTGTACATGTTGAAATAAAATGAACTTTCCATCACTACTTAGTTTGAAATATGCTTTACATAATACAAAGCAAATTAAATGATTCTGTATATATAAAATGTAGGCAGAGACCACTCATCAGATTCCCAGCTTCCCTGACCCAAATAATCACACAGAAGCTATATCAATTACAACACTATTTGGTCAGCTAGCCCTTACATCTTAAATTAACCCATTTCTATTAATCTGTGTATCACCACAAGGCTGTGGCCTACTGGTTAAGTTCTGGCAACTGTCTCCTTTGGAAGCTGCATGGCATCTCTCTGACTTTGCCTACTCTTCCTAAATACCTTCCATATTGTCTATTTCCGGCCCTTCTATAGGCCAAAGCAGTTTCTTTATTAACCAATGGTAATAAAACTCATTCATAACATGCAGAGGGAACTCAACATCAATGAAATATTTAAAATGTACAAATTATAGAAACAAAAATGAAAAGACCGCAGGAAAATGACATGATGGATATTTAGAGTTCTTGTTTAATGGGTTCAAACTTCTTGTTTAGAATGAAGAAGCGATTTCAGTAGCAGATAGTGGTGATGGCTACAACGTGTCTAGACTATAACAACACTGAGCTAAACATGTTAAAAGTTTAAAGAAGTAAATTTTACTACATTTGGCCATTAAATATAAATATAAACCATTATCATTAAAGCCAGTATTTTACATACATGATCATTACTCTGAGTCATTTTTTATAAAATGTTTATTCAGGATCAGAACAATATTTTAATCAAAACGTAATTGAAATCAAACAGTTTAGATATTCTCCAACTAAGGAAGTTTTAATTCCTGGTACAAACATTATAGATTAAAATTGTTGTAAATTAAAATGTGTTTACTGCTTCTACCCAGCAAACACCAGAGTCAATCAAGTCAGGTCACTGGAAAACGTCAGTGTTTTCTTGTCCCTATGTAGCTAGCTGTGAACTATAGCCCACTCTTCCCGTCCAGTCTACTGGTCAATTTATAATTTGAATCATAAGGAAGCAAGGGGTTGTTTGTAACATAGTTCTGAAATTAAAGGTTTCTACTTACTTTTTATAGTAGATAAATAGGAAGGAAAAATTGGTTCCCAAAAGTTTGAGACAGTGGAAGTTTGTACCATGTTAAGTAAAATCGCTAGTCAAAGATTTAAGTTGTATTTTTTAGTAAATTGGAATAAAAAGGAGGTCAAGACCATTGTAATATTTTGATTACTTTGTTGTTACATTTATCTGATATATGTTTTCATAAATGCACTTAGCTTATTGTGTACATTTGCACACAAATGATAGTGACATACATTGTCAGTAAATAAAATTAGGACCTGAGATTAAAAAAGTGTCCTCCTTCCAACAAGCACACCATCCATTGCCTCTTCTCTGAAAACTCACTATTTTCAATGTGCTACTTATTTTCTTCAAGAGATCAAAAGTAGCATGATAATAGAAGAAGAATTAATTGTCTTAACATCATGTCTTTTTCATCAATTTTATGCAAGCCTAGGAAAGAGCAGGGAAGTATCAAGTTACATTTTGAAGAACTACAAGAAATATTAAATATTTGTTTGGTTAATCTTACTTAACATGGGAAAACATCAGCTATTCCTCGTTTAGATGCAAAACATCAGGTATTCCTCATTTAAATGTGTGATCAGGGAGATAAAATAGATTACACAAGACCACCTGGTTAGTAATTATCAGAATCCTCATTGTATAAATCCTATGTTTATTGAACTGTCCCCTGTTGATCTGAAGGAGATGCTAGTGAAAGAGGCTCATTCGTTACCATATAAGAACCACAGTGAAGGAAAATTATATGATAAGGAATATTTTATCTCTCTCAAGCAAGAGGTCAGTATCTAGATATTGCTTACAAGATGTGTATTGGATTTAGCTTTGATTTTTTTTCCCTACAGATAGGTATTTTGGACTTCACTCCTAATGATAGTAACAATGCAAAAAACACCATCTTTAACTTTAGCTTCTTCAATGTACAGTGTTAAAATTCAACAGCTAGTGTGGTGATCTGAGGGGAAATGTCCTGCTGAGGCTCATGCATGTAAACAATTGGCGCCCAGATAATTTGCTGTTAGACAGTGAAATGTTTAAGACTTGGATCCTTGCAGAATGAAGCACATCACTGAGGGAGGTTTTTCAGTGTTTATGCCTCACCCCACTTCTAACTTTCTCTGTTTCCTGCATTGGAAAAAAAGATGTGATTGGCCTTCTTCTGTTCAAGTTGTATACTGCCATGCCTCCCTTCCCTTATAGACTCTTGGTCTAAAACTATAAGCCAAATAAATATTTTCTTCTATAGGCTATTTTGGCCGTGATGTTTACTGTAGCAAAATAAAGGAACTAATAAAGATATGATGTAGGTAGATAGAAAAAGTCAGTTCTAGCTATATTATTATCTGCATTAGACAAAAGGAGATGTAAACGTATTTCTCACTTGGCCAGAGGTGGGAAAGGTATTTAACAACACATAAGTTTGTGTCTGAGTAGGTCAATGAGAAAAAGCAAACTTCTTGAACTAGGTTGATTATAATTACCTGAATCTACCCATATTCATTGTTGGTCATAGAATCCTATAATTTTCCCTGTAATCCTGAAGCAGGTGATCTTAGAAAGTGAGAATAGACATAATCAGAAGCAGATATGTCTGTTTTTGATTTATGAGAGAAGGTCAGTGTAGTGATGGGAGCGAGCCGTGTTCCCACCACCCTGCTCCTGGATGCCTGGCTAGCTTATGCCCTGAAATAATAACACATAAACTGCATTCATTTAAACAGTGCCTGGCCCATTAGTTTCAGCCTCTTACTCACATCTTGACTAACCCATATCTAATAATCTGTGTAACACCACAAGTGGTGTCTTACCGGGAAAGATTCAGCTTGTCTGACCTGGCTGCTGGCTCCATCACATCTGACCCAGAGAGGAGGGAATACTAACTTGCCTTCTTCCCAGCATTCTGTTCTGACTACTCCACCCACCTAAGGGCTGGCCTATCAAATGGGCCAAGGCAGTCTCTTTATTAACCGATGAAATCAACTCAAACAGAAGACTCTCCCACATCAGGTCAGCACCTGGGTCAGTGTGTAGCAGGAATAATAAGAACCCAGACACAGATATTGAGGTTCAAGTTGAAAGATCAGAGAAGCAAAGCAGCCAACCACTAGAGATCTCTTACTCTGTGAAATCTTCAGACTGAAAATAGAGCAAGCTCCTGTCTCACCCCAGTTTATATTCCTCTCTAGTGCTTGGATTAAAGGCATGCACCACTACTACCCAGCCTCTATGGCTAAGTAGTGTGGCTTCTGGGATTAAAGGTGTGTACCACCACTGCCTGGCCTGTATGACTGACTCGTATGGCTAACTTTGCACTCTGATGTTCAGGCAAACTTTATTAAAACACAAAGAAAATATCACTATATCAGTTAACAGTCTCTTTGGGGTGTTGAAATATTTGATTAACTTTAAACAAACTTCACACAGAATCTCCTGATTAGAAAAAAAATGATCCTGTAAATCTTGAAGCAGACATGCTCCTTGTTTTCTAAACTACACCCCAAATATTTGGACTTTGTCTCTGACCTACACTGAACACCTTCATGAGCTTCAGTACTCAAGGGCATTCACCTTTCCTGATTAATGAGTAACCTGGCTTTTCAGAACCAGCTCTGCACTATCTGGATGAATGTAGCATAACATAACAGACACTACAACTGTACTCTGCATTTCTCTAAATTGATAATAAATATTATGTCTCTTAAACTAATGGGCAAAATTGGTCTAGATTTCAGAAGAAAACTTAGTCTTGAAACATTAGCAAAAACAGAGTTCCCTGTATCTATATTGTTCAATAAATGTTTTAATAAAATGAAATATTTATGAAATGAAAGTGAGATTGTAATGTGTAGCTATTCCTAAAGTGTGTACAGTAGTTACTAAACATCAGTAGTTATTTAGTTTTGATTGGTTTGTTTCACTTAGCCATTTTTTCACATAAAAATAGTAACCCAAGGGAATCCCTGATCCTGTGCACTGACATTCCATCTGAACTGGTGAGTGAATGCGGACCCTGGGGCAACCTGCCCTGGAAGAAAGCACAGACCCCCTGCCCACACTTCCCTCTGCAGGCTTGTGTCTGTTACTCCCGTCCCTGTGTCTCCCAAGCTTTCCCTAGTGTTCTCAGGTGTCCTGCTCCAGTTCTAAGGCCATCCACCCAAAGGGGTCAGACTCTGGCCTCCAGGCAGGTCTGAGGATTCCTGCGGAGGGGTGCGGGCTCCTTCAGATTGTGCTGCCAGGTTCACTGTGTGGTATTCCATCCCGCCCTGCCCCCACCTTGGACCTTCTGTCTGGGCTGCGACCCTGGGCTGCCTGGAATCCCTGATCCTGTGCACTAACATTCCATCTGAACTGGTGAGTGAATGCGGACCCTGGGGCAACCTGCCCTGGAAGAAAGCACAGACCCCCTGCCCACACTTCCCTCTGCAGGCTTGTGTCTGTTACTCCCGTCCCTGTGTCTCCCAAGCTTTTCCTAGTGTTCTCAGGTGTCCTGCTCCAGTTCTAAGGCCATCCACCCAAAGGGGTCAGACTCTGGCCTCCAGGCAGGTCTGAGGATTCCTGCGGAGGGGTGCGGGCTCCTTCAGATTGTGCTGCCAGGTTCGCTGTGTGGTATTCCACCAGTTCAGTTCCACCTGAACTGGTGTACTGCTCCTGTTCTAAGGCCATCCACCCAGAGGAGTCAGACTCTGGCCTCCAGGCAGGTCTGAGGATTCCTGCAAGGGAGTGCAGGCTTCTTCAGATTGTGATGCAAGGAATAGGTCCTCCTCTGGCACTGGGGAGATCCAACCAGTTTCAGTCACAGCAAAGATTGGTCTAGGACACCAAACGCCTCCGGGCTCCATTTGAAGGAAGAGATGGGCAGGCGCCAATGCAGGAGCTCCTCCAACAACATGAAAGGCAACATGACATCACCAGAATCCAGACATCCCTAAACAACAAGAATTGAACACCCTACCCCAGAAGATATAGAAGAATCCGACCTTAAACAGTACTTTATGAAAATAATAGAGGACCTTAAACAGGAGGTAAAAAACTGCCATAAAGAAATGGAGATGACAAACAAAAAGGTAGACGAAATAAATAAATCTCTCAAAGATACCCAAGAAAAACAAGAAAAACAAGAAAAAGCAATCAAACAGGTAAGGGAAACAGTACAAGACCTGATAAATGAAATGGAAGTATTGACGAAAACACAATCTGAGGGACGACTGGAAATGGAAACTCTGAGTAAATGAACAGAAACTTCAGAGACAAGTATTTCCAACCAAATACAAGAGATGGAAGAAAGAATCTCAGACTCTGAAGATACTATAGAGGAAATAAACTCACAGATTAAAGAACTAAACAAATCTAACAAATTCTTAACACAAAACATTCAGGAAATCTGGGACACCATGAAAAGACCAAACCTAAGAATAATTGGAGTAGAAGAAAGAGAAGAATTACAACTCAAAGGCCCAGAAAACATATTCAACAAAATTATAGAAGAAAACTTCCCCAACCTAAAGAAGGATGTTCCTATGAAGGTACAAGAAGCCTACAGAACACCAAAAAGACTGGATCAAAGGAAAGCATTCCCACGCCATATAATAATCAAAACATAAAACATACAGAATAAAGAACAGATATTAAGAGCTGCAAAGGAAAAAGGTCAAGTAACATATAAAGGGAAACCTATCAGAATTACACCTGATTTCTCAATGGAAACCATGAAAGCCAGAAGAGCTTGGATAGATGTGCTACAGACACTAAGGGAACATGGATGCAAGCCTAGACTACAATACCCAGCAAAGCTTGCATTCACCATTGATGGAGAAAACAAGATATTCCAGGACAAAAACAGATTTAAACAATACACAGCCACAAATCCAGCCTTGCAGAAAGTAATAGAAGGAAAATCACAAACCAAGGAGTCTAACAACGCCCACAATAACTCAGGCATCTAGCTACCCTTCACCAGCACAACTAGAAGAAGGGAAACACACAAACTCTACTACTAAAAATGACTGAAGTTAACAACCACTGGTCATTAATATCACTTAATATCAATGGATTCAATTCACCTATAAAAAGGCACAGGCTAAGAGACTGGATACGAAAACAGAATCCAACATTTTGCTGTTTACAAGAAACACACCTCAACCACAAAGACAGACACCTACTCAGAGTAAAGGGTTGGGAAAAGGTTTATCAAGCAAATGGCCCTAAGAAACAAGCAGGTGTGGCCATACTAATTTCCAACAAAGTTGACTTCAAACTAAAATCAATCAGAAGAGATGGAAAGGGACACTTTATACTCATAACAGGAAAAATCCATCAGAATGAAGTCTCAATCCTGAATATCTATGCCCCTAATATAAAAGCTCCCACTTATGTAAAAGAAACACTTCTAGAACTCAAGGCAGCCATCAAACCACACACACTAATAGTTGGAGACTTCAACACTCCTCTCTCACCAATGGACAGGTCAATCAGACAGAAACCTAACAGAGAATTGAAAGGCTTAATGGAGGTAATGAATCAAATGGACTTAACAGACATCTATAGAACATTCCACCCAAATAGGAAAGAATATACCTTCTTCTCTGCGGCTCATGGAACCTTTTCGAAAATTGACCATATACTTGGTAACAAAGCAAACTTCCACAGTTACAAAAAAATATTAGTAACCACCTGTGTCTTATCGGATTACCATGGATTAAAATTAGAATTCAACAACAATGCTACCCCCAGAAAGCCCACAAACTCATGGAAACTGAACAGTCAACTACTGACCCACACCTGGGTCAAGGAAGAAATAAAGAAATTAAAGTCTTTCTTGAATTTAATGAAAACAAAGACACAACATACTCAAACCTATGGGACACAATGAAAGCAGTGCTAAGAGGAAAGTTCATAGCACTAAGTGCACACTTAAAAAAAAACGGAGAAAGCACTCATTGGTGACTTAACAGCACACCTGAAAGCTCTGGAAAAACAAGAAGCAGACTCACCTAGGAGAAGTAGAAGACTGGAAATAATCAAACTGAGGGCAGAAATCACCAAAATAGAAACACAGAAAACAATCCAAAGAATCAATGAAACAAGAAGCTGGTTCTTGGAGAAAATCAACAAGATTGACAAACCCTTAGCCAAACTAATCAAACGGCAGAGGGAGAACATGCAAATTAATAAGATCAGAAATGAAAAGGGGGACATAACCACAGACACAGAGGAAATTCAGAGAATCATTAGATCTTACTACAAAAGCCTGTATGCCACAAAATTGGAAAATGTAAAAGAAATGGACAGTTTTTTAGATAAATACCATATACCAAAGTTAAACCAGGACCAGGTAAATGCTCTAAATCGTCCTGTTAGTCGCGAAGAATTAGAAACTGTTATCAGAAACCTCCCTACCAAAAAGAGCCCAGGACCAGATGGTTTCAATGTGGAATTCTACCACAACTTCCAAGAAGACCTAATACCTATACTCCTTAAGGTATTTCATAATATAGAAACACAAGAGTCACTGCCAAATTCCTTCTATGAAGCTACAGTTACCCTGATACCTAAACCACACAAAGACTCAACCAAGAAAGAGAATTACAGGCCAATCTCACTCATGAACATTGACGCAAAAATTCTCAATAAAATACTGGCAAACCGAATCCAAGAACACATTAGAAAAATTATCCATTACGAACAAGTAGGCTTCATCCCAGAGATGCAGGGCTGGTTCAACATACGAAAATCTATCAATGTAATCCATCATATAAATAAACTGAAGGAAAAAAACCATATGGTCATCTGATTAGATGCTGAAAAAGCATTTGACAAAATTCAGCACGCTTTTGTGATAAAGGTCTTGGAGAGATTAGGGATACAAGGGTCATTCCTAAATATAATAAAAGCTATTTACAGCAAGCCAACAGCTAACATCAAATCAAACAGAGAGAAACTCAAGGCTATCCCACTAAATTCAGGAACATAACAAGGCTGTCCACTCTCTCCTTATCTCTTCAATATAGTGCTTGAAGTTCTAGCAATAGCAATAAGACAACATAAGGGAATCAAGGGGATTCAATTTGGAAAGGAAGAAGTTAAACTTTCATTATTTGCAGATGATATGATAGTATACATAAGTGACCCCAAAAACTCCACCAAAGAACTCCTACAGCTGATAAACTCCTTCAGTAACGTGGCAGGTTACAAGATCAACTCCAAAAAATCAGTCGCCCTCCTATACACAAAGGATAAGGAAGCAGAGAAGGAAATCAGAGAAGTATCACCTTTCACAATAGCCACAAATAGCATAAGATATCTGGGAGTATCTCTAACCAAGGAAGTGAAGGATTTATTTGACAAGAACTTTAAGTCTTTGAAGAAAGAAATTGAAGAGGATACCAGAAAATGGAAGGATCTCCCCTGCTCATGGATTGGGAGGATCAACATAGTAAAAATGGCAATTCTACCAAAAGCAATCTATTTATTCAATGCAATCCCAATCAAGGTCCCATTAAAATTCTTCACAGAGATTGAGAGGACAATAATCAACTTTATATGGAAAAACAAGAAACACAGGATAGCCAAAACAATCTTATACAATAAAGGTACTTCTGGAGGCATTACCATCCCTGACTTCAAACTCTATTACAAAGCTACAGTATTGAAAACAGCTTGGTATTGGCATAAAAACAGAGAAGTTGACCAATGGAATCGTATAGAAGACCCGGATCTTAAACCACAAACCTACGAACACCTGATTTTTGATAAAGGAGCCAAAAGTACACAATGGAAGAAAGATGGCATCTTCAACAAATGGTGCTGGCATAACTGGATGTCAACCTGTAGAAGAATGAAAGTAGATCCATTTCTATCACCATGCACAAAACTCAAGTCCAAATGGATTAAAGACCTCAATATTAATCTGAACACATTGAGCTTGATAGAGGAGAAAGTGGGAAGTACTCTACAACAAATGGGCACAGGGAACCGTTTCCTGCGCATAACCCCAGCTGCACAGACATTAAGGGCAACATTGAATAAATGGGACCTCCTGAAGTTGAGCAGCTTCTGTAAAGCAAAGGACATTGTCACTAAGACACAAAGGCAGCCTACTGACTGGGAAAAGATCTTCACCAACCCTGCAACTGACAAAGGTCTGATCTCTAAAATATATAAGGAACTCAAGAGACTAGACGGTAAAATGCCAATTAACCCAATTAAAAAATGGGGCGCTGAACTGAACAGAGAATCCTCAACAGAAGAAGTTCGAATGGCCAAAATACACTTAAGGTCATGCTCAACCTCCCTAGCTATCAGGGAAATGCAAATCAAAACAACTTTGAGATATCATCTTACACCTGTCAGATTGGCTAAAATCCAAAACACCAATAATAACCTTTGCTGGAGAGGTTGTGGGGTAAGGGGTACACTCATCCATTGCTGGTGGGAATGCACACTTGTGCAACCACTTTGGAAAGCAGTGTGGCGGTTTCTCAGGAAATTCGGGATCAACCTACCCCAGGACCCAGCAATTCCACTATTGGGAATCTACCCAAGAGATACCCAATCATACAACAAAAGCATATGCTCATCTATGTTCATAGCAGCATTATTTGTAATAGCCAGATCCTGGAAACAACCTAGATGCCCTTCAGTGGAAGAATGGATGAAGAAACTGTGGAATATATACATGCTAGAATACTACTCAGCGGTAAAAAACAATGACATCTTGATTTTTGCAGGCAAATGGATGGAAATTGAAAACACTATTCTGAGTGAGGTAACCCAGACCCAAAAAGATGAACATGGGATGTACTCACTCATAATCGGTTTCTAGCCATAATTAAAGGACATCGAGCCTATAAATTTGGGATCCTTGAGAAGATAAGAAGAAGGTGAACTCCCAAAAAAAGATATAGTAATCCTCCTGGATATTGGAAGTAGACATGATCGCCAGGCAAAATTTGGGATCTTGAGGGTTGGGCGAGACTGGGCTAAGGGAAGATGGGAGTGAAAAGTGTGAAGGGGAGAATGGGGGGAGCTCGGAGGAATGGGGTGCTTGGGATATAGGAAGGGTGGATATGGGAGCAGGGAAGCATATATCTTAATTTAAGGAGCTACCTGAGGGTTGTCAAGAGACTTGACCCTAGAGGGGTTCCCAGGTTTCCAGGGAGACGCCCCCAGTTAGTTCCTTGGGCAGCTGAGGAGAGGGAGCCTGAAAAGGCCAGTTCCTATAACCATACTGATGAATTTCTTGCATATCACCATAGAACCTCCACCTGACAATAGATGAAGAAAATGACAGAGCCCCACATTGGAGCACTGGACTGAGCTCCCAAGGTCCTGATGAGGAGCAGAAGGAGCGAGAACATGAGGGAGAAAGTCAGGAACGGGAGGGGTGCGTTCACTCATGGAGACGGTGGGACAGAACTAAAGGGAGATCACCAACTCCAGTTGGAATGGGACTGATGGATCATGCGACCAAACCCGTCTCTCTGAATGTGGCCAACAGCTGGGGCTGACTGAGAAGCAAAGGACAATGGCGCTGGGCTCTGATTCTTCTGCATGGACGGGCTCTGTGGGAGCCTTCTCAGCTTGGTCGATCACCTTCCTGGACCTGGGGGGAGTTGGGAGGACCTTGGTCTTAGCATAGAGTGGGGAACCCTGATGGCTCCTTGGCCTTGAGAGGGAGGGAGGGGAGGTATGGGTGGAGGGGAGGGGAGGGAAGGGGGAGAAGGAGAGGAGGGAAGGGGGAGGAGGAGGGGAGGGAAAGGGGAGGAGGAGGGGATGAGATGGAAATTTTTAAATATAAAAAAAAAATAAACCATGAGAAAAAAAATTATATCGAAACTAATGCCAAGCCTTGTCTAGCATGACCAACCACAGACTCACATTGGGGACATCTGTCTGATGAAAATCTGTTCTCATGTATCTGATATAATGATTATGAGAATAATCTCTAGTGCATGAAAAAACAATACATGCTGTTAAGCAATTTTTTCTGTATAAAGGATGAGTCTCATGCCTAGTAAAGATACATTCAGATGCAAAAAAAAAAAATAGTAACCCAAAATATTACATGCTAGAACATAATTCCTAATTCAGCTGGTCTCCAAACCTGTGATACATCAGTTAGCAGGTGTTAGGAGAAAATCACATTTCAATCAAAAATTTCTACGTAAAGTCAAATAGCTTATTTGTATTTGATTTTGTTCTAATATTGGGGCTGGACCACAGACACACTATTCCTCAAGAATTATAAGGTGCCGGCTGAGACAATTCCTGTTAAACAAGAGCCTTAAGTTGTCCTTTCCCATAATTAGATGAGAATATCAACATCACATTTGTTTCTAGTCGTCATGGATTGTTGAACTAATGATGTATTAATTCAACTATTTTTTAAAATGATTTCATTTGTGTTTGTGCATGTTTTACCTGCATGTATGTGTCTTGTGCCCAGTGAGGGCAGATGGAGGCATTGGCCTTCCTAAAACTGGGGTTACAGAAAATTGTGTTTGTATCATATCATTATATTTTGCTTCTTTTTATAATTTGCTGGATTTGCTGGAGGTTTGATTTTTGACACTGTCATGGAGTTCAGACTGCCTCAAAACTGTCAAAAGATGACATTGAAATCACAATTTTCCTGCCTGAATCTTCAATGTGTTCAGTATGGGTCTGTGCCATTGTGCCTGGCTTCGTGTTATATTTCCTATTATGTCACTTAAAGATGGTTTTGAAACAGGTAAGCAATACATGGAGTAAATGTCTTAATATGTTGTAGTCACTAAAAAATAACCTATTAATAATATTTTACCCTTAATATAAGAAAAAATTGTAAGTATGGGTTAATAGGAGCAAATTAAATTATCTATGCCATTTTAAACTTCACATTCGTGAGTGCTCATGCCAGAGTTAGAGTAAGACATATTCAAAACATTATGAAGTCCTTTCCCTGTGATTATACCACCTAAGAATTGTCATTTTGGTTGAGTCCGATAAAAGAAAAAGGCAGTCATCATGAATAGGCCAAAGAAACATGATTCACTAAAAATGGGAAATAAAGTTTTAAAATGGGCAAGTTTATTTTTGAATGGAGGCAGTCATGACATAAATAATAAAGAAATATTTACATGACTTCAGTGACTGGGACAATGAACCCTGTTCTCCCATTTATCTATATTTGAACACTTTGCTTAAAACCTAAACAACATAAACAGATTTTATAAAACCTACAATGTTTCATTATTCGAATAATTGCTAGAGAATAGATGTCAAAGGATTTGCAGTTTTCCTCATAAATCCTTACTGCTTTCTGTCTCCCAACTGCTTTGGATGAGAAAAAGCTGCCCATTGTGGATGTTGGTCTCAGTGCAATTCCCAGGAGCTGTGACTTAATGAATGTTACATCAATTGTACCGACTGCCTTTCCCTAGTGGTTTTTTATCATTCCTTCCTCTGGTTATAGACTCTGGTCATTCACCCACAATTCTATGAATAAAACCTTTGTTGCTGCTTCCAGAACATGAAAGAAGAACACATTTTAATAAGTTTTTGGTTGACAGCACTTTATTTCCTCACAACGTCACTTATAAACCTTTTAAGCAGCAGCCTGAGTCTCTGGTGGTAAAAATACGCTTAGCAATTAGTGGTGAAGGTGTGGACTTTAAAAGTCTTTTCAATTACACTCTGAAAGGTCCTCACACAATGGGCTCTCATTACGCAGGATGAAATCCATGTATTCCACCCATTTTTGTGTTACAACTCCCAAGCTCTTCTTTTGGAGTCACTCAGAAAGATTGGCAGCTGCAATTTTCTGTATTCAAGACTTACAGAGTAACATGTTTGTAAAGGGAAACCCAATTTCAATTTCATATGGAATTTGCCTCTTTTTTTCTTTGCTTTGAGTGGACTAACGAGCAAACTTCAAAAAAGTTCCTTAGGTTTGATTCCTGCTTATCTAAAGTAGATCCAAGGGCATCTGTAGCACTTTGAACTGGCATAAAGCAGAATCCTTTCTTCAGTAAAGGGCCCAAAAGCCTGGAGACCTCAGAAGTGGTCCAGATACATCCTGAGCAATGAAGGGGCTAGAAATGATAAGAGTCTCAACCCAGAACTGCTCTCTACCCAAGAGCAGAAGTAGTTAACTATGTCCAGTTTTCTAGTAAAGTCAGCTGCACTGTAGAGTGTCAGGGTCAGAGATTCCCAGTCACAACGAAAGACGCTTGGCTGCAATAGCTCGTGTGTGTGTGTGTGTGTGTGTGTGTGTGTGTGTGTGCGCGTGCGGGTGTGTGTGCACATGTGTGTGTTTGTGCATGTGTGTTTGTGTGTGTGTGAGTGTGTGTGTGTGTGAGCGTGTGAGCGTGTGTGTGTGTGAGTGTGTGTGAGCGTGTGTGTGAGCGTGTGTGTGTGAGTGTGTGTGTGTGTGTGTGTGTGTGTGTGTGTGTGTGTGTGTGAATCAGTTAATCCTCAAATATCCTGGAAGGGCACTGGTTAACTTTACACGTATGAGTTGCTTTTTACATCAGTTATTTTCCACACTGCTGTTTTCACTGTGTGGATTGGAAGAAAAAGAAAGCAAATGTCCTGAGCAAGTGGACATGTGAAAAGCTGCGGAAAAAGCTCAGTGGTAAAGTGATTAATTTGCAAGCATGTTTGATATCCAGAGACCACATTAAAAAGTCAGGCATGAAGGAGTGTCCAATTAATTCCAGTTTCACCAAGACTAAGAGGGGCATTTCCTTGGGTCTGGTTAGACAGCCACCTGATCCAATTAGCAAGCTTTGAGCCATGAATAAGGTGTGCAGTGCCTGAGAAAGGAAACCTGAGCTTGTCCTCTGGTTTCTAAATGAACATACACCTCTGTGTGCCTATTAGACTCATGAGCTTTATACAAACAAACACAGAAAAACTTGAACACGCAAAAGTAGATACAGAAAATGGGGTTTTAGTCTTGCCAATACAATGGCCTTAAGTCTCTTAAATTTGTTAATGGCTGTGAACTAGGTTGCAAAGATACACACAGTACTTATTGAGTAGCCTCAGAAGAAGTATTTAAACATGGAAGTTCCACAGGCTTCCAGACCAAAAACTTTTTTTATCTTTCAGGGAGGATCAATCGCAGAATTTAATATCTTCATCTGGAAATAGACCCCTAAAACTTAACCTGAATGATCTTTACTCAGAAGATCAGCTAGTGCTCAAAGACAATGCCATCCTCTCCCTCCTACCAGCTTTCAGGGCTGAGGTGACCCCTCCCACACACACACACACAGACTCACCAAAGAACTTTTCCAGGCCAAGAGAATGTCTTTGCTTTATTGCTTTATGGCATGTGTAAGCCCAGTTGGCATGCTGTAACATTTCAGGAGATAAAGCTTGCCTTTTGTGAGGCAGCCTGAAGTCCTGCAGGGTTTCTTCACAGGCTCACTGGTGACTGTTTACACAAGTTGAAATTTTCGGTCAATTTACTCTTATGATTAGATGGAAATTATTACTCTACTTTTATTTTCTACTAATTTAATTTGATAATAAGTTGTATGTACTGTTCAATTGGTAAAAGATCATATGGAAAGGAAGTAAATCATCATTGCTTTCCAAACAAAGTAACAAATCTTGTGTGAGCACTGCCTGCTTTTTCTTTCTACTATTTTCTTGTGTCTGTATTTACACTCTCTTCTCATTCCCTGCCTTGAAACAACCAAGTAAACAATAGTTTTTGAAAACATGCATTTCCATTCTTCTCAGGAGAATTTTGCTTGAGTGCTGACCTTTTACAACCTTGGTTTCTGAACTTTGGGATATGCCTGCTGCTTCTGGAATGAATGGTTTGGATGGAAAAAAGGACTCTGTCTCCTGGGAGACTTAGCTTCTTCATCCGTTGCTGAAAAAAAGCTCCCAGAATAAACACTGTGGCACCCAGGACTGTACAGCCACATGCACACTTTCCCATTCCCATGAAAGGAGCTTCCCATTACCCTTTCTCTGTTGAAGGAAGTGAAACAGGACTGCAAGGCTTTCAATCACAAGCTGCCCCAGCCCCATCCACTCCCATACCCATATTCCTACCTGAAGAATGAAAGGACAGGCCATGGGCCAGCGGACCCTGACCTGGTTTCTGATCCTGAGACAGACACAGTGATCCACGTGGCCTGTGACTCATTTTCTCACACCGGTCTTCTCATTCACTAACTGGACATAATGTCTAAATTCATCCTCTTCTCATGGCCACTTAAGAAAAATGAATATTTACGTATTTTTAAATGTAATATAAAGTTCCATTATATAATCATATATACGATTGATAAATCATATATAAACGATAAATATAACAAAAATCCTGTTAGGTGAAGAATTAAGAAGACATTGAATTTATTCTATTGATGATATTTTTTCAGGATTGATTATTTTACTATTGTTGTTGCTTTATTTATCCATTTATTTATTTAAAATGAGACAGGATCTCACTATCAAACTCAGACTCGTTTCATACTCATGCTATGAACTGGTAAATTCTGTGTATTAATTATTAATTTGATCTCATATTGCTCATCTCCTATGCTTATACAAGATCATAAAATATACACAATAACCATGTCCAGCTTTTAAGTTAAAAACAATATATCAGAAATTCTTTTGAAAATGAAAAAAATTATTCTTTATCATTTAAAATAATTACACTTCTAATTAAGGGAAATGGCATTCTTACATAGATCATGAAAATAGAAACACAAATATATAAAATTCCCAGCACATAATCATTTTACTTTTTGAATTGCTACCACCCTGTTGATCCTGCATACTATAGGATATCCCTAAATTGCCTGACTCCACTGTTTAGACTTTGTCCTCCTTAAATCTATTTATTTATTAATTAAAGGAGATGAACATGAACTGTAAACTAAATGGTCAGATTAAGATGACTCTGCAGAGTCTCGTGTAGATTATTAGCATGTTGATGATGACATGGCGTACTGCAGATGCTGGGATTCACATAAAACATATGTGTAGAAAAGATCTCCAAGACTGACAATATAGTAAAAGCAGGAAGGTTCAAAATTGAAGAACTCCTAATTTATGTACCTTTGCTTATGTTTTTCATAAAATTTTATGACCTACCTCGAGTATGTCTTCCAAGACAAAATGACAGTCTTTCTCCAGCTCATCTGTTTTCTAAAATGTCAAATTGAGATCGCAAAAAAAAAAAAAAACAGTTGTTTCTTGGCAGGTGCTGTGTTGGATGTGCTCAGTCACCAAGGCGGGAGCATGGACCTAAAGGAGAATGACAGCTAAGGTGATGTCCAAGGACAGATCACAGCCAAAGTTACTCCTTTCCTCAGATATAAAGAAGGGCAAGGAAAACTCAATACAAATAAACAGGAGGAGCAGTGAAATAATAACTCAAAATTAAAGAATTGGATCAATTTTGTATTGGATTGTATAGCTACTACTTTACCTTGCAAAAATCAGTAAACCAAATGCAACAAAAATTTCATATATCTGAAATTGCGTTTGATTTTGAGAAGCCCAAGATACAGTGTTTCCTTTCTACACCCATAATAGCACATATATTGTTCCTTTCATCAGATCCAATTTTTGAAGGTTAGTTCTTGAAGATACTCAAGACAGTCAGTATTACTTTATATCTAAATACAGTAGATAGTCATGTCCCTTCCACACAGCCATTGGAAACGTGACACAAATAATATTTCCAAGTGTGGGGTCTGCCCTTCCCCAAACAAAATATCATTTATAAATATGACATGGATATGGATTTATTTAATGTCTTTGAAGAATTTATTATATAATCTGCTCTTTCAGTAATAATTCTATACATATTCTTCCATATATCTTTAAAGATTCTTCAAACTGATGCTTACAGATACTGGAGTTGGGGAAGGAATACTGGAATCACATTCTAGCGGACTCAGCAACCATGCCTTGGTGCTATGGAGTGCCGTCTAGGGAGACGTACAACAAAACTCCTTAATTTACCAGCGATTTGGAAAGTGTGGAAGAAGTTACTGTAAGCTTACTCCTTTGATCACCTGGGTTTAGAAAATGTACTACCCTAGAGGTCATATAGCCATAGAAATAACGTAGCTCAGGAGGAGGCAGAATAGTATTTTGCTTAGTGAAGTGCAGATGTCACACTGTGGAACTTCTTGCATTTTCTGTGGCTGTTTTGAAGCAACCAGAATATACAGTGTATTTCTGGTGAGACTTCATGGAAACACTTCTGATTTGTGAGCACCACAGAAATTCTATTCAGATGGTTTGTCATTTGGAGTCCTGGGAGATAAAGCACTGTAAATCATCCTAAGCAGTCCTACCATGTGTGAGCAACACCCATGCATTAGTCGTCACAAAAGTCTGGAACTTCAAAGTCAAGAGTCGCTCACTTTTGGGGGGTTTTCTCAGTCCACAATCTGTACTAGGAACCTAGATATATTCACCTAAACCCTAAGACTAGATCAAGGATTGGAAAATTACAAACTAAATCCCAGTTTGGCCTATTTTGTGAGAAGTATTCTGGGACCAAGTTGCACTCGTAAGTTGTCTGTGGCTGTTTACATAGAGAAAAGAAGTGGGACCAGTTTGAGAACCTTAAGGTAATTATTATTTGGAACTTTACAGAAAATGTTTACTAATGTTCTAGATGAACTCTCAGAGAAAACAGAGTATAACAGAGAATGAGAAGAACTGAGCATGTCACAAGAATAGGAAAGCCTTTCAGGGGGATCGCTCACATTCCTGCTGGCAAATTCTCTCTACTGCCTAAGTACTAGATTTATAGAAAAAAAAAAGATCATTGTCGCATTTAGATTATTCTGAGAAGGACTTACTGAAACATTTCTTTACTTAAATTCATAACATTATAAGATTTCCGTGTCATTTATTTTTAAACTACTATTATGTGTTTATCCTGTAACTACAGAAATGACAGGGCATAGATAATCTGAGACATTAGAAATTAATAGAGTACAACACCTACAGGGAGATGTGTGGGTCATCACAAGAGGAGTTATGATTAAGACAGAGAACTGATCATACAGAATGCATGACTCACCGAAAAATTATAGAATGAATAAGAATTATTCAGGTGAAGGAAGCAGAAGCGATAGGTGATTCCAGCAGGAGGAAGTAGCTATGAAAACCATTGACTATGGTTTGTGGAAGACGAAGTGTAGGTAATAAAGAGGTAAGGGGGACAAGAATAGATGCTAGACAACTGCAGCAAAACCAAACATCTTAACTTGTATGTGAAATGCTGACGGGTTTGGAATATTCTTGCTTTTCAAATAAATATGATGCAATCCTATCTATATTGCATAAAAATAGATGCCCTAACTGAAAAAAGTAAATTACAAAACTACATTTGATAACAAAAAAAATCAAGACAATTTTTGGACAAGAAAAAGGAAACAAACACTAGGTGTGTGGGCAGAAGAATGAGCATAGATCTAAAGATATCATAGTTGAAACTATAGCAAGCCAATAGTGAGTGTGGAAGAGAGGAGTGCAGAAGTCTATCTTAAATGACTTTAAAAAGAGCAACAAGTTAGCATGGATTTCTGTCCAAATTGTCTTGTTTATAGAATGAGTCCATAGGGAAATGAGACACATACTGAGGGAAGTAGGAAAGAGAGAGAGAGAGAGAGAGAGAGAGAGAGAGAGAGAGAGAGAGAGAGAGAGAGAGAGAGAGATTGAGAACAAATTGAGAATGGTACTAAATCAGAAATCAGATTCTTTTCCTAGTTTAGGCCAAGTGAGATTTCAATATCAGCTCAAAAACATGAAGAAAGACCAAAAACACTCTCTACTTTGTCTAGTAGAATTTAGGTTACCTAAAAATAAGTTTCTTGCTGTGATGGGAAAACTGTTGAAGGCAAACATTAATAGCAAGCCTTTGATATGTGATCTTTTTGATGTCAAACTATCTTATAGTAGCAATTTTTGAAATTTTTACTTACAAGTTCTTAAAAGATAGAAAGCAGAAGTCATTCCATTAAATATGTCATCTGCAGAAAGACACAAAAATAAAAAAGAGAAACATCCAGTATTAAATTTTTGCTACAGTCCATTTTAATACTAAAGACATCTTTTACTTATGATATTCTCTTTATGCCATTGTTCATAAAGCAAAAGTGTTTTCTTATATTACTGAATACAGTTTTTCCAGGCCCTCAATTTGTAATCCTTTTCCATTTTGTAAAGCTAACACTTTACTACACCGCAGGAAAAAAAAAAACGACATTTTAAATTTTTACAGAAAAATGGATGGAGCTAGAAAACATTATTTTGAGGTAACTCAGACACAGAAAGACAAGTATCACATGTTCTCATGTACTCACTCATAGGCGGTTTTTAAACATAAAGCAAAGAAAGCCAGCCTACAAACCACAATCCCAGAGAATTTAGACAACAAAGAGAACACTAAGAGAGACATACATAGATCTAACCTACATAGGAAGGAGAAAAAGTCAAGATCTCCTGAGTTGGGAGCATGGTGACCTTGGGGAAGGGTTGGAGAAGAGGGGAGAGGCAAGGCGGAGCACAGAGAAAATGTATAGCTCAATACAAATCAATAAAAGTAATTTAAAAAGCAAATACTGGCACAAACACCAAAATATTTATAGTATGAATTTTAAAAATATTCAGTATATTTAAAGAATTTTTTTATTTGTGTGTCTGCATGAATGTGCACGTGTGCATAGGTATGTACCTGTGAATTCATACCAGAGGTCCTGCCTGATCATTCTCCACCCTTTTTCTTTGAGACACAGTCTCTCACTGGACAAGCAACTAAGCAGTCAAGCTCATGAAATCATCATATCTCTGCCACAGAGCAGGGATTATAAACTCAAGTCAGGACATGTCTAGCTTTTAGAGGGAGTGTTTGGATTCAATCCTGATCCTCAGGCTTGGACATCAAAGATTCTTACCCATTACATCACCCCTCTAGATTCTGTTTCTGCCAGGCCAGTTCTTTAAAACTGTGTCCTCTTCCAGGTCACTTTCTTTCTGCTTCCATTTAATCCTTGATACTGTCTCTCTATGTCCTCACCCTTGAGTGTTTCAATTTTCCCATAATGCTTTGAACAACCTCCAAGAAATTTATTCCATAGTTTTTCATTTCAGAGACTGTACATATTCACTTCACTGAGGTTCTCGTAAAACCAAAGCAACATTATTTTCTTGGGCAGTACAAACAATATATAAAATTGAGAAGCTGATATTCTTCTTAAAATTCCATAAATACTCATATTGTTTTGTTAATCTCAAACCATTCCATGCAATGAAATTCTGCTTGCTTCATATCATATTTTGACGGTCTATACAAATGTAAATATATTTTTCTTGGTGTGGAACATTAATATCATACTATCCAATATATATGTATATGTAAGCTTACATATAATTCTATAACTCCAATAACTGAATTTCTCTGTGTGTATTGGAAGAAGTATTATGGAAAATAGTTCAGCTTAATCTGGATAAGAGAACAGAGGGTGATCATCTCAAACTGAGATTTTATGGAAGGAATGGGATTTATTCATAAAGGCAAAGAGTAGGAGAGAAATCCAATCTGTTGATAAAGTAAATAGAAAAAAGTCATCCCAGAGCAGAGACATATGCCAGAGAGGAGGAGGGGGTGGTAATGGAAGAGCTGCTCTGTCATCTGCTAGAGACGGTGACATTCAATGTGGAAGAGCATTGTAGAGTATCTGTCTGCTCCTGGCTGGAAATGACCATAACCATCTTAAAACAAAGCAGCTGTGATCACTGCCAGGTAGCACTGAAGACTGAGCTCATCAACATGTAAAGGGAGTAGGGAGGCTCATGAAGCTCACAGCACTCACAATGCCTTCATCAGAACTTAGGTGATCTCTTTCCAACCACAGAATTATATAAGAGGTAAATAATTATCTGGATGTGAGACTGTTCACTCGCTCAGCTCTTGACAAGTGTATGTGCTGGTACTAAACTTCTTGGTAGTAAGCCTGAATTTGAGTTGCTCATGCTCCTGTGAGTAACCCTAATAACCCCATTAGTATGCAGGTTGGACTAGATGATGGTTATTTTTGGTTGTCAAGTTGACCATATCTGTGATTAACAAAATTTTTTAAAAATGAAGGTCACAGCCGGGCAGCGGTGGCACACGCCTTTAATCACAGCACTCGGGAGGCAGAGGCAGACGGATCTCTGTGAGTTCGAGACCAGCCTGGTCTACAAGAGCTAGTTCCAGGACAGGCTCCAAAGCTACAGAGAAACCCTGTCTCGAAAAAACAAAACAAAACAAAACAAAACAAAACAAAACAAAAAAATGAAGGTCACACATCTAGGGACTTTTTGCTTAATTTGAAGTGGGAGTATCAATTTGTAATCCAGAATTTAAGCCAGGGAAGATATAGCTTTAATCCAGATGTTTTGAGTTTGGAAAGCCCACTTCTAATCTGGGCCCCACCTTCTGCTGGAATGCTACATAAGGACATGGAAGAAGGAAACTTTTTCTTTTTGTCTGTTTGATCACTAGTTGCTGGCAAGTCCGTTCTTTTTCTGATGTTAGAGCCTGCTTTTTCAGGAATCTAGAGTATATGCAAAACAAGTTGAGACATCCAAGCTCATGAACTGAACAACTCCAGGGTCCTTAGAACCTTGAGTCATCTGTTCATAGTCATTGGGGTAGCAGAACCACAGCCTGTAAACAATTCTCCTCACCCCTTTTTAATATATAGAGAGGAGTTCATTCTATAATCTCTGTTACTCTAGAGAACCCTGACTAATAGAGACTGTGTCAGGATTCTTTCCTTGAAAAGAGAACTATCTGGGGTAGACAGATATTTCCTTACATCTCGCCAATAAAAACCATGCTCCAAGCAAGCACTAACAATGTCTTAAGAAAGGAATAGCAAGTCTGTAAGTTAGATGTTTTCCAGTGGCCATATGATACTATTCTATGGAAATATGGCAGAAAGTTCTGGAAGACAAGACAAAAATTAGGCCAAAGCATGGATGCAACATTTTAAAGTGGACCAGTATCAACACAAATATGAGAAGTCAAATTCAAAAATAGCCAGATAAGTAAAATTGGCAATTCTTGATAAGAAATATTTGATATAATTTGTGGAAGACTGGTGGGGGAAAGGTTGAATAAATGATGGCAAATATTCTTTCTTGCTCATCAAAATGTGCAACTGTCCTATAAGACACCTTTATTTTGAAGCCTTCATCCTGGATGCTGAAATAAGTTTAGTTATTTATAATTCTCACAGGACATTTAAAGCCCCTTTCAACTATTTTCAAAATCATTTTTCACTTAATGTCAGAGTTCAAATAAACTTTCCAAGGCATAAAGATTAGGTAGAGAGGAACAAGCATCCATTTTTCCATGGACTTTCCTACTTACTGTTATCTGTTTCTATGGCATCACAAGTGTTTCATGCTGCTAGGCATCCTTGGGGTGACTCCACATAGTTAAAGTACTTTATTCTCTCCCAGCTTTTATCACCTCTAATGGGACCCTCAGTTACATATTCCCTTTCATTCTTCGTTATTTTTTTACCGGAGAAGATATGCCCGAAGCACTTTCTACGCTCATACAACCTCTCCTTTCAACTTTCTCTCGGAGAAAGAACTTTCACAAACTAGGTTAGACAAGAATATCTCAGCTGTAAATGTTGACAGAGAGGAGAGGCTCTGCAAGTTGAGAAAACTGCCTTAAAAATGTCCAGGGTGGCTATTTTGAAAAGCATTAGCTTACTCGCGGGTTCCAGGGTCACTACTCCCAATCTCACTTCTAAGAAAGGAAACTCTCCCCAACTAATTGACACATAAAGAAGACCCAAATATATAATAGCAACAAAATGTATATTAAGCCATGATTTCCTTGCAAAATAGTACTGAAAAATATTAGGGGAATAGGATGGCTGTTCTGCAATGAATGGAAGTTTGTAAAGTCAGACATAACTCCCTGGGAGTGTGGAGTCTTGTAATTGTGATGGAGAACGTTCTATCACATGGTCTAAGTCAATACACATGGATCCCAAGACCCAAAATTCATGACATTCTCTTCCAAAAATTTACATTAAAAGCTCTCAGATGTTTACCCAGAACTCTTAGTGCTAATAGGGAATCTAGAATATCCTAGATGTACCAAACTATAAGTAGATGAGTAAAATGTAGACTCTACCATGCTGTAATTAGAAGAAAAATAGATACACATATGGTACTCAGATGAATCTCAAGAACACAATGTTTCATGTGAGCTAAAAGAATACATCATAACACTGTTTATGAAAACTGAGCTACATTACAAATAAAACAAGTCTAAAAACTGCATAACATAAAGACAAATTAAACACAGTGTGAGATGTAATGAAATTATCACATTTTAGGTGATAAATGTCAATTACTTTCTTCATCACATTACTTTTGGTTTCTCTCTTTTAATTTATTTTTTATCTAAACATTTTTTTCTTATTATATATTTTGATCATAGTCTTTTCCTTCCCCAACTCCTCCTAGATCCTTCCTATCTTTCTACCAGTCCAACCAAGTTCATGTTCTCTGATTTCTGATAATCTTTTCTTACCCTCTGTTCTCTTTTATACCACATTTCAAACTAAGAAATGCAAATTTCCAGGTAATAGATATCCAAAATATAGAAATTCGTGTTGGGCCATGACTCGAGGGATAAACTGCTTACCATGCAAGCATTGAAACGGGAGTTCATATCCCCAGCACCTACTTAACTGCTGAGTGGGCACCGGAGTCAATTTGTAATCCCAGACCATGACATAGGATCAGATAGAACAGCATGAGTGACTAGGCTTGCTGAATAAATATGTCCTGGGTTCAACTGAAAAAATCTGCCTCAATATATGGGTCAAAGCAATTGAACGCAAACATTTAACATGCCCCTTTCGACAATACATGAGTACACATAGAGTTGTACTGTATGTTCTCATGCCCACCCACATACATGTGAACACATGTACATACACACACAACACAAAAATATACTAACAAGATGTGCAAAAGTAAAAATGTTTGAACTAGTAAATGGTGGTCATGGCTGCCTATGAGTATGAAGTGTCCCCTACAGAATTACATATATGACTCATTTTAATGCTGGAAGTTTTACATAAATTGCTATGGTTCCTCAAACCATTTGTCCAACAGAATCATCCCAGATGTTCATTTAATATATACTCTGAATACCACAGATCCTGCAAGTACTTGAAAACAGATAGTCTAGTGTATGGGCAAAATATGTACTTTTTAAAAGCATCTAAAACAGTCACAAGGTAAAACATTTCAAAAACTAAAAATGATACAATTTTACCAGAAACATGTTGTTTACTGAGGTTTTCTGTCCCACCAAGTCCCACATTTATTTAGTCCCAAAGAAGCACACAGAGATCTACATTAATTATAAACTGATTGGCTTATTAGCTCAGGCTTCTTATTAACTCTAATAACATAATATTTATCTGTGTTTTCCATGTGGCTTGGTACCTGTTTTGGCAAGGCAGTCACATCTTGCTTTCTCTGTGTCTGGCTTCCTCTCTGTCTGGGTTATGACTGCAGACTGAAACGTCCCAATTCTCAGAATTCTCATTACTCTGCCTCTATTTCCTGTCTGGTTGTACACCTATACTTCCTGCCTAGCTACTGACCAATCATCATTTTATTAAAAATAATACAAGTGACAGGATAAAAGATTATTGTCCCACAACATGTTGTTGACTTTCCTATGAACATACAAATAAAAATGCAGTTTTGATTTGTTTTCTGTTGACTAGGAAACATGGCACGAATACTACTATCACTGTGTTTAACTGGAACCTGTACAGAATAAAGAGTGACCATCATATCTAAAACATGGAGGATGCATGCGTTTCAGGAGTAAATATAATTGCCCAACTGTTCAAATCAATTAATAGTAGAAATAAGTTTACCATTGACCAACTGCTTAAGTGTACACTTGCATCCATAAGAGCATATATTGGTATTTATTTATTCGGAAGGCAGATAAATGGTAAATTTTAAAGGTTGTCAGTTTTTTGTTTGTTTCTATTTTCTGTCAAACACCAGTAAGATTCTAGTTTTATTGAAAATATAATAGGTGACTTGAGACCTATTCCCTTAAATAGGGGGAAAGGTCCATTCGCAAATCATAACCCTTGTCGATTTTGATCATGTTTCCCTTGTCTTTAGTTATTGCTAAAGAAAGATTCACTTACTGTGTCAAGGATCATATCATCTAGACATCTCAGACACTTGTCAAAGCCTTCCATTTGCTTAAGGCTGTAATTATCACTAAAGCCCAAAATCACAACTAGTGGAGCAACCTACTGTCCTTTGGGAGAAAAGAAAGTTGATCCTAGTGAGAGTAAGTGGCTAGACGATATAAGAAGGATCCGGGGTGAAAACAGGATTCTCTGTTCTTAAATGATGCTCTAGAGGTTTCTATTCTCAGAAAGACTTTCAGTGAAATCTCTTCACAGAGTCAAACTAGTTATTAATGCATAATTGGACCTGCTAATGATGACTTTGCCCATCAGATGACACACATAGGAGAAACAAACAGCATTTAGAACAATTTCTAGGCTTAAGAAAATAGACAAGTTCCTTCTGGACTTTTTTTAAAAAATGTTTCAAGTAAAAAGATAGCAAGCATAATGCAGTTTTCTTATTTTGAATGACAGGTTATGAATCATAAATGACTCACAGAGAGTTATTTTAAAATATAAATAAAAGAAAAAAGGATATTATGGTGATATGTGCAATTCAGAATTACAGGATGGTATATGAGGCAGCTTCGCCATTATCATTCAGTGATACCAACATTTGCTATAAACTTAGGAAGGTTTTAGTTGAAATTAATCTCCAGGTTGTGTTATATTTACTTAAACATGTATCAAAACTTCTACTTTCACCCCCAAACACTGCCAATGAAAATGACCAAAAGACTCGGAGAATAAGAATTTTTTATAGACCCAGCGAATTAAAGAGGGCATTTGTCCATTTAAATGAGATGATAAGGAAAGGGACATAATGAAAAAACTGTGAGATCTATTCAAACATTCTCTTAAGAAAAGCACACTGGTAACATGGCACAGCCAGTAAACCCCAACATAAAAACTTCACATGTCTTTCACTTGGTTGGTTTGCTTACAAGAGATGCGGCTGGATGGATTACATTGTCATAATGGTAACTGTGGGCCTCACTCTTCCCCCCTACCTTTCTGTCTGGAGATTTTTTTGTTTCATTTTTTTCCCATTATATTATCATCATCACCATCATCATCAATTATTCTCTCCCATATTAAATCCTGACAACAGTTATCTCTTCCCCTCTCTTTCACCCACCATCTCCCCGCTCCCCCAGACCCACGCCCTCTCCTTTCCCTATGAAAAGAGCAGGCCTCCTAGGGAAATCAACAAAGAAGACATAATATGCCACAGTAAGACTCCCCTCACTCTCACTGTTAGAAATCCCACAAGAACATCAAGCTACTCAGCCAGAACATATATGCAGGGAACCATAACATATGTATAGGCCAGACCCCCAGTGGCTTTCTGATTGTTGCAAGCCCCCATGAGTTCCAGTCAATTGATTCTCTGGGCTATGTTCTCTTCGTGTCTCTGACTTCTCTGGTTCCTCTGACCCTTCCTTCATCTTCTCCACAGGACTCCCTTTGTTCTGCCTAATAATTGGCTGTGAAACTCTGAATCTTGTCCCATTGGATGCTGAATGAAGTCTCCCTGGTCTCTTTAATGATGATTCTGCCAAGCTCTAGTCCCAGGACATGCTACAGCAGGGAAAACTGTAGGTTGAAGGTTTTGTGGCTGGGTTGGTATCTTAATCCCTCCACTTGAGGCCTTGCCTGATTAAAGAAGACGGTTAGTTCAGGTTCCTTGTCCCCCGCTATTGGGAGTATTTTCTAGTGTTATTTTTATAGATTCCATGGATCTTCCGTTACACTGTTTTGACCTTGTTCCCGAAATTAACCTCCCCCCAATTCCAGTCGTTTCTGCAAATATTTTCTCCCTACTCCCACACTCGATCCATCCTGTTCCCAACTCCAGTACACAGGAAAAATTGGTTCTATTTATGCTGCCAAGAAAGATCATGTGTTCCTCCTCAAACACTTAGCCTCTTTGGGTCCGTGGACCATAGTTTGCCTATCTTTTACTTTATAGCTAATATCAACTTAAAAGTGAGTACATACCATGTTTGTCTTTCTGGGTCTGGGTTACCTCACTCAGGGTGATTTTTTTTCAAATTCTATTCATTTTCTTGCAAATTAAATGATGTCATTTTAGTTAAGAGCTGAAATACTCCATGGGTAAATTCACCACATTTTCTTTATCCATTCTTCATTTGAGGTACAGCTCGGTTGTTTCCAGTTTCTGCCTATTATGAATAAAGCTGCTATGAACAGACTTGAGAAGGTGTGCTTGTGGCAGGATGGAGCATCCTTTTCAGATGTGCTCAGGAGTGGTGTAGCTGGGACTTGGGGTAAATCGATTCTCAGTTTCTGAGTAACTGCCATATTGATTTCCAAAGCTCCTGTACAAGGTTGCCCTCTTCAGCAGAATGTGTGTCTGATCTACCCATTCTAATATGTTTAATATAAAATCTCAAAGCAGTTCTGAATTGCAAATATCTTATAGCTAATGATGTTGAACATTTATGTAAGTATTTCTCAGCCATTTGAGTTTCCTCTGCTTACAATTCTCTGTTTAGATCTTCACCCCATTTTTAAAATTGGACTGTTTGGTTTGTTGATGTCTAGTCTTTTGAGCTATTTACATATTTTGGATATTAAACCTTTCTTAGATATGGAGTTGCGTAAAATCTTTTCCCATTCTGTGGGCTGCCTTTTGTCCTATTGACAGGGTCCCTTGCCTTACAGAAACCTGTCAGTGTCATGACGTCCATTTAGTAATTACTGATTAGTGCCTGTAATATTGGTGCTCTGAACAGGAAGGAGTTTCTTATGCCAATATTTTTAAGGTTATTGCCCACTTTCTCTTCTATCAGAAACAACATATCTGTTTTAATATTGAGATCATTGACCCACTTGGACTTGAATTTTGTGCAGTTCAATAGATATGGATCTATTTGTTTTCTTCTACATGTAGACATCTGGTTAGAAAAGCACCATTTTTGTTGAAAATGTTTTCTTTTCTTTATTGTTTATTTCTGATTTCTTTACCCAAGCTCAAGTGTTCATAGACATATGGATTTGTGTCTTGAGTCTGCATTCATTGATCAGCTTGACTGTTTTCATGCCAATACCATACTGCTTTTATTACTATAGCTCTGTAGTTCAGCTTGAAATAAGGGATAGTGATCCCTCCAGCAGTTCTTTACTGTTCTTCATTGTTTTAGCTATCCAGGATTTTAATTTTTCCACATGAAATTGAGTATTATTCTTTGAAGGTCAATAAAAATTTGTGTTGAAATTTTGATGGGGTTTGCAGAGAATCTGTAGATCACCTTTGGTAAGATGGCTATTTTTAGTATGCTAATTCTATTGATCCATGAACATGGGAGATCATTCTGTCTTCTGATATCTTTTTTAATTCCCTTCTTCAGTGATTTGAAAGTTTTTATCATACATGGTTTTAACTCCCTGGGTTAGACTTACCTGAAGATATTTTATATTACTTTTCACTATTAAGAAGGATGTAATTTTCCTAATTTCTTTCTCATCTTGTTTTGTATATGCATACAGGTAGGCTACTGGATTTTTTTTTTAATTGATCTCGTATCCAGCCACTTCGCTAAGGTGTTTTTCCACTGTAGGAGTTCCTTGGTGGAATTTATGGGGTTGACTATGTATACTATCATACTATCTGCTAACAGCAATAATTTCACATCTTCTTTTCCAATTTGTATCCCCTTGATCTCCTTTAATTGTCTTATTGCTCTATCTAGAACTTTAAATACTATACTGAGTAAATATGGTAAGACTGGACATCCTTGTCTTGTTCCCAATTTTAGTGGAATTGCTTTGAATTTGTCTCCATTTATTTTATGCTGGGTATAGGTTTGCTACAAATTGCCTTTATCATCTTTGTATTTTTTGTATGTCCCTGATTTCTCCAAGACTTTTACTAGGAAGGGATTTTGGACTATGCCATGAGTCTTTTCAGCATTTAATGAGAAGATCACATAGTTATCTTCTTTCTGTTTGTCTACGTAAGAGATTACATTAACAGACTTTCATATGTTGAACCCTTTCTGCATCTCTGGGATGAAGGCTAGTTGATTGTTTTAGATGATTTTTCTGATGTATTCTTGTATTTGATTTTCAAGCATTTTTTTTAGTATTTTTACAATGATGTTCGTGAGTGTAATTGGCCTTCAATCCTCTTTTTTTGTTAAATCTTTGTGTAGTTTGAGTTTCAGAGTAACTGTCCCCACAATATGAATTAGACAATGTTCCTTCTGTTTTGTGGAATAAGTTGAGGTGTATTTATATTAGCTCTTCTTTGAAAGTTTGCTCTGTGATTAAACATCTTGGTTTTTTGGTAGGGAGGGAGTCAGGAGATTTTAATGACTACTTTTACTTCCTTGGGGATTAAAGGTCTATTTAAACTTTTTATATGATATTGATTTAACTTCAAGGTGTATCTATCAAGGAAATTGCCCATTTCTTTTAGATGTTCCAATTATGTGAAGTACATGTTTTTCAAGTATGTACCTAATGATTCTTTGGATTTCCTCAATGTCTGTTGTTATTTCCCCTTTTTCATTTCTAATTTTGTTTATTTGGATATTCTCTTTCTATCTTCTAGTTATTTTGAATAAAGGTTTCTCTATCTGATTGATTCTTTCAAAGAACCAATTCTTTACTTACTTGATTCTTTGTATTGTTCTCTTTGTTTCTATTTTATTGATTTCACTCTTCAGTTTGATTATTATTTTTACTCCTCTTGATGGTGTTGGCTTGTTTTGTTCTGGAGCTTTCAGGTGTGCGTTAGACGGCTCGTAGGAGATCTTTGCAATTCTTCATGAAGGTACTTTGTGCTGTGAGCTTTCCTCTTAGCGCCACTTTCACTGTGTCTCCTAAGCGTGGGTATATTGCGCACTCATCTTCATTGAATTCTACGAAGTTTTTAATTTCTTTCTTTATTTCTGTCTTGACACAATTGTCATTCTGTAGGGAGTTTTTTTAGTTTCAATGCATTTTGTAGGCTTTCTGTTGATTTTGTTGTTATTGATATTCAGCTTTAACCCATAGTGGTCTGATAGGATACAGAGAGTTATTTCAATTTTCTTGTAGCTGGTGAGACTCATTTTGTGACCAAATATGTGCTCACTTTTGGAGAATGATTTGTGTGGTGTGTTTGGGTGAAATGTTCTGTAGATCTCTATTAAGTTCATTTGAGTTACAAAGTCTGGTAGCTCTGCTCTTTCTCTGTATTGTGTTTGTCTTGATGACCTGTTCGTTGGAGACAATGGGGGATTGCACTCTCCCGGTATTAATATGTGAAGGCCAATGTGTATTTTAAATTTTAGTAGTGTTTCTTTTACAGATGTAGGTGCCCATGCAATAAGGGCATAGATGTTAAGAATTGATAAGTTATCATGTTGCATTTTTCCTTTGATGAGAATGAAGGGTCCTTCATGTCTCTTTTGATCAATTTTTGATTGAAGTCTATTTTATTAGATATTAGGATAGCTTGCATTTTAGGTTTACTTGCTTAAAAACATTTTTCCAACCCTTTACTCTGTGGTAGTGTCTATCTTTGATAATCATATGTTGTGTTTTTCATATGCAGCATAAGGATGAATTCTGGTTTTGTATCCAGTCTGTGTCTTTGTATTGGAGAATAGAGAATAGAGCCCATTAATACTGAGAAATACTAATAACCAATGATTGTTAATCTTTGTTATTTTGGTGGTGGTGATGAAGGTTCTCTCTCTCTCTCTCTCTCTCTCTCTCTGTGTGTGTGTGTGTGTGTCTTTATTTTTCTGTGTTTAGCTGATGTGAAATTATTTATTGCCTGTGTATTCATGAGTGTAGTTAACTTAACTTTGAGTTGGAGTTTTCCTTATAGTACCTTCTGTAGAGCTGAATATGACTTAAATTTGAATTTTTATGAAAGATCTGGTTTTTACCATCTAGGAAAGGACCTCTATCATCTTCATAAAAAAATGTAAGGTTGTTTTCTTGTGCTTCAGCTGCATTGGAGTATCCAGGTCTTGCTGTATTAGGATATCTGTACTCTGACGGTGCCATATCACCCTGGCTATTATTGACTGTATTCTTAAACTTGCATTTAAGCATCTGGGTTTTGGATGATTATAAGGTCCATTGGTTGTTTTCTGAGTTTGTTTTTGTTGGATAGGTGTTTTGTTCCTCAGCTTTTGTTTCCTTTTTGGTCTTCTGGTTTTTGTGGTGTGACTTTCTGGTGGTCTACATGACTTCTGATCTGGTAAAGAGTCCCTGTCTAAGATGAGGGCTGGGCTTCTGGTAGCTAGGTTGGCCTTGGTTGCAGCAGGCTGTCTCTGTTCTTCATACTACTGTGGCCTGCATCTGTTCTTCTGACTGGTGCAACATGTGCCTGAGCAAGGTTAGGGTTAGGATTAGGGAAGGAAGTTCATTGGTGTTGGCCCAGCACTGGGGCTGGCAATGAGCTTGGAAGGGTGTGCTGTGAGCTGATTCTCTAGGAACAGAATGTACGGAGTGAGGCCATTCATCTAACAGACGAGCCTTCTCCTTTTCTTCTGACTGGTGTAACTACACTAGAACAACCTGTCTAGTATTCCTGCACTTAGTTTATCCTCTTTCCTGGAGGATATAATTTATTCTTAATTAACTTCCACAGAAGAAAAGCAGAACTCCATCTTTCCTTATTTTTCAAGAAGTGAGTTGATGCAACATCCAAAATGCCCTGAGAATTTTGCCTTTCATGCATTACTCTGGTGTTCCTTTACTGATTTTAGTATGTGATGTGTTCTAATCAGTTTTCTATTTCATTTTTATTGTTCAGATGATTGTGTAGGCCAGGGAGAGTTGCTTCCAGTAGGTACAAGTGTCTTCTCAGGATATGTTGTATTTGAATGCTCATTTTTACAATTTGCTCTAAAATAGGCCCCTTTGCTTCCCATTAAACACCTGTGAGTGTCTTGGTCCTGAACTTGCAGAAACATTTTACACAATATTACAATCCTCTTTAAGACAAAGGATGAAAGTTATAAGTAAAAAGGTGATGCAATGTTTATACTTAACATAGAATGCAAAATAGAACATTTATTTAGAATATTGATATAGAATTACAAAATAAATCATAACAAACCACAGTGTTGTTAAAGTAAGCATTCTATAAATATCAAAAAATTTAGGGAAAAAGGCAGAGCATCTCAGCTAATTAGCTTTATGAATACATTTGCAGTTCTTTTCCTTACATTTTGTCAGAATTCTCTTTACATGAAAATTTTATGATGTCTTATAAATAGAGCAGATGAAAGTAATTTCTTTTTTTCATATCTTATTTAGAATAATTTTAGGTCACCTTCTGAATGTGTACATACAATAGTCTATTTATGTATTCATACATACATGTATGTACGTATCCAATTTTATTTCTCTTTGCCGTTTTCATGATAACAAAAGGATTTTCATAACCTAGATCTTGAACTTTCTATTGGCATGGCATTGATTAGCCATGTGGAGTGAATTTTAGGTGAGAGAAATTATATTCACAAGGAGTGGTAACACAATTAATTAATCCAAACAATCTATCCTTAGATGTCCATAGCATAATCTCCAACATGCCCACAGCTAATCAAAAGCTAACCAACAAAGAAGATATGCCAACGATAAAATCCAAAACTAAAATTATGCCAATGTAAAATTTCCATGAAACCTATGTTAGTTTAGAAGAAAAGTATTACCATGTAAGCACAGAGCTAGGGCAGGTCCCCAGAATTTAGTAGGGCTTCATGCAGGTAAGAAGCCCTGGTACATGAATGTCTTTGAAATCACAGGTATACCAGCTCAGCCAAGTACAATACATTCATACCAGCATTCAGTTTCTATTGCTGAGAAATGTTCGCTGCTACAATGTTGCCACCGCTACTGATGTCTCTACTAAGTTAGAAAATATAAGCTTAAATAAAGAAAACATAGTGTAACCTGAACTAATATTTGCAATTCAACTGTTAAATGGCATAGTCTTTAAATAAATTCTTTCACTTATACTTAAAAGTCTTTGTTTTAGGATGGAAATATTTTTAAAGTTATTTCTTTTTTCTCTTAATATTAATGTGATTGCATCTTTTCTCCCTTCCGTGTCCTACCCACTTCTCAAACCCTCCAGTATATCCCTCCTTCTCACTGCCTCATTTTTATTAATTATTGTTACATGCATATATGTATATGTTTGTACATATATAATCCTAGATGCATAAAAACAAATACACCCTGCTCACACTGTCTAAAAAATCTTGTGTGTATATCTTCAAGGGTTACATTTGATATTGATTACCAAATGGTGTGTTCTCCAATGGTTCTCCCACCTTTTTTGCCTGTAGTTATTTGTGTAAGGTTGAGGCTCCCTGGCCTTTCCACCATCTACTATGGCATGTCTGTTGTTATCTTCATTCATCTAAAGTTTAGCCAGTCATGTTAAGAATTTGTGGGTGTAGTTTTTGACATTACTAGGAGAAAAAAAATTATCTTACAGCAAATTTTATGATCCTCTGGCTCTTAGAATATTTCTGTTCCCTCTTCTTCAAAGTTCCTCGAGACTTAGGTGGGAGAGTTCTATTAAAGAAATAAGTCTTGGGACTGAGCTCCACATTTATGTGTTCTGCTTGATTGTGCATTTTTTTTCTGTAATTCTCTACATCTGTTGCCTTGATGAGTGATGAGTATAGGAAAACATTTAGGGCATAGTTCGGGGATTCTGCTGGTTTAATGAGGTGGTAGATCTTCCAGGAGCCATGGCATTGCTAGTCCTAGGTAGCTGATTGGGTTTCCAATATCAGATATATTTTCCCTCTTAATAAAATGGCTTGATTCAAATTAGAGAGCTGTTGGTTAATGGCAAGGAACGTGTGCCATTACTGCACACTCGGGGTCCTCCTGCTCTGCTCATTGATGCTGTAGTTCATAGACATCACATCTGAGAAAGCTCTGGATGCTTCTCTCCTTTAAAAGCTTGCATGGCACCTTCAGTACCAGATAAGCTAGTCCTCAGAGAGGCAGCTTTCACAGTTACAGTTCAGGGGCCTCTGAATACTGTGTCTAAAGTTCATGTTGTTTTATACAATGGGGAGTTAGCTTCTTGATGAAAACCAAGGGCAGGAGAAGTAGTCTGTATGTAACATTTTGAAAGTATCTTGGACAACCTTGACTCACAGCCCAAATAGGGCTTCTCATGTCTAGTGTTGGGGATTTAATAGACAGACTTTGGCTCTTGAAAGTAGCATTGTCAGCCCATATGGAACAATTTCATTTAGACTATACACACACATACATGTATTATAGGTGTTCCAGGTAGGTAATATTATTATGACTTTTCCAGGCATCCTTACTCTTATTTACCCTCCTCTGTATTTTTGTTTTGATCATAGAAGTTTTAATCTTCTATTCTTCAAGATAGCTTTTTTTCTAAAACAGAGACAATATAAACAATACCAATAATAAATTTAGTTACATTTCAAAGAACAAAGTAAAACCCAAGATCAAAGTGGTCATCAGAGAATAAAAACTTATACAAATCCAGGGCTCAGTGTAACAGTAGGAAAGAGGACATTTATGAAAAAGTACTCAACATCAAATGTGGAATTTATTTATTGAGTAAATAAATTAATCACAGTTTACATTATTTTAAGAACCTGAAGAGTGAATTTTATGGAGAATAAAATTATCTAATTTGAATTTCTTAAACAGAAAGAAGGAGTCAGGTAAGCAGCCTGCCAGTAGAAACTTGCGTGGAAAGCTCGACAGGTGAGAAGCCTGAGTGAGAGTGGACACTGGAAACCCACTCAGCCGCAGTGGGCATTTCCTGGGCTTCAGGAACAATGGAGACTGCTGGTTGGCAGTGGCTGAGCTCATTCACACATCACTGTGACTGTGAAAACCTCAGCAGCAATGAGAAAAGTGAAAAATAGCCTCTGTCATGTCATGCCATTTCCATCAGCTAATCAACATTTACTGAGCTTTTTCTACACTCCAGAGACCTACGGGAAAGTATTATGGAAAGCAAGGTACTGTCCCTGCATGCGCGGTGCTCACAGTTTTGAAAGAGGAATAAGTCAATGAGTATAACGTATGAGTTCCTAAAGAAAACTTTAAGATAATGGTCAATACAGATGCAGTGATTCAGATGACTATGGCTCTGTATTGCAGGTGTTGAAAGGAAAAATAAAAAGGTTTGGTACCAGCAAGCCTCCTCTTCTTTGTGATTCATCAGTCCCAGAATTACATATTGCTACTGACCTTAAAACAACCAGCCTTAGTCTTGTTCTTAAATATAATTACAGAAATCATTTAAATGACAGCTTATAAAATCCAATGAACTAGTTTTAACAGTGCTTACTCAGTGTACATATGCTTTTGCAAACCTCTATTTGTTTATTTATTTAAAGTGATTTTCAAATAATTGATTGAAACCAAGAGAGATTTAGATATGTTAAGATGCAACATTGAAAACAGGGTTTTGTTGGGAAAATGGTTAAGAACATTGGAAACATTTCACTGACACAAAAAAGAAATCAGAGTATCAGCAGTATTAAGCTGTTCCTAATTCTTCCCAGAGTATTAAAGTTACATTGTTTAGCCTGGCATTTTACTCAGATGTAAACTGCCTCTGGTCCACCCAATCCAGAAAGTTTCTGCTCAATGTATCCCTCTTTCCCTTGATTATGAATGACCAGCTCGTCACCATCTTCATAGGAACCATTACCCATAGACTGCTGCTTATCAGCCGCTTAGTTTATAAAATTTCACACCTTGGAGTTCAGAATTAAAGAGGACTTCTCTTCAGCAAAGTCAAGTGCTTTATTTTTTACAAAACACAGAAACATGAGAGAGAGGTTTTTTCATATGCATCATGGAACTAGCCTGACTGAACTGTGTGGTCAGGGTAAAAATCTTGTGTCTTTTATAGAAACTCCAAGGACTCCCTCTGAGAAAACTCCTTTCACTGTGGTTTGTTATTATTTTATGAAAGTACCCCATTTAAAGGAACTGGCTTTGCTTTATAAAAATTAAACATGTGTATAAAATTGAGTCACAGTATGATAAAGAGTATTTGCTGAGTTATCCCACTTGACATATTGTTAAGGTCAAAGGCAGCATAAATAAGAAAATTCACATAATATAGCTATAAATCAAGAAGAAAATTATTCCTCTAAGAAGAAAAGTGAATTTAGCATCTCTAGGAGGAGGAAATGTGAGTCTCCCTCTCACAAAACTGAGATACAGTAACAGCCCCAGATACATAAATTATAGTAACTAGAAGGAATTAATATGTGCCACAGAAAGTGATGCAAGGAAAGTGGAGATCCTGTGATGAACGTGGAAACCTGGGCAGGCAGAGCTGCTCGCAATAACTGAGCATGCAAACTCTGTTTGTCGTATACTATCTAAAGCATTCCGCACATAAAATCAATGGAGCGGATATTAAGATTATATGTACTCATGCAGAGAGTTTTGCTAGCTATCTTATCCAAAGTCACAAGTCTGGCACTCAAACTCAACTCTGTCTATGATCCCTGTTCATAGTGATAACACAATAATTTACTGCTATGCTCTCTGAGCACATCAGACCGAGCTAGAAGGTCAAATCTGGGCATGAGAAATGGAACTTCATAAATATGAAATCAGAGCAGATGTGGAAAATGAGTGTAATGTATACAACTGTACAATTACCAAGAATATATTATCATGAATCCTTCAACAAATATGTTTAAAATCCCCAGCAATTCGTGATCACAGGGAAAGTTTTAAAGAACTTTAAAATCACAAAGCGTAATTAAAAGTCAGTTTATAGAAGCCTGTAATCTCAATATTTGAGAGGCTAAAACAGAATGGCCATGAGTTCTAGGCCACCAGGGCTACAGTGTGATAACGTTTCAAGCAACAACAGCAAAAGTATAGGAAAAGACCATTACATATGACAAGTCTATATGAAACCAAGCTCTTTGGGAATACATACATGGTTTTCCTCTATATTATCTTTGGTTAGAAATAATTTTTGATTAAGAATTTCAACATTTTTGCTTGCTTTTGTTCAATTTTAAAAATAAGAGCTAGTTCCAGGACAGGCTCTAAAAAAGCTACAGAGAAACCCTGTCTCGAAAAACCAAAAAAAAAAAAAAAAGAAAGAAAAAGAAAAAGAAAAATAAGATGGAAATTTGCAACAGGTATGTAAATGCTAACATATATAAGTACATCCTTTTTTCTGTATTTCAATGTTTTTGAAAAATATCTATAAAACTTTCCAAGATATTTTGATTACCAAAGTAACATTTGCAAATGCATATTTCATTTGAAAATATTTACAAACAGCTCCCTTTTATTTTATACTCCAATTAACTTGCAGTGTAGAAATATTTTCACAGTGTAGAATTTTTCTCAAGATTTACGTAAGAGAATATTTTAGTGTGATTTGGTGACTAATTCACACTTTAGGCAATTTTACAAATGCTTTGGAATTAAAGGGTTAATTGCAAAGTTCTCCTTTGTAAAGTGTTAAAAATTCCTAGATCTCATTACTAATAGATTATCTACAAAATCAAGTAATGGAAGACAAGATTTTTAAGATTTATTTTTGTTGTTATTTATTTTGTGTGTGGGGGTGGGTTGGTGGGTGGGTGGGTTGGTGGGTGGGTGGGTTGTTGGGTGGGTGGGTGGGTGTGACATGAGTGAAAGCCAAAAGAGGGTGTCAGATGCACTGGAGGTGAATTACAGGAGATTGTGAGCCATGTGATTAAGGTGTTGGGAATAATACTCGAGTTCTCATGTAAAGCTGGCACAGCTCTTAACTTATGAGCCATGGTCCCAACCTGAGAAGCTGATACATTAGAATTGTTCAAGGAATTGTTAAAATGAAAATAAGATTCTTTGTCCCATTAGATTCATCCTAAAGGCAGGAATCTTACAATCCATATTCTAAGATGAATAACAGTTATAGGTAGGCCAGTAACCATAGACCTTTCCCCTTCACTCCTACAGGCAGACATTACCTGTTGTGTTGGGAGAGGCGGGCTGCATCCCGCCACCCGGCCAGCTTTACATCTGAAATAATTACATGGAAACTGTATTTTTTAAAACACTGCCTGGCCCATTAGTTTTAGCTTCTTACTAGCTAATTTTCACATCTTGATTAACCCATTTTTATTAATATGTGTAGTACCACAAGGTAGTGGCTTACCAAGAAAGATCCTAACCTGTGTCTGTCTCAGATTTGAGAATCATGGCGACTCCCTGAGGCGTCTGCCTCCCTGCCTTCTTCCCAGAATTCTGTTCCGTCTACTCCACCCACCTAATTTTCTGTCCTATCAAAGGGCCAAGGCAGTTTCTTTATTAACCAATGAAAGTAACACATAGACAGATGACCCTCCTCCATCAATTACCTAACTATAGGTCACATCTGCCAGAAGACCAGGTAGGTCCTCTAGCATATCCCTAATGCCCCCTTCCATCCATGTTGCTATATCACAGGCCCGCAATTTGGTGGAGACCCTTTGCTCAATAAGAGATCATGCTGGCCATGAGAAATTTAGCCCCAAATTGGGTGGAGACCTTCTGTTCAACCACAGATGATACAGGCTAGAAAACAAGAGAGGAAATAAAAACCAAGACACCAAACATCCATCCAAAAAAGACAAACCAGGACTCAGCACCTATACTTATAATTACCATAAACTAAGGTGCCTAGACACCAGCATAAGATTAATAACAATTAATCTTATTAATTAATTAATGATTAATTAATTAAGACAATTAATCATTAATTAATTATTATTATCATTAATTAATTAAGACAATTAATAACGGCCAAGGTAATATGTCAATACAAGAGCCCAACTCTCCTACCTCAGCAAGCTCTGCCAAAACTAGGAAGATAATGAAATATTACAACAAAAGACCTTAAAACAAACTTTGTGAAAATGATAGAAGCCTGTACAGAATAAGTTAATAAAAAGACTGGAGAGAGCTTGGGGGAGTGGGATGGTAGAGATGGAGGAAGGGCAGATATAGGAGCAGGGAAGAAGATATCTACATCAAGGGAGTCATTTTAGGGTTGGCAAGAGACTTAGCTCTAGAGGGGTTCCCAGGTGTCCACAGGGATGACCCCAGCTAGGTCCTTGGGCAGCAGAGGAGAGGGTGCCTGAACTGGCCTTGCCCCACTATCACACTGGTGATTATCTCGAATATCACCAAAGAATCTTTGTCTGGCGACAGATGGAGATAGAGACAGAGACCCTCATCAGAGCAATGGACTGAGCTCCCAAGGTCCAGCTGAAGGGTAGAAAGAGGAGAAGATGTGCAAGGAAGTCAGGACCGTGATGGGTTGGTCCACCAACTGAGGCAGTGTGCCTGTTCTAATGGGAGCTCACCAAATCTAGCTGGACCAGGTCTGAATGAGCATGTGATCAAACCAGACTCTCTGATTGTGGCTGACAATGGGGGCTGACTGAGAAGCCATTGATAAAGGCACTGGGACTTGTTTTTATGGCATGTTCTGGCTTTTTGGGACCCTAGTCTATTTGGATGCACAGCTTCCTAGGCCTGGATGTAGGGGGGAGGACCTTGGACTTCCCACAGGGCAGGGTTCCCTGCCCTCTCTCAAGCAGGGAGGTGGAGGGAGGAAGGACAGTGGGGGAGTGGGAGGGGACTGGGAGAAGGGGAGGAAGTGCAAATTTTTGAATGGAAAAATAAAAAAAATAAAAAGAAGAAAGTGAGAAAATAACAAAAAATGGAGGATGTGAGTAAATCACTTAAAGAAAGTCAAGGAAAAAAAGCAGTTGAATAAATAAAAGTATTCAATACCTGAAGATAGAAATAGAAGCATTAAAAAAACACAAACTGAGGGAATTCTGAAAAGAAAATCTAGGTAAGTTAACAGGACTACAGATAGAAGCATCACTAACAGAATACAAGAGATGGAAGAGACCAGCTCAGGCATTGAAGATATAATAAAAGAAATATATACACTGGTCAAAGAAAATGTTAAATCTAAAAAATTCTTGACACAAAAACATCCATGGAATCTGGGCCACAATGAAAAGTCTAAACCTTAGAAAACTAGAAATAGAAGAAGGAGAAAAATCCCCAGAACAAAGGCACAGTAATATTTTCATCAAAATTTAGAAGAAAATTTTCCCTCTTTAGAAGGAGATGCCTCTAAAGATACTAGAAGCTTACAGAACACCAAATAGATTGATTCAGAAAAGAAAGTCCACTTGTCACATAATAATCAAAACATAAAATTATAAAACAAAGAAAGAATATTAAAAGCTGCAAGGGAATAAGACTGAATAACATATAAAGAAAGACCTATCACAATTACACCAGATGTCTCTATTGAGACTCTAAAAGCCTGGGCAGATGTCTTACAGCCTCTAAAAGTCTACAGATGCCAGACCAAACCACAATAGCTAACAAAACTTTCAATCACTGCTGATGGAGAAAACAAGATATTCCATGATATAGTCTAAACAATGTCTAGCTACAAACCCAGGCCCACAGAAAAACTAGAGAGAGTAATCACCAATCTAAGGAGGTTACAAACACATGAAAATACAGACAATAAATAATCTCACAACAGCAAAACTCAAAGAGGTTGTGAGATAAAGGGAACACTTCTGCATTGCTGGTGAAAGTCTAAGCAGCAACACTTGTCACCCAAAATCATGAGGCTTGAGTAAACCACCTTCCTGGATAAGCATATGCTCCCTTTACCTCTAGTACTCTTGGGCCCCCTGTACATTCTTCTGCAATTTGCCTACTCAGTAGAAGAGGAAGGTTGTTCCCCAATATTCTATGTTTTAGGGTATATAAAAAGTTGCCCAATCCCACTAAAACCTCTTAGCAATCTCTTAAAGTCTATTTCTAGAAGAAAGTATATAGTTATTCTTCCAAGACTCCAAACACACATGCAAAAAAAATGAGTTGTTACATCAAGCTGTCTGGTTTTCTTGGATAAATGAAAAGAAGGAAGGGAGGAAGTAAAAAGAAGAGGAAGAAGAGATGAAGGAAAAAAGAAGGAAAAAACTAAAAAATGAAGTACGTTGAAAATACTAGTTTTCAGGCAGTGAAGCAGAACAGGGTTAAAATCAGCAGAGATCTTGGGTAAGTTACAGTGGAAAAGGAATGGATCTTTTTTGTCAAAGAACTTGCCTGAACTTGCCAAGAAGGAAGCCCTAGGCCAGCTCATGCAGGCTTCCAAGTGAATTTTCAAAAATGACAGGAATGCACACCAGGCAGAAATTCATTTCCATCTCTTGAGATCTCAGGTTTAAGATCTCACATGGAGTATCTAATTTCAAATCTAACCGGAGGGACGCTACTCTAAGCAGAAATAAGTAAAATAAATTGGTACCTAGCCTAATATTAGCAACTCCTCCAATGCCATGTGTGGCCTCTGCACCATGTAGATTGCACTAGCTGTCACGTATGTTTCCATAACGCTTCCATCAGACACCAATCCTCTTTAGGGACTGATCCACCTGAAGGTAAAAGCTTCTCTGAAAGTCACATCTATTTTCAGGCACACACCCCTGTCAATCATAAGTTACACAGCACCAGCTCAAGACAACTCTTGGTTTGTCTCAGTTTCCACAGCTCCCTGCATGGATTGGACCATGTCAGATGCCAACTCTTCCCACAAACAGATTCTGATTACTGTAGCTCTACCACGGGTATTGATCCTGAGAGTATCCTTCTCTAAATGTCCCTTACGCTAGTCTCTGAGTATGTATCCTTGCAAATCCAAACTCTAACTGTGTAGGTAGCTGTCAATAAATGGATGAATAAGCATTTTACACCTATATTATATATATGTATATATGGATAAATAATACACACACAAACACACACAATTGAATACTATTTAACCATAAGAAGGAGCAATATCCTGCCATATTATGGGAAAATGAGTAACCACTGCAGCTTTTCATGATAATAAAAGTAAACTAGATGTAGAACAAGGAGTATCATTGTATTTTATCTCAAAAAAAGAGAAATATTTGCAAGTGGAGGAGGGCCTGTAGAAAACTGAGAAGGGGGACAAGGGGAGGACTGGAAAGTAGAAATGTAAATGATGACATGTGTGTGTGTGTGTGTCTGTGTGTGTGCCCAAGTCAACTCCATTTTTTTACATTAAAATAATTAATATTTTATATCCCAATTATAGTAAACACATACTAGATATTTTATAAAAAGATATAAATTTGCCAATTTTTCTCTTGGCATATGGCTTTCAAAACACACTGTGTTCTAGAAGTGTAATACAACACACCTGCTCTCAGAATATAACTGTGACAAGCCATTCAGTCTTGCACCTAAATCCTGGAAGGGCCAACTGATGCAGAGCCCCTGTGCCTGCAGTATCTTCTGTGAGGAGCTGTGGGCACTGTTCTAGTGTCTCCTCATTCGGTCTCTTCATTAACCTGTTTTCTAAATGCTTTGAGCTTTCTATCAGTCACTTTTCCTACATGTGAATATTAAAGTCACTTATCCAATATGCCTACAATGTTATTCCATGTATTTATAAATATAAAAATACATAAATACAAAACCGGTGGGCCCAAACCTCCAAGTGGGAAGAAAGACTGGGATGATGACCAAAATGACTGAGGGACTTTCTGTTGTAGGTGAAGCAGCAGTTTATTTGTAGAGCGGAAACTAGGGTTCCCTATTCTTTTATAATTTTTATTTTTAGTCTCCCTAAATTAAGAAGTATTTGTGTTTGTATTCTTCCTAGATGGTAAAATAAATGTGTTACTGTTAAAAAAAATAGAAAAATAAATACAGGAAACAAAAATTCATAAAGACAGCATATAATTCCTAGCCATATCTATCTTATGTACAAGGCTGTGTATTGAATCTAGATAGTTAGTTGCAAGGATCCTAACCTTAATCATTAACACACATTACCTTTCTGACCTAACATGAGTTCATGTATCTCAAATGAAAAGAATTCTATGATAGTATTACTTCCTAGTATTCCTGAGTGAATACAACATATCTTGAATTAAATGACTTGATAACAATAATAATAGTTCTAAGAATTTATATAGATTTTTTTTCTCTAATATAATATATCCTAATTACAGATTTCCCTCCCTATATTCCTCCAGGTTGTCCTGTTATCACCTCCCATTCAGACCCTCTCCCCTTTTCCCTCTCATTAGAAAAAAAAGGGTTATTACAAATAATGCTGCTATAAACATAGTTGAACAAATGCTTTTGTAATATGATTGGGCATCTCTTGGGTAAATTCCCAATAGTGGGATTGCTGGGTCCTGGGGTAGGTTGATCCCAAATTTCCTAAGAAACCTCCACACTGCTTTCCAAAGCGGTTTCACAAGTTTGCATTCCCACCAGCAATGGATGAGTGTACCCCTTACTCCACATCCTCTCCAGCAAAGGCTATCATTGGTGTATTTGATTTTAGCCATTCTGACAGGTGTAAGATGGTATCTCAGCGTTGTTTTGATTTGCATTTCCCTGATCGCTAAGGAGGTTGAGCATGCCCTTAAGTGTCTTTTGGCCATTCGAACTTCTTCTGTTGAGAATTCTCTGTTCAGTTCAGTGCCCCATTTTTTAATTGGGTTCATTAGCATTTTAAAGTCTAGTCTCTTGAGTTCCTTATATATTTTGGAGATCAGACCTTTGTCTGTTGTGGGGTTGGTGAAGATCTTTTCCCAGTCAGTAGGTTGCCTTTTTGTCTTAGTGACAGTGTCCTTTGCTTTACAGAAGCTGCTCAGCTTCAGGAGGTCCCATTTATTCAATGTTGCCCTTAATGTCTGTGTTGCTGGGGCTATCCGTAGGAAGCGGTCTACTGTGCCCAAATGTTGTAGAGTACTTCCCACTTTCTCCTCTAACAGGTTCAGTGTGTTCAGATTGATATTGAGGTCTTTAATCCATTTGGACTTGAGTTTTGTGCATGGTGATAGACACGGATCTACTTTCATTCTACAGGTTGACATCCAGTTATGCCAGCACCATTTGTTGAAGATGCTTTCTTTCTTCCATTGTGTGCTTTTAGCTCCTTTATCAAAAATCAGGTGTTCATAGATTTGTGGGTTAAGATCTGGGTCTTCTATTCGATTCCATTGGTCGACTTCTCTATTTTTATGCCAATACCAAGCTGTTTTCAATACTGTAGCTCTGTAATAGAGTTTGAAGTCAGGGATGGTAATGCCTCCAGAAGTTCCTTTATTGTATAAGATTGTTTTGGCTATCCTGGGTTTCTTGTTGTGAGCCTTGTCAGTTTGGTTGCTCACCTTCCTGGACTTAGGGGGAGCTGGGAGGACCTTGGACTTAACATAGTGAAGGGAACCCTGATGGCTCTTTGTCTTTGGAGAGGGGTGGAGTGGGGGTATGGGTGGAAGGGAGGGGAGGGAAGGGGGAGGAGGAGTGGAGGAGATGGAAATCTTGAATAAAAAAATGAGAAAAATAAAAAAAAAAAGATTAGATGGGAGGTGGGAGTGTATGTGGAGGAAATGGGAGGAGGGGAAGGAGTGGGAATTTGGATTGGTATTTTTAAAAAATATCTAATAAATTATATAAAAAAGAATAAAAATGAAAAAAGGGTTCTACCGCATAATAATGAAATTAAATGAAAAGATCAAACAAAAATTGACAACAGAATACTAAGAAACAAGAAGGCTAAAGAAACAGAGACCTGTTAGTTTGTACAATCAGAAATTCTATGAAAACACTAAACTGGACACCATAATGTATACATATACAGAGGAACTGTAAGGTGAAAGAGAGAATAAAAATATATGCATAAAATATAATAAAAATTAAAAAGAAAAATTTTTTTTTTGGTTTTTTCAAGACAGGGTTTCTCTGTGGCTTTGGAGCCTGTCCTGGAACTAGCTCTTGTAGACCAGGCTGGTCTCGAACTCACAGAGATCCGCCTGCCTCTGCCTCCCGAGTGCTGGGATTAAAGGCGTGCGCCACCACCGCCCGGCCAAGAAAATTTTAAAGAGGAAAAGTACTGACATGATACTGTGAGACACAGAACGTTCAAAACCACCACTGAGTTTGGCTATCTACTGCTGGGCATGCAGCCTACCCTTAAGAGTAGTTTGTTTCCCAGTGAGACTTCCTTAGATAAACTTGTAAATGCTTATCAATAGAGGTTATTTTTCTGGATTACAGATAGGGGATTGTGTCCATCTTTCCTTCCAGGTCTAGAAGTCTGTCATGTAGACCCATGAAGGCCCTGTGTATGCTACCTCAGGCTATGTGAGTTCATACGTGCATCAGTCATGTTGACATAGAAGTCCTTGTTTCCTTGATATCCTCCATGCCCTTTGGTTCTTACACCTTTTGCCTCCTTTTCCACAGGGTGTACTGAGCTCTGAGCGGAGAGATTTGATGGCAACAACTTGTTTCTCTCACTCTCTCATAATGTCTGGCTTTGGGTCTCTCGATTTGTTCACCTCTCCTGCAGGAGAGAGCTTCTCTAATGATGACTGAGCAAGGCTCTAAATGATCAGTAAAGCAGAATGACATCAGGAGTCATTTTATTGCTTTTATAAGAAAATAGAACAGTAGTATTTTTCTTACCCCTAGGTCACTGGTCTATCTAATCTCAGGTTCCTGGTCATCCAAGCAGTATTGAGTATAGGTTCCATCTCAATAAGTGATCATTATTCAAATCAGACATTGGTTGGTTACTCCCACAAGCATTGTGGCACCATTGCAATAACCTATCTTGAGGCAGGACACCACTGTAGATTAAAGGGATTGTGATTGACTTGATCACATTTCTCTTTTGGTAGTGTTCAGAGTTTCTCCAAGATGCTAACAAGTAGGACTAAAGGCTCCATGTAGGTACCAGATAGATTTCTCCATGTTCAAAAGTTGTATATGTACTGGGAATGGAACTCAGAAATTTGTGACTACTAGGTAGGCACCATATCAACTGAGCTACATCCCCAGCCCTGTTTTATGTTTCCAATATTAGGAACAATAACTTTGTCTACATCATCCATGGTAGTTGAATCATTTTAATGCTGGAACAGTAGAAGCATAGTATAATAAGAAGACTAAGCTACTAGATCAATCAGTTTATAACTAATGTAGACCTCTGTGTGGTTTCTTTGGGACTTAACGATTGTGGCAACTGAGCAGGACAGAAACACAACAACAATTCTTAATATCAATAGACTCAATTCACCTGTCAAACAATACAGGCTATGACAATACATACAAAAGCAGGATCATCCTTATTCTGTATATAAGAAATACACTTCACCTCAAAGACAGACATTACCCCAGAGAAAAATGTTGGGAAAAGATTTTCCAATCAAATGAACTTTAAAAACAAGCAGGTGTAGCTATCCTAATGCACAGCAAAACAGACTTCAAATGAAAATCAATCAGAACAGATGGAGAAGGACACTTTATACTCATAACAGGAACAATCCATCAAAATGAAGTCTCAATACTGAATATCTATACCCCAAATATAAGAGCACCCACATATGTAAAAGAAATATCACTAAAGCTTAAAACGCTTTACTCCACATACTAATATAGGAGATTTCAACACCCCACTCTTCTTAATGGACATGTCAACCATACAGAAACTTAAGCAAGAAATAAGAGAATGAACAAATGTTATAACTCAAATGGACTTACCAGACATATACAGAACATTCCACCCAAACACAAAAGAATATACTTTCTTCTCAGCACCTCATGGAACATTCTCTAAAATTCATCACATTCTCACTAACAAAGCAAGCCTCAAAAAATACAAAAAAAAATAGGAATAATATCCTGTATCTTATTGGATCACCATGGTATAAATTTAGAATTTAACAGCACCACCAATTACAGAAAGCCTACAAACACATGGAAATTAAACAGTGTTCTATTGAACCACCCCTCAGTCAAAGAAGAAATAAAAAAATTAAAGACTTCCTAGAATTCAACAAAAATAAAGGCACAACATTCCCAAATCTATGGGATATTATGAAAGCAGTGCTAAGACAAAAGTTCATGTCAGTAAGTGCCTATATAAAGAAAATAGAGAAATCTCATACTAGTGACTTAACAGCATACCTGGAAGCTCTAGAACAAAAAGAAGCAAACTCACCCAGGAGGAGTAGATGACAAGAAATAATCAAATGAGGACTGAAATCAATAAAGTAGAAAAATGCGAAGAATCAATGAAATAAAACCTGGTTCTCTTAAATAATCAATGAGATACACAAACCCTTACCCAAACTAATCAAAATGCAGAGAGAGAACATCTGAACTAACAAAATCAGAAAAGAAAATGGGAACATAACAAAAGACACTGAAGAAATCCAGAGAATCATTAGGTCATACTACAAAAACCTGAACTCCAGAAAATTAAAAAATGTAAAAGAAGTGGACAATTTTCTGAATAGGTACCATATACCAAAATTTCATTGAGACCAGGTGAACAATTTAAATTGACCTATAACTTGCAAAGAAATAGGTGCAGTCATCAAAAGCCTCCCTACCAAAAACAGCCCAGATCCAGATGTTTCAGTGCAGAATTCTACCAGAACTTCAAAGAAGAGCTAATATTTATACTCCTCTAAGTGTTCTACAGAAGGAACATTGCCAATGTCTTTTTATGAGGCTAGTTACCTTGACCCTGAAACCACACAAAGACTCAACCAAGAAAGATAATTACAGACCAGTCTTGCTCATAAACATATGAAAATCTACCAAGATAATCCACCATATAAATAAATTAAAAGAAAAACCATATGATTATCTCATTAAATGCTGAAAAAAATTCCATGAAATCCAACATGCCTATGTGATAAAGGTTTTGGTGAAATCAGAAATACAAGGAACATATCTAAATATAATAAAAGCAATGTACAGCAAGCTGACAGCCAACATCAAATTAAATGAAGAAAAACTCAAAGCAATTTCACTAAAATCAGGAACAATGCAAGACTGTCCACTCTTTCCATATCTATTAAACATAGTTTTTGAAGTTCTGGATAGAGCAATAAGATAACAAAAAAGATCAAGGGATTCAGTTGGAAGGAATGAAACTTTCACTATTTGCAGATGATTTAATAGTATATATAAGTGACTCCAAAAATGCTACCAGAGAACTCCTACAGCTGATAAGTAACTTAAGTAATGTGGCAGGATAGAAGATCAACTCAAAAAAATCAGTAGCTCTTCTATATACAAATGAGAAAGAAGCTGAGAAAGAAATCAGAGAAGCATCACCCTTCACAATATCCCCCAAATAGCATAAAATATCTTGGTGTAGCACTAACCAAAGAAGTGAAGGACCAGTTCAACAAGAACTTTAAGAATTTAAAGAAAGAACTGAAGAAGATATTAGAAAAAGGAAAAAATCTCCCACGAAAGGGTAGGATCAACATAACAAAAATGGCAATTCTACCAAAAACAATCTATAGATTTAATGCCATCCCCATCAAAATCCCAACAGAATTCTTCACAGATCTTGAAAGACAATATTCAACTTTGTATGGAAAAACAAAAAACCCAGGATAGACAAAAAAGTACACTATACAAAAAAAAAAAAAGGAACTTTCAGAGGCATTGCCATCCCTTTCATCAAGTTCTATTATATAGCTACAGTAATGAAAACAATTTGGTATTGGCATAAAAACAGAGAGCTTGACCAATGGAATCAAATCAAAGACCCAGATATTAATCAACACACCAATGAATACCTGATTTTTGACAATGAACCTAAAATTATACAATGGGAAAAAAGCATCTTCACAAATTGTGCTGGCATAACTGGATGTCAACATGTAGAACAAAGATAAATCCATATCTATTCCCATGCACAAAACTCAAGTCCAAATGGATTATGGACCTCAATATGAATCCGACCACACTGAACTGGATAGAAAAGAAAATGGGAAGTAGCCTTTAATGGAAGGGCACAAGACACCACTTCCTAAATACAACATCAGTATCACAAACACTGAGAGTAACAATAAATAAATGGACCTCCTGAAACTGAGAAGCTTCTGTAAACCAAAGGACACAGTCAATAAGGCAAAAGTCAGCCTACTGACTTTTGAATGGTAAAGATCTTCACCACTCCACATCAGACAAAGGAGTGATATCCGAAAAATATAAAGAAATCAAGAATTTAGACATCAAAATTCTGAATAACCCAATTAAAAATGGGATACAGAATTAAACAGAGAAGTCTCAATGGGAGAATCTGAAATGGCCGAGAGACACTTAAGGAAATGTTCAACATCCTTTACCATCAGGGAAATGTAAATCAAAATGACTCTGAGAGAATATCTTACACAAGTCAGAATTGCTAATATCAAAACACCAATGCTACCTTATGCTGGAGAGGTGGTGGAGTAAGGGGAACACTTTTCCATTGATGGTAGAAATGCAAACTTGTACAACCAATTTGGACATCAGTATGGTGGTTTCTCAGAAAATTTGGAATCACCCTACCTCAGGACTCAGCAATACCACTCTTGGGCATATAAGCATAGGATTTAAAATCATACTACAAGAACATTTGTTCAACTATGTCCATAGCAGCATTATTTGTAGTAGCCAGAACATGGAAACAATTTAGATGAATCTAAAGATTAATAAAGAAAAATGTGGTACATTCACACAATTGAGTACTGTTCAGTGGTAAAAACAATTACATCTTGAAATTTGGATGCAAGTGGATGGAAATTAAAAAAATGTGAGTGAGGTAACCTAGACCCAGAAAGGTGAACATGGTGTATACTCACTCATTTGTGGATACTAGCTAGAAAGCAAAGGATACCGAACCTATAGGCTATGACCGTAGAGAAGCTAAGTAATAAGGTGAAGCCTAAGAAAAACAGATATAGATCCTCCTTGAACAAGGAAATAGACAAGATCTCCTGACAAAATTGGGGGTAGGGAGAGAAGGAAGAAGAGAGACCTTGAGAGAATGAGATAGTCAAGATGGAGGAAGGGCAGAGATGAGAGCAAGGAAAACGATATTTCTGATGGAAGGAATCATTAAGAGGCTAACAAGAAACCTGGCTTTAAAGAAATTCCCAGGAATCAATAAAGATGACTCCAGCTAAAACCTTAAGAAATGGAGGAAAGTGTGTCGAATTCGGCCTCATCCTATAGACAAATTGGTGAATATCTTAAATGTCACCATGAAACCTGCATTCAGCAACTGAAGGAAACAGAAGCAGAGACCTGCAGTGCAGCACTGAGTCCCAAAGTCCAGTTGAAGAGTGGGGGGAATATGAGCAAACAGGTCAGGACCATGATGGGGACACCACTAACAGCTTACCTGAGCTAATGGGAGCTCACCAACTCCAGCTAGACTTGGAAGGAATAAGCATAAGACAAACCTAGACCCTCTGAAAGTAGGTAACAGTTGTATGGCTGGGGCAAATTATGGGGCCACTGACAGTGGCACCCAGAATTGATCCCTATTGCATGTACTGGCATTTTGGTAAGCTATTCTCTTTGGATAGATGCATTGCTCTGTCTAGATATAGTAGGGAGGGCCTCGGAGCTTCCGCAAAGCAATGTGCCATAACCTCTCTGAGGAGTAGATAGGGGTGGGGTTGTGGGAAGATGGAGCGAATATGAGGAGAGAAGGAAGTGGTATGTAAAATAAAAAAAAGATAATTCCTTTTATTTTAAAAAATAAGATAAATAAGAAATGTTAAAAAAAAATAAAAGTGCTCAGAGCCTTTGTCCCCCAGTGAGCACTCAACAACCAGCTTTGAGGTCACCCATCCTGACAGCTCCTATCTGCTGGCATAACCATCTATATCTAGCTCCTTCTGGGAAAGCTGGTCTATTACAGATTATGTAACAGGTAAAGTCACATCTAAGAACTCTTTCACATATAACTGATGCTTGTTTTTTTCTAACCCTAACCCTAACACTAACACTAAACCCTAACCCTAACACTAACCCTAACCCTAACCTTAAACCCTAACTCTAAAACGAACCCTAACGCTAATGCTAGCCCTAAACCTAACCCTAACCCTAACACTAACCCTAAAACTAACCCTAATCCCTAAACCCTAACCCTATAACTGATGCTTGATATTTAGATCCAGGAATTATTCAGAGTTGATTTCAATGTATCTCTGAGGCCTGGATCAAACTTTAACTTTTAATGCATGGATACATACTTTTATCAGCCTCATTTGTCAAGACAACTCTCTGAAAGCTGCTGGAGTACCTGGGCATCTTTGTCCCTTCTTGCTATCCATATTGCCGGCCTACTTTTCATTTATAAACATTATCCTTACAATAAGCATTAATATAAATGGTGTTGGCAAAAAAATCATCTTATTGATATATTTTCTGTACAACAAAGATATTCAACAGCTTTTTCATGTTTTTCTCAGAGACTTTTAAAATTAATGTTTTAAATTATTTTTTGAGAACTTCAGACACTGAATTTTGATCATATTCACCCACCTGCCCCCATTTCTTTGATAGTCCTCTCTCAACTTCCCTACTGACCTAGATTCTTGTTCTCTCACACACTTGAAAAATATCATGTAGTTGAGTTTATTGGCTGACTAATTCTAAACTTGGCACCTGCCCTGGTACACCAAACACAAATTTATTCACAAGTATTTTTATACTGCTCAGTAGGTGTAAATAGGTATTAGTGCCCTGTAATTATTACTAATAGATAAATGCTTTATTCTGTATATTGATTTGACATCCTTCTGTTGTCTGTGTTTCCTCTGATAATTTGAGATAAGTTTTGCCAAGTGTATAGGCTTTTCCTGTGATACAACTTGAGAAATAGATTGGAGGGAGGAAAGATGGAAGAAGAGAGAGAAGGGAAGAGAAATAGAAAAATTGAATATGTCTTTTTCTATGGCTTTTGGTGTCTAAAGCAATGTTAGATGACATTAAAATGATAATCATGTCATCTCTCTGACTTAACAGAGATATTTACTAAATGAGTTTTAATAAATAGTATGTTTCCTATTTTAGAAATAACACCTTTAATTTATGTTTATCATGGTTATGTAATTTTTATTTTTAATATTTTTACTGAAAATAATATTAATATTTTTGAGAAATTAATTTCTGACATAAAACCTCCTTGGGCACAGTGTTTTGACACACCAATAGAAGTTGCTTAGGCATATTTTACTTAGAATTTTTCCATTTTTTATCACTAAGTTTCAGCTACAGCTATTTTCTTCTCCATCACTTTCACAAATTTCATTTTAAATTTTATTCCATAGAACACTGAAAGTTTATTTATTTATTCATTCATTCATTTGTTTATTTGTAGTTTGGAAGTCAAGGTGTTTCTACATAGCCCTGGTTATCCCAGTATTCACTATATAGAGCCAGCTGCCCTAGAATTCAGAGATATGCCTACAGCTGCCTCCCAAAATCTGGGATTAAAGACATACACCACCACTTCCAGCAACACTGAATGTTCTTGTGCATTCTTGCCCTAATTGAGTCAAGGCATTTGATAAAACCCAAAGAGTGATTAGACTTATAAGAAACAGGTGTGATGGTTGGCAAATAGAATTTCTTCTCTTACATTTTCAATTCTCTATTCCTTTAATCCAAAGTAGATTTGATAGAGAACTCTCATTGGTTAATAAAGAAACTGCCTTGGCTTTTTGATAGGGCAGGATTTAGATAGGTGGAGTAGACAGAACAGAATGCTGGGAAAAAGGGAAGTGAGTGAGATGCAATGAAGCTCTGACCCAAGATGGACGTAAGCTAGAATCTTCCCGGTAAGCCACCCCTCGTAGTGCTACACACATTACTAAATATGGGTTAATCAAAATGTGAGAGTTAGCCAGTAAGGAGGCTAGAAACTAATGGGCCAAGCAGTGTTTAAAAAATATAGTTTCCATGTAATTATTTCAGGTAAAGCTAGCCAGGTGGCGGGAAATGGCCCACTCGCCTCATCACTACATAGATTCATTTTTATTTATTATTTGTTTTTTGGATGAGGTTTTTATAAAAACTAACAAAATACCCAGGTCAACCGAACATGGTGTGAAGACTTTGGCTCCTATTTTTGGCCATTGCTTGATATAAAAACTTAACAAAAGTTTCCCTGGGTAATCTCACAGATTCTGAAAAATAGAAATAAATAGTTTTAGAGATTTCCAAGATAACATCAATAAGTGTCCATTTATCCCTGAAAAAAAGCAAACAAACAAAATGAATGTTTTTAGCAGCTTCCAAATTCTTCACAAGTTAAAAAAAATGTGCTTATGTTTGGGGCATGTTAATGCCAGTTTTCTACACGATTGGTTTTACTCCTCTATGAATTCTTCTTTTAATAATTCTTGCACATTGCAAGTGATATGAGTTTCCTTGGTTACACTATAGATAATAAATTTGACTTCCAATGAATAGTTTAATTAAGGGCCATGAGTCATAGGAGTCAAAGTATTTTGGACACATCTATTCATTACATACCTGAAAGAAACTAAACCATGACACCCAGCCCATGATAATTTTTCCCTGGGTGTAGATCACATCAGTCACCCACACTTTAATGGCTACACAGAAGACTCCATACAACGATATCAGGAAAAGTCCGAGATAAATCTATAAGTCCTCTGGTTTACAAGAAATACTCTCATTTGTGATAAAATGTTTCAAGGAATTGTGGATTTGGCATGTGTGACCCTTCTTAAAAATGAATGTGTAACTGTTAAATTAAAATTTTACACATGTAAATAATAGATGGTGTGGCTAGCATGCCATCTTAAGAAATTATTCCACAATAAGACAAATCACATTTGGAAAATTGTGTGCTTAAATTCTCCATTCACATTCTTTCCTTTTATTTAAGCTATACTAATGTATCTGACTTACTAGCTACTTACTCCATGTGTGTGACCTTAAGAAAGCATTAAGCTTAGTGTTCTGTTGTCATAGCCTGCAGTCTCCCTCTCGCTCTGCATTTTCTTTTTTTTAAATTTTAATTTATTAAAAAATAAAACTCTTTTCTCAGTTTTACATGCCTAATCCATTTCCCACTCTGCCACCTGAGATTCCACCCCCATCCACTGCTCAGAGAGGGTAAGGCTTCCAATGGAGAGTCAACAAAGTTGAGCATATTGTTCTGCATTTTCTTATTACAACCAGAGAGCATCATTCTTAATTCTCATTTCTCTGTGTTTTTCATGATCTATTCCCACGTCTATTTTACTTTTCAAATGCTCATTCTGTGTACCAATCTTCCTCCATTTCTAGTGTTGTCTTCGATCTAAATTTCTGTAATCTTGTATATGGAAAAGGGATTTTCTGCTACCCTGTATGGTCTGTACAGTGAAGGGTTTCCCATGAATGAATTCCATTAACTTTAAAATTGGATACATTTTGTGAACCTTGAATAGCTCTAGCCTTACCTCCTATTTACTCTACCTCTTGACTTTACCTTTGCAAACAGTAGATGGTTTTTGCTCCTTCTTTTAATACAGCAACACTCATCCTGCTGTAAACCTTGAAACACTTAACTTTTATTCAGAAAAGTTTTCTACTTTACAATGATCTCAACTACACCATGCCTATTTCCACAGTTGGCAATTATGTATTTCATTTTTAAAGTTATCTATCAAAAATCATATTACTGACTGCAATCATTTTTTCTTCAACATAATATTTTTATTGATTATTTGGGAATTTCATACAAAATACCCAAATCACACTTATTTCCCATTCCTCCAAGGATCGACCTTCCAGCCTTGTGTCCTCCCCAAATAAAGAAAAAAGAAGGAGAAAAAAATACACCAAGTCCAATTTGATTTTCCCATAGACTCATTGGAACATGGTCAAATTCCCAGTGTCCAGCCTCTTATAGATAGCTGAGTTCTTCCTCACTCTCCTGCCAGAAACCATCAGGTGTGAAGAGCCACACTTCAGCATCTTTATCACAGTTTTTAAGGAATCTCTGCAATGGCTTCCTGTCTAGACTTTTTATTCTTTTTATCAAGGGGGGCATCACAGAAGTCTTTCAATGGTTCTCATTCTCCATTATGTGTCTTCAGTCTCAATTATGAGTCTGTGACCATCAATATCACTGCAAAGAAATTCCAGCAGCACAATCATGGATGGGACATGCACATGGTTTCCAGAGGCAACAAAAAACACAGACCTCAAGATGGTACCAGGTAGCAGCCAAGGACCATGAACATCAACAAGATCTTATGCAGCAGTAAAGTCCATTGAGGTCTTTCAAGGATGCCCAAACCCAGAAAATGAACCTTCCTTCACCTCAGACATCCTGCCATCACTCAGAGTAAGTGCAATTGTGCAGTTGGGCAGCGTGTGTGGGGGCAGAGCCAGTACAAGTAGCAGGCAACACACCTACCTTGGTGCTGGCTGCCCCACTGGCTCAGCAAAATGACCATTGTGGTTGAAGCCACTAGCCAGCGCAGAGGCCCTGAGCTCTCCTCCCCACAAAAGGGCAAGAATTAGAACTTCAGGATCTATGGTGATATTTAAGATAATCATCAGTCTGACTACAGGGTAAGGTCACTTCAGACACTCTCTCCTCTATTGCTTAGGTTCTCAGCTGGGTTCATCCCTGTGGGTTCTTGAGCATTTTTCTAGAGCCAAGTTTCTTGCTAACTCCATAATGGCTCCCTCAATCTTCAAGCTATATGAGATATTGCTCTCATATCTTTCCTTCCTCCATCTCAACAACCTTCATCCAACATCCCCAGAAGCAATGACCCACATCAGAGCACTGGACTGAGCTCCCAAGATCCAGTTGAAGAGTGCAGGGAGTGAGAGTATGAGCAAGGAATTCAAGACTGTGAGGGGGTCAAACACTGAGACAGTTTGCCTGCGCTATTGGTAGCTCACCAACTCCAACTGGACCGGGAGTGAATGAGCATGGGAACAACCAAGCCCTTCAGAAGGGGGTTGACAGCTGCGACAGACTGAGGGGCCACTGATAGTGACACTGGGATGTGTCTCTTGCATATACCGGCTTCATGGAATGCGTTTCTCTTTGGATGTAAACCTTGCTCAACCTAGACATAGTAGGGAGAGCCTTGGACTTTCCACAGGGCAGGGTGCATGGTACTCCCTTAGAGTTGGAGGGGTGGGGGAGAGTATGTGGAGGGAGACAGAGGGGACTGGGAGGAGGGAAGGGAGTGGAAATTTTGATTGGTATTTTTTTAAGTAATAAAAAAGCAGAAAAAGAGAAAAAAAGAACTTGATCTTTAGCAGACTCCTTGGAGTTGTCCAGCCATCCATCCTGCAGGCGCCTATGGCCACCATCGTCTTGAATCAACTACAATCTTTTTCTTGTTTGTTTGGGGGTTTTGTGGTTAGGAATGATGCATATTGGGTTCAATACTGTAAAATTATGCATTAGGTTGCTATAAACATACAAGATATATAATGGTTTTGTTTATAAAAACTGGCAAAATCTCTTAGCACAGAGTAGAAAATTGCTTATCACATTTTTAAAATGATAATATATGAAAAAGTTTTGAAATCCCTGAAGAGGACATACTGTTCAGACAAGAAGTGAAGAAAAGAAGGAAGTGAGGAAGGGAATAAGGAAACAAGAAAAAAGAAAAGAATTTAAGAAGGAAAGAAAGAAGGAAGGAAGAAGGGAAAGAATGTCATTGCTTATTTGAAATACAAATATAAGAGAGCATGTTATATTTTATCCAAAAACTCTAACCTTATTCAAGTCAATACTGAGAACATGGTAATTAATTAATTTACTTCATAAATAAGTACTAAGTAAATGAATTTAGTTATGCTTTCATATTCTTAATAAGAATTCTTTTAAAATTAAGGTATATCATATAAAAAATTTAGGTATAATTATGAAGGGCTTTGAAAATTAGAAAAATTTCTAGTTGGAGTCCAAGATAATAATTGTTAAAGTTACCAAATCTAGTTAGGAATATGCCTTCATGATGATGCCAGTAAGAGCCTTAATCACTTCCGTATTTATGACACATTTACATAATTACAAATTGACTCAGCAACTCAGTAAATCTAGGTTTTCTTTTACTTTGCAAAAAGAAATAAGGAAGTAATTTCTCATGCAAAGTCCATTTGGTGAGCACAGAATATCAGTGAGAGGATGTGATAGTTTTTGATTGTCAAATTAATTAGACTGAGAAGTTCCTGGGAGATGAATAAAAGCATACTTCTGTGGGTCTAGAGAGAGTTTCCAGACATCATTGACTAAAAGAAGACCTTCCATGAATGTGTATAGCACCATCTCACAAAATGAACACAGAGATGGAATAAAAATTGGGAGGAAAGGAAGCAAGCTAGGATAAACACTCTATGTTTCCTGCATACTAACATACCCTCCCCAGCTTGATGAACAGAATCCTCTGAAACTCTTAGCCATAAGAAATACTTCATTCGCCCCTTTGATTGCATTTTCTCAGGAATTTGTCACAGCAATACAGAGGTCATAAATCAAACTCAATTCACAGCTCAGATGTTCACTGCCAATTTCATGTTGATTTTTGAAAAATTTATAGACATACTACCTATAACCAGCAATGATTATGAAGCAGCTCAATAAAAAACAATATCGTGACATTATCATTTTACAAAAAAAAAAACTGTACTATTACTCTATCAATATTCCTTTGCTTGTTCAGTAACCATGGTTACCCTCCTATGGTCTGCTTTGAGCCCTGGGGTGAAGGTTGCCTCTTCAGCTCTAAGCATCTCTTAGCATCTGGCCGTCTAAGTTTCACCTAGTTTTGGCTGGAAGGCACCATCAAGAGACTGAAGATTAAGAGCAAACAAATGAACTTTGTATTTCACTGTGTAAGATAAGGATCACCATGTTTCTGTCTCTCTAAAACACCAGAGTTATTGAGTAAATTATTAAATAATGAGAAATGATAATAAGTCCGCTAAGAATGAAAGTTTGGGGTTTTTTTGGTCTTTTTTTATTGAGCTCTACATTTTTCTCTGCTCCCCTCCCTGCCTCTCCCCTCATCCTTTCCACCCTCCCCCAAGATCCCCATGCTCCCAACTTACTCAGGAGATCTTGTCTTTTTCTATTTCTCATGTAGATTAGATCTATATAAGTCTCTCTTAGTGTCCTCATTGTTGTCGAAATTCTCTGGGATTGTGGTTTGTAGGCTGGCTTTCTTTGCTTTATGTTTAAAAACAAGCTATGAGTAAGTATGAAAGTTTTAATGGCATCAACTGTGCAGATCCCTCCACTTTACTCAGTAATTCTGCCAATGTGTGTATACATTTTTTATTTCAATCCTCATTACTACTAATATTAATTCCCAGGTCACATATAACACCAAAACTCACTCACTCTCCACTCTTTACTCTTCTTGACCTCTCGCTCCCTCTGCCCCATCTCTCTCTCTCTCTCTCTCTCTCTCTCTCTCTCTCTCTCTCTCTCTCTTTCTGCTGTGTGTCTGTGTAGTTTACAGAATGACAACAAAGGGTGAAAAACACAAAGAGTTTCAAAGACTCTTAAGAATCCAAATGGAAATCAATAGAGTCTTTGTATTGATAAGATAATGAATCTAAAGAGCTGTCAAGGAAGAAGCTGTAGTTCTGAATGTCACTTGAGTCCAACTGCAGAGGCAAAAGGGCAAAGTCGGGGCAGACAAATGGACGACAAGTCCAGATTGCCTTTCCCAGATGGGAAAAATAATTTCAGTTCAAAATGCTGAGCAAATTGATAATCTTTCTAATGAAGGGCCAGTCCTCTGCTTACTTTAATGCAATTAGCTTCAGGGCAAAGCAAGATCTGATTTTATTCTCTTAGAAGTATTTATTGCTGTCCAAACTTTAAGCTAAATGGAATTTTAAAAAATGACATGGATAGCATGATTTTCTTCCAAATAAAAATTACTGGATTTTTGTAATGCCCTTGACCATACAGAACTAACCAAGTTTTATATCTTAAGAGCTAAGATGAAAAAAATTTAAAGACACAGCTGACCTTCATGTGCTTAAAGAAGGGACAAGGCTCTTATATTAAAAGTGGCACCTTTCACAAAAGAACAGATTCATGCTCCTTGCAGTTTGACAAAGTTACTATTATATATGAGACGATAAGAACAAAAGACAGTTAGCACTTTGAAACACCATGAATCAGAAGAACTTTCTCAAAGGTGAAATTCCAGAACTTGGAATAATTGTTAACCATGGGCACCTACGTGAGGTTGCTTAAGCATTTGCATGTCCTGTTTTATTTCTTGGGGTAAAAATGAAACCAGAAGAAAATAATATATGCCATACCAGCTACTTACAGTTCTGCTGCAGATAATGAGATAATAAAATTGAGAGGCCCTTGTAACCTGTGAAATTGGAATATGCATGCAATGTGTTACAGTGGATCTCAGTGATCTTCGAAGGAGTAAAACAAGTTAGCTGAAGTGTGTAACCTGTTCTGATGTGACAGGACCCTGTGTCTGCCTTCACCTGTGTTTGAAATCTTTGGGAGGAAAAGATAACAGTATTTCATTGGAATTTTAATGGGCACTTGAGTCAGGAATTCTTAGGGTTTTCTAATGTAACACTCTTAGTACTTATGGTTCTACAACAATAGAAGTGAAAGGGTAATTATGTTAATAAAGTTATGCATAACTGCTGTGGTATGTTGCTGTATAACTATATAAAGATGATGTATTATATTTGTTTATGTTTCAGAATATTTGTTTAACTATGTAAATATATGTTGCATTTTATGATGCATTTGTTTATGTAAAGATTGCTTCTTTTGTTTATGCTATATTTAACTATGTAAAGATTTGTTACATTGCCTGCCTAAGGTACCTAATTGGTCTAATAAAGACTTAACTTCCAATAGTTAGGCAGCAGGGAGAAAGCAGGGCTAGCAGGCAGTGAGAATAAGTAGGAGGAACCTAGGCTCAAGAGAGGAGAGAACAAAGGTTAAGAGCAGGAGATACCTGGGCCAACCAGTCAGTCAGCCAGACATAGGGAAGCAGAAAAAGAGGCAAATACAGAATGAAGAAAAGAATAAAGAGCCCCAAGGGAAAACGTAGATAAAGAGAACCAGATTAATTTAAGGTTAAAAAAAAAAAAAAAGCTAAGAGTCTAGTAGTTCCAGAAAGCCTGCAACACTTAACATTAAAAATCTGCATATAGAGTTATTATTACATACAAACCACATCTGTGTGTAGAGTTATTATTATATATAAACCACATAAAAACGAAATCCATTTGTATTAAGTTGTTCATCTAAAATAATTGTGATTAACATGCAATTGTGATAACTATGCAATGAGAAGTTTGTGCAGTTCATCTGATTTTCCTCAGTGGCTAACTTTTGCAAATCTCTGCTGTATGTTCATGATCAAGTTATTAGCTACCATCTATCAATGAGGAGCATATTGATCCACTAAGAGACTCCAGCCACCCCTTACCACTTTGCAATCTATGGTTTGCTCTCTACTTTACTCTTTTGGTTCTAGAGAATTCTATAAATTATATCAATATATAAATTACAGTGTGTGATCATCCACCATTTACATCTGAGTTGTTTATCTAGGGTTTTTACAAGCAATACCACTTTAATGGTGGTGGGAAGATTTAGGAGTAAAACTAAAATTTCATTTGTTGGAATCCATTCTTACAAATATAATTATTAGACTGAGCTATGGTTGCAAGTTTAGCATTTTGGTTTTCTTCTATGACTGCCAACTGTTTTCAAATGGCTGAAGCAGCCGGCAGTCTCACCTGCAACACATGGATGCTCTATTTCTTACATTTTACATTACTGTTTTCATTTTTTATTAGATATTATAATAAAATATAGTTGTATTTCAATGTGTTGCTATTTTATATTTTCTTTTGGCCATTCACATTAAACATTTTCATAACTTAGTGGCCATGTATAGATTTTCTACTACAGAAAGTATTATTGTTTCTGAACCATTTCCAATTACATTGTCAATTTTCTTTCACTGTTGAAGTTTTAAAGATATTCAATGTATGAAAGTTTTCTTCCTTTATTTTTACTTAATCAGTAAGAATGTATGTTTAATAAAAAACCAATGAGAAAACAAATCACAACACTGGGAAGGGCTTAATGAAAGGATTGGACTCAAAATATATTATATGCGTTCTATATTACAAGTTTAAAGTCTCTTTCCTAGTTTTATGTTCTAATAATTTTCTTATTCATCTTAAATCTAAACATTTTGTGCCTTTTTGTTTTTATTTATTCCGTGATGTTATTTGATTTAACTTTCATGGAAGTTGTCTGATTTAGACAAATTTTTGTTTGTTTTCTATTTCTAAACTATGGGTATCCACTAAATGCCAAATTGCTCTAACACCATTTTGGGAAAAGACAATAACTTCTCCATCAACCCTTTTTAACCTTTGTCAAAAGACCTGTGTAGAATTTTTGTAAATTTATGTCTGAGTTTGCTCTTCTGAATCAGTCCCTCAACCAATGTCAGATGGTCTTTGTTGATGTGAGATTTTCCTCTGTATGCTGTGAATTTGTTTTATTGCCATTGGTTATTAAAGAAGCTGGCTTAGCAGAATAAAGTCAGGCAAGAAACCTGAACAGATATTTAGAGAGAGTAGGCAGAGTCAAGGAGATACCATGTAGCTGCTGAAGCAGGACATGCCAGAACCTTACCAGTAGGCCACAGCCTTGTGGCGATACACAGATGAATAGAAATGGGTTAATTTAAGATGTAAGAGTTATTTAATAAGAAGCCTGAGCTAATAGGCCAAACAGCATTGTAACTAATATAGTTTTGCATGATTATTCAGGTCTAGGTGGCCAGGAAACAAACAAGCAGTCTCTGCCTGGACTTTGTTGTTATAGTTAGAGAAAAATCTTTAATTTATGAACACTGGTTAGTTGACTGTATAAGTATCCATTATGTTGAGTACCAGAGGTGAGGAGGATTTACCTCAAGTTCATTATTCTCAGTGAAGTTTCCTTGTTGGTAGAGGTCACTTGTTCATTTCCTGGCCTCCCAGACTCCTGAAATGATAACACAGAAATCTGTATTAATTGCAATACTGTTTGGCCAATTTCTTAAGCATATTCCCAGCTAGCTGACATCCCAAACTAACCCATCTCCATTAATCTGTGCATCACCACAGGGTCGTGGCCTACCAGCAAAGTTTCAGGGGGCTGCAATGCAGGCATCTGTTCCCAGCGGCTACCTGGCTTCTCACCGACTCCACCTTCTTTCTCCCAGCATTCAGTTTAGTTCCCACATAGCTAAGCCACTGGCCGAAACAGATTTATTCATTAATCAATAAAAGCAACACATACAGAAAAACTTCCCACACCATTTCTGTTTCCTTTCAATAGATATTACCAAATTGAAAGTGTCTCCTTTTTTTCTAACACATGTGGAATATTTTTATAGATTTACTTTACATCTATCAAATTTCAAATTCAGTACAAGTTCTATTCATTTCTAGTTATTGAAAGAGAGAGCTTGATTTACATTTCTCATCCTGAACCAGTGTCATGTATCTTAAACTTCACTTGGCAATTTTGTATATATTTTTTATACCACTAAATTGCATTTAGTTCCAATTTATTTGTCAATAATCAATATATTTATGTTCATTAATTTATTGGTTGTCTCTTTTGATTTTTTTCTTTTTTGACTTTTTCTTTTCTTCTATTTATATATTATCTCTATCATTGGCTTTAGGCAATACTAGCTTCCTAAAACAAATTGAAAAGTACTATTTCTTTTTCTAAATTGCATAAAACTGGTGTTGATTTCCTTTACACAAATATTAGAAGTCACTATTAGGAACATCTAGATATTATAGTAGTTTTATACAATTTAAAAATTTAAAATTAATCAGTTTCAAACACACAGATGCCTTCTGTCTTGTGTACTGATAGATCTTCTTACTGATTGATCCTTTTGTTATGCATTGTTTTAAAAACTAGTTGGTCATTTTATCAATTGTCAATGTCTTTACCTATATTAAATGTCTTTGCTACTTTGCTTGAAATATATATAATATTAACTGATTTATTTTGGTTATTGCTCATATAATGTATTTGGGGGTTTTTTGTACTTTCCCATTAAATTTTCAAATTCATTGTTAGGTATCACTGTGTTGTATCATATTTTAAATTCAGTCTTCCATTCAGTATAATAATTATTGAATTTAAACCATGTATAATTAATGCAATTATTGTCATTATAGGGTTAAAGTGTGTCGGTTTGTTTGATCTGTTCTTAATTCTTTCCTTATTCTTACTTACTATGAGTCATTTGATCACTTTTAGAATTTTTCTTTCAGATTGTATTTTTAATTTTCTCTCCTTATGTAGATTGTCATTGGTTGGTTGAGCATATTACTATATATACATAAGAACTCATCATTATTTATTGATTTCATTCTTTTGTCAACCAAATACCACTGTCAATCAAATGTCACATTTGTTTACTCTTTTATTGAAATTACTTTAAATATTTTTTCTACACTCAATTAGAATCAAATCTGACAGTGAAACAATTTTTACTCAGCCATAAACCATGTATTAAGTAAATATGGAGAGAAGAAATATCTGCTATGTATTCTTTGCTTATCACACTTTTTGATATGCTGAGACTTCTTTATAATTTCTTTGTTCATGGAGTATTCTTTGTCATTCTGACAGAATAAATCTGCTGCTAAACAATAAACAATTTTTGTCTTCTTCAACGGAAAGATCTTGATTTTCCCCGGCATTTCTAAATAACATTTTCATGTTACATTGTGTTCTTAGCAGATAGGACTTTGCTTTCAGCACTTGATGAATGTTGCTTCATGGTTCTCTCTTCCTGCTCAGAAGACACTTTTTCTTCATGATTAGTTTGCAGAAGTTTTAGTACAGTGTGTTGCAGTTTGAATTTCTTTTAATTCATTATGTTCATAGCTCATTCGGCCTTATAATTCTTTGTGTCTATTTATTTTGGCAAACTTGGTGAATTTTGATCTCATTTCTTTCAATATGCTCTCCACCCCCACTTCTTTCCTCATAACTTGAGATCCTGAGGTAAACGAATAAGGAATAGGGTGAGAGAATAGCTAAGAGAAATGAAGAAACAAGGTAGAAAAAGCAATGGAAGACTGGAAAATCTTCCTCACCTGAACCTCATAAGCAGGGAATACACCAGGAAAGCTGGGAATGTACAGACATGGGAGAGGTGGATACTATGAATAGCTTGTAAAAAGCCCAGGAGTAGCCCTCCACTTTGGTACAGGTCTGGCACTGTTTCTCCTCAGCCTCTGCCATTTAATAAACCACTTCATTTCTTGCAAATATTCATGTGTCCTTTTTTTGCATTGTATAGGAGCAGAAGAGCCTCAAAATTTAGCAAGTGTCCTTTGAATTCAAATCC